>NW_028277737.1:80000-415588 GCF_059751315.1 Micrasema longulum
TTTGTAAATTCCGGTAAATATTTCATTTTTAACAGGAGAAAAAACGCAAATTAATTTTAATTAAATTTTTATGCAAATAAAACCGTGTTATAAGTGTTACATAATTTTATTATTTTACACGAACACTACTACTAATATTAAACTTTAAAAAATAGTTGAACGCAGAGCTTTTGGTCTCGTGAAGTTTAAGAAACATTACTATTCAACATGATGTTTGTTATTTTGTTAAAAATAAAAATAATATATTTGTGCCAAAGTTCAAAATAACATCGAAACTACAAATATTTTTTTTAAAACAGCAAACACGTTCAACACTGTTTGAGTCCGGAATATAAACAACGGATAGCACTGCAGAGCTTACGGCTACACTGCCTTCATTGGCTGATGAAACCCGGTCTGAATATGGGCACAATGAAGGGATGAAATGGGATGTATGGACTATAGAACAGCGAATTACATAGTGCAGAATGTGAAATATAACAAATGCTCTAGATTTAAACCCGCAGTCTTATATACACAAGTATACGTATGTACCTCCATGCGTTGTATTCTGCTACGTTTTATTGTAAGGATTTATCCACTTTTTTCTATCGTGACATATTGTAATTTAGGTTTTCGGTAAAAGATTTAAACGTTTATAAAAATATAATAATTCAATTACATAAAACATTTTTTTCAGGTACTACCCGTATATGCTTAAAGGAGTATTTAATACATGATAAATTATTATATCACTGTAATTATTTTTTTAATATAATTTTGAATCTCCATAATAATTCAGGTCTTTAAAATGTCTACTTTAGTGAAATTGTCGCGCCGGTACAACGGAGTTTTAGTCCCAACACTTATGTATGGAAGTGAAACATGGAACTGGCAGAGGAAGGACGAAAGCCGAGTGAACGCGGTTGAAATGCAATATCTTAGACGAATGTGTGGGAAATCAATGTATGACAGGGTTACGAATGATGAAATCAGGCGAGAGTGTAAATCTGAGTCAAGTATAATTGATAAGATTAAGAAAGGGTCTCTGAGATGGTTTGGTCACGTAAAACAAATGGACGACGAAAGAATGGTAAAACAAGTATTTATGGCGAAAATGAACGGCAACGTGAGACGAGGACGACCAAGGAAGACGAGGAAGGAAGGTCATGTCAAAAGCAGACAGAACCGAAGGGCATGTATGACAAGATGTATGAATGTGAAAGAGGCTAGGATTGTATGCCAGGATAGACGTGTGTGGCGGTCCATTCTCTCTGCCTACCCCTACTGGGAAATGGCGTGATGGTAGTAGTAGTAGTTGCGCCGGCTGGCCAATGAATTAAGAAGTTAAACTAAACCAAAATATTTGCATGATATTTTATGACAAAATTATTATATTAAAATGATAAAAATCGATAAATTACAGTTTCCAACGAAAACATTACATCAAATTTGCGATTATTGTATTAAATAAATATTTGTCATTGCTTACAAAATTACCATTCTTCTAAATATATTCCAAAGAATTTTGAAACGCATAATTTGTATTTTTATTTTGAAACGCATAATTAAAACAGAATAGTCGTCAGCTTTTTAGTGCTGCGATTTGGAATTGTAATTTTAATATCATTTAATAATAATCAATAATGAAAATTAACGCAAAGTGCTTTGAACGAAACATTAACTGAAATCAAATTCTTTTTTTTTTAAATAAAAATATAAAATAAAAGATTGATCGTATACAGGCAATAACATACATTATCGTCAACGGTTATTTATCTCCACGTAAATAAAGTTCACCATTTTAGAGGATATTAATTAAATAATTTAATAATATGTTCAGTACAATTGTGTTTTGCATTTAAATCTTGCTATACTTGTTGAGAATATTTTATTTTTTTGACTAGCATTGTTTGAATATGTTTACTGACAAATTGCGTAAATAGATGAAGTCGGCGATCTAGCGTTACTAGGCAGTGATGTTTCGAATCTCGCTCTACCTCAACTTGATTCCCATTTTCTAATAGTGAGTTATTTACAACTCGTTGAAAATGGCCCTGAAAATTAAATATTTGAGTAAATCATAAGAATCCGAATATTTTTTAAATTATAAAAATAACAATAATAATATTACATGCACGTGATGGATTTCATCGACTTTAGAGATTAATTGAGTTAAAGTAAAAATGTAAGAGTATCTGTTTGCTATTATTAATATTACGAATGCTATATTTTATAATGTGTATTTGGGCTTCAAATTTTATTATTTTCTGTTTTTTTACAAATTTATAATAATTATGTCTCATTTCTTTACTATTAATGGCATATTTTCAAAATTATTTTTATGATTCAATTTTTATTATTATTACCTGCATGTTTTCTAATTTATATTTATATAGATTTTTTCTAATGTTATTATTATTCTTTTAATTTATTAAACATCATTTAATGAAATAAAAAAAAAAAACATTTAAAAAAGAAGGCCCTTCCTAAACACATGAATTTCCTAGCTAGTTGGGACCTGAAACAAAGAAGCTCTATACATTTTAAAACTGTGAAATACATAAAAAAATAAATTTTTTAAATTTTTAAAAATATTTTTATGTTAAAAGATTTTTTTTATTTTGAAGAGTCAGAGATAAACCACTTGGACTAACCATAAATAATATTTATGATGTATCTGTGGTTTTAATATAAGTTGTCTGACTTACGGTTAAAAATTAGTTGCAATATTTTTTATACTTGCCATTTTTTTTCGAATCGATTATACGGAAATTCAAGAATATTCCCCTTTTTATCGTTTCCCGCATAAAACACACAAGCCCATATTTCAATCCTAGTACAAATAATAAAAAAAACTCTTTTACTTAGTCACGTCTGTCTTTGCATACAAAAAAAGCTGCAAATAAATTTCGGCCGCTGCATAAATTCGTTCGCTTTTTGTTTAATTTTATGTAAGGTTGACTATGAGACTCTTTAAGAAAAAATGAGATAGTAGACGATAAATATATAAAAGCTCTCTTATATTTAAAGAGAAAGGCAAAAAGCTCTTCCAATTACCCCCTTAACATACAAGCATTGAAAAAGATAGGAGCGTATTTACAAGCGCTTCCATTACGGAAATTGAGAAATAATTTGTAACTGACATTTTTTTTACACAAACCCGAAAATATTTTTTCACATAAAATGAATATTCTTTCATAAACGGAAATCATTTTGCGTATAAAATACAAGCGAAAGGTCGAGAGTGCGTACAAAAAGTATTCAAAATACCCTAAATAATATTTTCCTAGCTTTTCGCAAAACACCAACTAAAGTTAATAGTTTGCAAAAAAATGTAAAGAGTGTGTAAAGAGTAAAAAATTTAAGAGCATATTGTTTTTATTAGCAAACATCTTCTATAAATTGTCTGGTAGATATCTTTTTATGGCGCTATTTAAAAATTCATTTCCACTACATTTTTTAATATATTGGTAAGGTTTAAAAAAAAAAAAAATATTGGATGAAATTCGAAGTTTTATTTATTCAAACATACTTTATACAATAATATACAATTGACGCGTTTGGTCTTGTTAGGAAATTATGGAGGTATATTTTTTCTACAAGTAAGTAGCAATTTTGTAGTTTATGTAAACTATATTGAAGGGTTTTAGAGAGTAGAGATTTAACCTCAAGAAAATAAAAAGATTTGGAGTTACTTACAATTTTGGTTATTTAGCACACCTAATTTTTTTTTTGTTTATTAAATATATTTCATAAATAGTACATGTTTTTTTTAATTTATACAAATTTACTTTTATACATTTAGTTAATGTTATAACTGTAACTCTGCAAAAAAAGAGACTAACTCTTGTGCTTGGAGACTGATTAAGCTGTTATAGTTATTTATTTATTAGAATTTATATAGTTTTGAATAAACGAAAAATTGAGAAAAAAACTTATTGGATATAAAAGGAAAAACAGAAAGTAATAATACAGTCATACTAATTTACATTGAAACCAGTTTTTACACATGCTCGAAAAATTTCTTTAAATTTACTTTGAATTTATTTATTGATATATTAGTTTGAATAGTTTTTAGTTCATTGGGGAGATTATTGTGATTTTTGACACCTTTGAAGACAAAGCTATTTTGACCATGACTTGTGTGGAATTTAGGGATTTTAATATTATTTTGGTATCCGAGTGACTTATTTTTTCTTCTTTATAAATTTGAATAATTGAATTTATTTTATAAATAGTGTCTACTGTGTGAACTTTAAATAAATTATAAAGAATTTTCGTATTGAATGTTGAGGGTTTCTTTAAAATTACCTTAATAATTCATTTTAGTACTACTTTAAGAGGGTTTAATATATTTACATACGCACCACCCCATCCAAAAATACCATATTATAACAAAGATTGTGCAATAAGTTTTTTTTAAATTATTGATTTTTAAAAAATTCATTAGTCTAATAAATATGAACATATCTGATACGTTTAACTAGTTCACTAATATTGTCTTTCCATTTTAAGTTTTGGTCTATGTAAACACCAAGATATTTAATTTTATCTGTTGTATCAAGTATTGAACATGTTAGATCGCAGTTAGTTTTGTTCCAATTGCTTAGGTAAATAATTATTTTTCTTACTGAATCTTTATTTGTTATATTAATAAAACATGAGATGATTTTCGTCTTTTACGTATTTAAAAATAATATATTTTTATCAAACCATAATTTTAATTTATTCATTTCGTCATTAGCTACAAAACTTCTGAGTTCATAGTTCATTTACAGTGTTTATTCATACAAATACATACATATTACAATAAAATAAAAACGTATCCCCAACTCTACGAGACCAAGAGCCCTATGTTGACTTGGAACACAATATAATGGAAGTGAAAGCATGCATATTATTATAGAATCCACAAAAATTATAACAAGAACATTTCTTTTTTATATGCGCTCATAAGGACTATTCAGTGTCTCGCCGCAGTCTCCTGTAATGGTGTTATCTCTTAGACAAAATAAGCCAAAATAAAATGGCCTTCATTTTGGAAAACTTTGTTCATCCAGGACAATAATTAATTGCATGGTGTTTTTAATTGTTGCAGTTTAAAAGTATCTTGTTTATTGTGTTTGGGTATTAGGAAGTACGAGCACATTGTAATTAAAAAGCAATTATTGTCAATATGTGTGTAAGAGCACTTTGTCAACATTAAAATTATTTTGATCCTGTCCCAACAAGACGTAACGCGTAACATTGCATATTAAAAAAATAATAAAAGCTGAGTTTAATTTAATAATATTCTTTTATTTTAAAAATGTTACAAATAATGAAAATATAATTCTGCTAACTAACTGTATTCACAATAAATAAGTTACATTTTACATTTTTTATTTTATGAAACTTTTTTTAGCTTTTTTTCTCGGGTTTTAAAATATTTAAAATATCAACAACAAATATTATTTCCATTTAAAAAATAGGTCGAATGTTTTATAGATTACAATGATGTTACTTTGTTTTTTGTATTTACCATTTTATTTGTGATAATTTAATAACCAACTAGTTTCGTCAAAATACTATGCCTTCTTCAGGGTTAATTACAAACGAACATGATAAAAATTTACACATTGAGGGTAGAATGGGTGTGGTTAAGAGAGAAGGTAAAAACTAAAGACTTATGTGTGAATTTGGGGAGAGGGAACATATTTTAATTTCTACTGTTACTTTAATTTATTTTATTATTAATAAAATTTAAATTTTTATTTACAGCTTTTTTAATTTCTAATATTTTTAAATTATTAAGTGTCCTTCCTTTTTTAATGATGTATAAAATTCAAAATACAATAAGGGAAATATACGAAAAAGAACTTATAAATTAGATAAACCAGGCATTTACAAATTAACTTGGCACGACGATGTATTAAAAAAAGTAATATTTTGGAGTTTGCAGAACATATTCTTACAAACAGTCACTCATTTAACTTTGAAGATTATATTTAAATTTTACAGATTAACAAAAAATAAAGTACACTTGATAACTTATAAATATTAGAAATTAGAAATGTGGTAAGGAATAATGAGAATATTATTAATTATCAAATAAATTGAAATAATAGTCCTATTTTAAATATGTTCCTTCTCCCTTAATCCACGAGTTAACCCCTAGTTTCTATCCCTTCTCTTCTTTCTTAACCACACCGACTCTACCCTTACAGCGTAAATTTTATATTATGTTAGTTTGTAATTAATCCAGAAGAAGGCATTGTATTGTGCCAAAAGTATTTTGTTATTCAACTATAAAAAATCAAGTGGTAAAAACAAAAAACAAAGCTATTGCATAAAAAAGTCTGCTTTAAAACAGGTTGCACCTAGTAAAGCAGACTAGACATGATCCAGAAAATTTTATTACTTAAGTGTGTATGTAGTAAATAAAGTTATTGTTATTTGTGTTAATAAATCATAGTTATTATTATTATTTCATTGTAATATATAAGATATTAATATCCTACAAAGTCAGAGCTTCCAATTTTTTTTAAATGTATGTCTTATCAAATATTTTTTTTATATTTTGACTCGTTACTTATAAAATTGCTTTCAAAATTTACCAAAAACGTGCACCTTTTAAAGTGAAAAAAATATTTTATGTCCGGTTTGCGAAAAAAGATTAAATAAAATTCTAACCGGTTTTTAATTTAATTGGAATAAAAATTGTGTAGAATATGCTTAACCTACCAAATTCTTTTTACCGTAACCACTTAAAATAATCCTTTACCTTTGCATCGTATCAAGTTATAAAAAGATGAGAACATTTAAAAAATGTTTTAAACGTTCAGAAGTTATTATAATTTTTCGCATATTTTTTCTGGATATAAAAACATACGAAACGTTTTTGCGGGTAGTGGTTTTTTTGAAGTTGCAATAATATTTTAAATCTTTTTTTAGTGTTCAATCATGGAGAAGGGTTTCATCAAAGGACGAGACTATTCAGTTGTGAAGTTTTTCTCGGATTTGTCCTTTGACCTTTTATTTAATATAAGAAAGTGCCCTCGCGGCCATGGGAAATATTTATGTATTCTCGCAGTTAGGGAAAAATAAAACCTCTTGGGATCGTCTGTATTTTGTTTTGTTAATATAACATTTTCAAAGGGTGTTTTGAACATAAATATTTTTTGTTGTTTTTCATATGTCAAAATAATTTGAACCACATATTCAATAGGTGCGTCAGTTTTTACGGTCCCTGTTATCAAAACGTACATTTTTTGGGTGATCCCGTGTAAGTTTGATTCGTTCCGACGTTTCGGCTACCATTCCAGGAGCTATCTTCGTGTTAAGCGGTGTGGTTTTTTAAAAATAAGTTTTTATGTACTTTTATACTTGTCATTTTTGCCGTGTTGCAGTCAGCAACGGAGACTTGCTAGTTTGTCAAAGATTCTCATTTTGTAAACCTTATTAAAAACATGTAGAGGGACATTTTAGTAAGCTTTGACGTCGTTCCATTGTTTACAAATGTACCTACCATTAAGATACAGATGTGTATGTCCGTTTATTTTTATAAAATTGTTTAGGACCAATTTGTGTTTACTTATATCACGATCAAGTACACACGTTTGTAACTAAACAAACCAATAAATAAGTTAGAGATTTACTATTTTAGGTCTTGAATTCTGACAGAGCTCATGAAGTATTGTTTATTCACAATTACTACTGGTAATAATTATTATTTATGAAGGGTGAATTATAGGCATGGCTGAGTTAACGGATAAGTCAACAGAATACGGTGGCGTCTTCTGGGCAATAAATAAGGATAGTTTGTGAACTCTATGCGGTTAATGACTACAACTGTGGATTCAGCTGTTTGTGCAACAAATAACGGAACGTCGTTGGTTCGACTGAAATAACTTTCAGTTACTGAAATTCCTGGGGCTATTATACTAGTACCGCTACTGAAAGACATTTGAATTGTTTGACAAAGAATTTATAATAATTTGAGTTTAAGTAGAGTTGAGTTAGGAATTCACTCGGAATGTTTATTAAGGAATAAGTAAATGTAAATAGTTAAAAATTAAATAGACCAATCCCTACAAAATGCAAAAAATGTATGAAGTTGTATGTATTATATCTTATTACATCATGTTGCCTTAAGTAAAATTGATATTTTTATTTAACGTTAAACTCAATCGGAATAGATACCTGTTACGATTATAAATACGTTCACACAATATTTGCTATAAAAACGGCACAATTAATTATTAGAAAAATGTTTTTTCTTTACTTAAAATGCAAATAGAATTGTTACATTAATAAATGGTAGAAAAAGTATTAATATTAAATTAACCATAATTCGTACCTATGAGGAAAAAAACGAGAAATTCGTCAAGAGTCAGAGTGGGTGTGGGCGTGGGCGTAAGCGTGGGTGTGGGCGTGGGCGTGGGCGTGGGCGTGGGCGTGGGCGTGGGCGTGGGCGTGGACGTGGGCGTGGGCGTGGGCTTGGGCGTGGGCGTGGGCGTGGGCGTGGGCGTGGGCGTGGGCGTGGGCGTGGGCGTGGGCGTGGGCGTGGGCGTGGGCGTGGGCGTGGGCGTGGGCGTGGGCGTGGGTGGGGTGTGGGTGTGGGTGTGGGTGTGGGTGTGGGTGTGGGTGTGGGTGTGGGTGTGGGTGTGGGTGTGGGTGTGGGTGTGGGTGTGGGTGTGGGTGTGGGTGTGGGTGTGGGTGTGGGTGTGGGTGTGGGTGTGGGTGTGGGTGTGGGTGTGGGTGTGGGTGTGGGTGTGGGTGTGGGTGTGGGTGTGGGTGTGGGTGTGGGTGTGGGTGTGGGTGTGGGTGTGGGTGTGGGTGTGGGTGTGGGTTTCCTTGCGCCACGCCGTAGCACTTAATTATTATAAAACTATTTATGTCATTTATTTTACATCTCGTTTTAATTTATGCTTAATCAACAGTATTTTTAAGTATAACCAAATGTTTTTAGAAAAGTACTTGTGCTTTTTTAACTGGAACAAAGGCAGAATAATTAATGCTATGCAGTACGTACACTGATCACTGAAACCAATAAATGACTTAAAGTTTGTTTTCTCTTATCTAAAATAAATGTTCTCCATATTCGTCATATCTTTTAATGCTAATTTTTTTTTTTTGTTTCTGTAATAGGCGGGGGAGGCGCGTGATGGCGCGCGCGCTAGGCTCCCGGCTCTTGGCGCGCGCGCTGCTCCTCGTCTGCTCTCTCTCCCTACTCTCCCTTCTCTTACTGAGCCACTGCGGGCTGGACTCCGCTACTCCACCAGTAGATGACCTTGAGGACGGTGAGTCCTATCATCTAAATTTGAAATATCTTGATAACGAACTGCAGTCCTTGTCCAGTAAAACCCTATTTACCATTACATTATACTGACGTCCTTTAGATTTAAATTATTCCCATGTTCTGACTGAATTAATTTATTATCTCCAATGACCCGCCTTTGTCGTATTGTTAACTCAAGACAGGATCTGGACTTTTTTGGTTTAAGTTTACAACGATTTAAACGAGCACTAAATAAATAGTCCAGATCTTGTCTCGATGTCCCTTATGTTTGTCAATGCTTCTTTCTTTTTTTTTTTTTTAATGTTTTAAACTATTCTTTTATTGTAATATTTAAACCTTATAAATTGTATACATGGACAATGTCCGTTAATAAATAAATAAATAAATAAATCTCTAAAACCAAGTTTAAAGCTTCAAAAGTTTGGGCATTCTTGACCGTCCTTTTTGATTCATGCTTGTTCATCATAAGTTTTAGTTTTTTTTAATGCGCAAACAACTCAAAACACAAAACACTCACATGAAAGCTGTAGAGGTATCTTTTGATAATAACAATAAAGGTAATTTATTTACAACAATTTATTATGAAAAAAACTTCAAAGTTTTGAGTTTATGAACTTATTTTATTCTGACATTTGTCGTGGCGCTGTTGGTTAGACGGCTAACTGTGCAACTGGCGTCGCGGATTCGATTTCCGTTAGTTGCAAGAGTTTTCTCTTTGGTCAAAGAAAAGATTTTTTCTACACTGATCTGGTGTATTTTTTGGTGCCACCATTTTAAAGCAACAATTTACAGACAGTGTTTACTTGTAATTCCGTATTAAATAGATTCCAGGATCTCGGCAATAATTATTCCCACGTAACGGATATATTAGTATAGGGTATTGTTCTCATAGAACAAACCTTTCATTATTGTCAAAAAAAAAAAACATTGTGTACAAAAAGAGGTATTCTTCTATTTCGGGATACAGATTTTTTTAAACTGCTAATTTATTATTTTTTTTATTTTTTTATTTATTGGGGATATCAACAGTAATACATGTAATACAAATATAACAAATAACATATACAGAGAATAAAACCAATGACAGATATCCACAGAAATACATTAAATACACGTACAATACATACTAGTGTGTTTGTGTGAGTGTAAGTGAGTGAGAGGGTGGGTGTGTGGGTGTTATATTGGAAAGAGGGTGTCAGGTATCGAAAATATAAATATATATAAAATATTAAGAAATAGAGATAAAATTTAATAAAATAAAATAAAACTTTATTATTGAAACTAAGTATAAGACAAAAAAGAATGTTTTAAGACGCGCATTTTAATTTTATTAAAAAAACAAATCTTATATATTTCACCTAAGGGGAAGGATAGCTTAGTATGATTAGTAACTATTCATATTTTTTTAGGAGAGCAATTTAAAAGTTTGAGAAGCTTTAAAAGAATAAGAATTTTAGTTTACAAGTCAAATATTAGTGTCAGTATATGCATTAAACATTTGTTTCTCCCGGGATTTTTTTTCCACCATAGCGTGTTTACACAAAATGCTGAAAAAAAATTGCCAGACTTCCCTGATATATCATATTTTGCCATCTAAAATAAAGACAAAACAAGTTGTGTTTAACATAACATACATAAATGGTCAACCATTACTCCATTTTTAAAGATGGCATATCATATTTATTCTTATGTTTGTTGTAAAGTAACATTCTTTAATTTGCCATCTTTGGAGATGGAAAAAAGGCATATTATCCAGTGACATGCCTAATATTCCTCTAACCCTATTAAAAGAAGGCTTTTAAAATATTTCCAGATTGTTGATCTCATTGAGAAGAATCTGGTGATATTTAAAACTCAATATGCTTAAAAAGTGAAATATCATTCTTTGCTATCTTTCCACTGGTCTAATAATTAAAATTCTCATCAAAATTACAAGAAATTCCCACCAAAAATTTTGGCTAAGAGTTAGTTTTTTTATTACCTTTTCCGTGCACAATAGGTTTTTTCTGGATTTTTATGCCGTATGTTTTTTGCACTATTTTCCTCTTTTCCGACGTTTTGGATCGCATTACAACAACTATCATCGGGGTTCATGTTATTTGTGTTACGTCATAAACTTTTTTATAAACGATTTGACCGTTTCACGGTTTTGTTGCAGCTTGTTAATCCGGAATCTGTGTCGTTTCACAGTATTCGCTTTTATGTGATTTCTTTACCAGGATCCAATCATCTGCTTTTTATATTATTGAGAAGTAAATCTCGATCGCTTCTTTTACCAATCGAGTTTGTTGACGCTTCGGTCTCCCCAAGATTCTTTTCGGTTCTAATAAAACTTATTTTCCATATCTCCTGTGTACATTTTCTAAAATATTCAAAACATTTTGAAGTACAGAGTAATGGAACATCCTTCAATCGAAATAAGCGTCAAATAACGTCAGGGACGATTGATCGACGGAAAGTCAATTAATCTGAAATGACGGCAGCTCCCGTCAAGTGGCCAGTGATTTGCTGTCATCAGATTCTATTAATGGTGCATTGTATCGTTATTATTTGTCCCAGTTGAAAAAATAGTGTCATCTCACTTGCTGTCACTCATTTTATTTTTATACTGTTCTTTTCCATCATTTCGACTTATTGTCAGCACTGTCACATACTCATACTCACCCTTACATACACATATACACACACCCTCAAACCCACCCTCTCACCCTAGATAATGTACTCACCATCACTAACATGTACAATAATAACACTAATACACCAAGGCAAGTACTTAGCATGAATATTATTATGTTACAATAAAAGTTATCTTCATAAAATGTAATTGAGACGCATTAAATATATTTCTTCTACAGACATATTATTGAAAGCGATGTATTTTTAAAATTTTATTTGAGATTAGAAATTTTTTTTGATTGATATTGGAAAATAAAATATAATTAAGTAAGATAAGATAAAATAAAATAAAATGAAATGAAATGAAATGAAATGAAATGAAATGAAATGAAATGAAATGAAATGAAATGAAATGAAATGAAATGAAATGAAATGAAATGAAATGAGTGAAATGAGATGAAATGAGATGAAATGAGATGAAATGAGATGAAATGAGATGAAATGAGATGAAATGAGATGAAATGAGATGAAATGAGATGAAATGAGATGAAATGAGATGAAATGAGATGAAATGAGATGAAATGAGATGAAATGAGATGAAATGAGATGAAATGAGATGAAATGAGATGAAATGAGATGAAATGAGATGAAATGAGATGAAATGAGATGAAATGAGATGAAATGAGATGAAATGAGATGAAATGAGATGAAATGAGATGAAATGAGATGAAATGAGATGAAATGAGATGAAATGAGATGAAATGAGATGAAATGAGATGAAATGAGATGAAATGAGATGAAATGAGATGAAATGAGATGAAATGAGATGAAATGAGATGAAATGAGATGAAATGAGATGAAATGAGATGAAATGAGATGAAATGAGATGAAATGAGATGAAATGAGATGAAATGAGATGAAATGAGATGAAATGAGATGAAATGAGATGAAATGAGATGAAATGAGATGAAATGAGATGAAATGAAATGAAATTTAATGAAATGAAATATAATAAAATAAAATAAAGTTAAATTTAATTAAATTAATTAAATATAAATAAAATAATACTATTTATATTTGGGTACCATAAAGAAGACATTATTATTTTATGACGTTTGATTTTTTTTTTATAATGCGATTCGTTCGAATGTAAACAACGATGTTGGAAAAACTTACCAATAATTTTACAAAAAGCGAAAGTAACTTGAATAATAATTCTGCAGTTTTATCATAAATAAATTTCACCCCCCTTCTAGAGTACCACAAGTCTAAATGCGTCAAATTTAGGAAAACAACGTTAAAGAATAAATTAGCAATTTAGCAACTACACCAACAATGCACTTTATCCTTCGATCACATTTTTTTTTTAAATTTTAAAATGGCATTTTTTTTTCTTTTGATACTTAAATGAATGTATGATTGTTAAAACACCTTTAGAACACATTTTGCTAAAAATATTTTTTGTAAAAAATGTACATATTGGTAAGATGCATCGTTTGAGTGTAAAAAAACTCACTAGTTTATACTCCACACACCCAAAACTATGGGAAGCTAAATAATATTTGATTGTTTTAACACATTTCATACAGAATATTTATCAATTAAAAGGTGGCAAGAATATGATTAAAAACTAAGTATTTGAGTTAAGGACAAATGATTGTGAAAAATAATCTTTGAATTTAAAATTAAGTACCGATGTATTTATAGAAGCCTAATATATTTATATGCTTGGCTACAACCGTTTAGATACTCGAGCAGTGGAGAAAAACGGGCTGATAAGAAGAAGAAGAAGAAGAAGAAGAAAAATAAATGGAAGACCACTAAAACTTCTCTTCAGTAAAAATTCAATTAGACAATTTCAATCATTTTTTGTTACGTTTTTCTTAGTGGCAATCTCTAATTTTATCATTATTTTACAACAAATTAGTCAGAGACTAGTGGCATATAAAGAGTATTTTAACAATCACACATTCAAATGTGTTATAACAATAGATTTATATCGTGTAAGTGTGCCATTAAGCAGTTTTAATAAACTTTTAAGCTATGGTAGTTTAGCATAGTGTTCGCACAATGTTCCACATTTACACATTCCAAATTCTATTAAATGTCATACTACAATTATATTTACTTATCCAAAACACAGTTTTTTTTTTTACTTATGACACCTTTGATGTAATTTTGGCATTATGTTTTATTTAGGAACCGCAGTTTTTCGCATTCGCTTCAATTGAAGATGCTTTTATTTAGGATTTTTGTTGGAGTTGTATTTCTAAATAAATCTTATGGGGTAATACGTAAATTTCTTGAGGAAAAAAGAGGAAAACTTGTGTAAGCTCGGGGGAAATTTATCAAGTACAAGGGATGTTTTATGATGCTGACATGTTGGAGCGTTGATACTCATAAATCATAAAGGTGGAAAACATAGTACATCCACACCCTTCGTGACGCCGTATGACGTGAAATTGATCAAGCACAATCCCAAAAATATCTGGGTATAAGTTCCTCGAATTGGCATATTGAAAATATTTTCCGACTACTTATTTTTATTAATACATTCAATGCGACCGCCTATTTTTTGCGTTTACTGAATAGTTTTGTCCGTCTCGTGGTCTAATGGTCATCTCGATTGTCTACCATGCGGGAGGCTCGAGTTCAAAGATTCAGGTCAGCCAATTCAGCCAGCCAATGACATACCATTAGCCCTGTAAATGACAAGACTATTTAATTTCCCTTTCAAAACGTTTTTTTCTCTCTGTTGCAATAAATTTGTACCGAATGTTTTTACCCGTTTCCGAATTACGAGCGACCCAAATTATTTTTCATTTTGATTTCTTAACAAAACGCCATAATGTTGAGATGTGAAATTGAATTTCTGTACAAAATAATAAACTATAAAGTAGATAGTAACCTCATCAACAAAATACAAATAAATGTGAGATTGAGAACACTCATACATCGGGAAATATTTAATCTGGCTTTATTTTACAGCAATGAAACATAGGTACTAAACATCTCTGCCCTGCATGTGTTAAAAAATAACGTAAAATTTCTAAAGCAATTAAAGACATATTTATGATCCGTTCCCAATTTTTACAAATGTCTTTAACAAAATATATCTCAGGTTGAGGAAAAAATAGTTCTGTATTTCGCGTCTTTTTTTTCAACTAAGTATATCTCGTTCATTATTGGTCACATCAGATCATACGATACAACGTTTTAAAGGTGTGAGTGTTTACTACAAACGTTTTTTCAACAATATTGCACCTTACCGATTCAGTCGTGAACTATCGTGCGTCAAGTATCGAGGTCTCAATGGAAGAAATTCGCCATATTTTACATTTTTACTACCTGAAAGGAAAAAATGCGTTGAAAGAAACCAAAAAAAATAACGATGTATATGGGGCCAATATTCTTTCGGCTTGTGCTGCACAACAGTGGTTTCAGCGAGTCCGTTCTGGTAAAGTGGAGGTGAATGATGCACCACGCTTTGGCAGGCCTGTCGTTGAAAATGTCGACATAATCATGGAAAATATCGAGATAGACCCTCATGTTGGCAGTTGTAGCATCGTTCAAAAGCTGAATATTGATCATAAAACCGTTTTCAATCATTTGCAGAAGGCTGGATCTAAAAAAAAGCTCGATGTTTAAGTGCCAGACGAGCTAGCGCAAAACCTTGTGGACTGAATTTCCATCTCCGAATCGCTGCTGAATCGCAACAAAATCAACCCATTTCTAAAGCGGATGATAATTAGTGATAAAAAATGGGTCATTTACAATAAAGTCAAGCAACAAAGATTGTAGTCGAAAGCCAACAAATTGGCCCAGACCGTAGCCAAGCCAAGGACTGACGACCAGGAAGGTGTTGCTGTGTGTTTGGTGGGATTCGCAGGGAATACTTTAATGTGAGCTGCTCCCTTATGACCAATATACTTTTGACAATTTTTCCCTCTGCTGTGAACGACTCGATTGGTTAAGGCTGGCGATCGAACAAAAGCGGCTATTGTGCATTGGTGAATAGGAAAGGAATCGTGTTTCATCAGGAGAACGCTAAGCCGCACACATTTTTGATGACGCGCCAGAAGCTCCGGGAGCTCGGATGGGAAGTTTTTATGAATCCACCTTATAGTCCAGACTTGGCACCAAGTGACTATTGCCTATTCCTTTCTATAGCCAACGCGCGTGGAGGTACAAATTTGGACTCAATAGAGGCCTTTGAAAATTGGTTGTCCGAGTTTTTTCCAATAGGGACAAGGACTTCTACAAAAAGGTGATTATGAAGTTAAATTCTGGTTGACAATAAGGTCTTTAACAGAACGGTGCATATTTGACTTAAATCAAATTTGGAAAAAAATACGAAATTACTTTTTCCCAAACCTTATATATTGTGACGTACAAACAAACAAACGCACTTGTATTTTCGTTTTTTTTAGAATAAACTTGCTAGTGACTTATGGTATTAAAGTAAACGAATAATGTATTGTTACAGAACACGTTTTTCGTTGATTTTTTAAAAAAACATTGTGAAAAAAATCTTGATCTCACCAGTCGTCGATCTAATTGTGTATTTGTTTAACCGACAATTTCATTCTTTTTAACATTGGACAAAGGTTAACCGTTGGCGTTGATCGAGCCGTTGTTACCGATTTCAAAATCAATTTCAAAATGGAGAATCACGATGACTCGTGGATCTGCTGTGTCAATAAACGTGGTTAGTCACCGTGTAAAAATACAATTTTCCTACCATCACTCATATGTGTGAAAATTAATAAAATAGCCTGTCGCCCCCGTAGCTACGTATATTTTGCTAGAATTCCCAGCGTCATGCTTGCCGTGAAATATAGAAACTTTCAAAATGAATTTTCGAGTTAAAAATGAACGCTTTCAAAGTTCAGCTGATACGAGTAACCGCGTTAAAGGGTTATTTGTATTTTTTTTATTACAAAAGTTGCTGGGTCTATATTATTTGGATATTTTTGTAGGATGAACAAATTAATTCCATGTTTGTGAGTTAATTATATTATCTAAATAGTTTTCAACATAACAACAACAAACCATTGCATTGTTACCCCGTAGGGATAAGCAGAGAAGATAAAACAAAATGTCATTCTTTATTTGCATATAGACCTCGCTTCCTCTACATTCATACATCTTCTCATGCACGCTCGCCAATTACTCTGACTTTTGAAATGTCCATCTTTAAGTATTTGTTGGGTTTGGTCATGTTTACTCTTTTTTGGTCTTGCTCGTTTCTGGCATCATCAACACTGGCATCGTTAATCCTTTTAGCCGTTCATGTGCAGTCTAATCGCTCGATGTTGTAACGAGTCTATTTCGACGCGTGGCTACTTTGATTTCCGCGGCTGTTTAACATTTTACATATTGTTTGCGCGCGAGTTGAAATTTTTGAGAATGGCAATTTTTTTCGATTTTATAAAGAACTTTTAAAAAAAGACAGGATTTAATTTACGCGAGAAAAAAAAAAGAACAAATATGTATTCCCTCATTAAAATAGACGTCTCTTAACCAGACGTAAGTAGTCATCATTTTTTTTTTTTTCTCGCGTGAATCAAATCCTGCCCGTCACGGTTTTATTTGTCCGTTTTATCTGCTCGGATGGTCTTTATAGAATCACACAGAGTTGCCATTCTCAAAAATTTCAACTCGCGCGCCGGCAATATGTCAAATGTTTACAACCGCGGAAATTAAAGTACTACGAGTCGAAATTGACTCGTGACAATATGTCCAAGCCATCGATTTTTTCTTGATTTGTCGATAATGGCATTCTCGCCGTTACGACATGCACGAATCTCGACATGTGTGCTCCTATCTTATCATGAGAGATCGCATCATGACCGCATTCAGCCTACTTTTTTTTCAATTATATACTTCGCTCCCGTACATAAGGCTTGCCACTAAAGCTCTATCGTGCTAGTTAAGCCTCTTGCGACAAACGTTTGTTTGCCTAAGTAGATTTAAGTGCTCCGGTCACCCTATTCCCGGCACTCGCCCTCCTTTGAATACGCAATTCAAAAATTTATTTTTAAGATTTTTTATTATATTTTATAAATACAATACCAGAAAATCTTAAATTGAAAACAGACAATTATACAAAGCGATTTGTAAAAAGTACGAAAACAGCATTAATGGTTATGTTTTTTTCTCTAAATTTAAACTCAAGGCGATGAATTTTTGTTAAATATTTAAGAAAAAAAATGAAATATAAATAATTCAATGAGAAATTAAAACCGATTCTAAACAAATATTTTGTTCCAATGGTTATAACTTCTAAGATATGGAAAATATTGCGTTGCCCTCAACAATTTTTAAAAAAGACGAGAGTAAATTTATTTTTATTTTTATGTATTCATAAAAATACTTATTTTATGTATCTCAAACTTTATAAGGCCAAGAGTCCTGTGTTGAGTTGAAATGCAACATTTTTATTTATTTATTTAACAATTTACACGCCCTACGGGTTTTTACATATATTAGAAATTACATTCAAGTGCAGCAGTGGAACAAAAGTATGTAAATTTAGTTAAAATTAAAGATAACATAAGAAAAGCTAAAAGATACAATAATAAGTAAAAATCAGGAAATGTACCAGCATAAGTATAGGGTACATAGAAAAATATTTAATAAATTTACATATAAAAACATACACAAATACATATACATACATATAAGTTTATACATTATTATAGAGATACATGAGAATAAAAATAGTAAATAAAGAACAATATTAAGAAATTTTATACAAATAAATTTATAACCTTTTGAATACTTAACCTATATTTATATAAAGACAGACGAAATATATCAACTTCACCATACTTATTACCTAGCTGGTGTAGTCTAGGTATTGGCGAATTGTAATAATAATTGTGACTGCCAGGAGATTCAAAAAATAACGTTAGCTGTCGAGTATTTCGAACTGGTACTTTTAAGCTGATAACACTAGTTAATTCCGGGATGTCCAATACGCCGTTTGATATTTTATATAAATTTAAAAATTCATTTATAATTCTTCTTTTACAAAGAGTTGACGTATTTAGTTAACATAATAAATTATCGTAATCAATATTTTCAGTGGGTATATTAAGTTTGTAATTGATGAATCTAAGGAATTTACGTTGTACTCTTTCTAACTTTAAAATATGAACATTGTCATAAGGTGACCCAATTGTTAATTGAATTCTAAATTACTTCTAACCAAGGCGGTAAATAGCACTTTGAGGGTAGTGATGGAATTAAAATTCTTTACAGTTCGCTGCAAATATTCAAGACATTTCATTGCCTTATTAGTGATGGTATCAATGTGAGGAATAAATGTCAATTTTTCGTCAAAAACTATCCCCAAATCCTTTATTTGTGTAACTCTTCCCAGATTGATGTGATTAATGTTGTAATCGAATATTATGGGTTTTTTACTTCTTGTAAATGATATTACACAACACTTGTCGACAGTTAAGAAAAGTTCATTTTTCTGGCACCACTTGTACAGCCGTACCAAATTAGACTGAAGAACTCCACAATCGGTATCATAGGTAATAGTTTTTGAAATTTTAAGATTGTCGGCAAAGAGAAGAATGTCTACTTCCTCAAATATCGACACAATATCGTTAACAAACAAAGAAATCAGTACTGATCCCAGGTGGGAGCCTTGGGGTACCCCACTAGATGCCTCAAACTGATACAAGTTATAACCGAATACTTTTTCTTAGATTTTCCTTAATGACAGGTAGCTTTTAAACCATTCCAAGATATTACCACTAATTCCCAATGAACTAAGTTTGTGTATTAAAATTGTATGAGAAACCTTGTCGAACGCTTTACTAAAGTCAGTATAAATTGAATCAGTTTGATAACGTCTCTCTATTGATGTGATTAACCGATTCTGATGCAACATGAGGTTTGTAAGAGTTGATCTACCAGTTATGAAACCATGTTGTAACGGAGTCATAACTTTACAAATTTCATTGGTGAACTTAGTTAGCAAAACAGATTCCAGTAACTTTGGAATGGCTGACTGAATACAAATGGGTCGGTTATTGGAAACGTCAATTTTATCTATTTTTTTATAACTGGGGTTAAGTATGAGATCTTTTATTTTTAGGAAAGTTTCCAGTTTTCATGGACAGGTTAAAAAATTTTGTAAGTGGACCAGTTAAAGAGGGAAAACATTGTTTAAGAAGAAGTGTAGGGATATTGTCTGGCCCAGGGCTTTTTTTTTTATCTAAGGCACAAATCCCCTTTTTCACATCAGAATCAGTAAATACACAGTCGTTAAAATCAATTAAATCTGTATTATCAATACTGTGTAACCTAGAATTAGAAGTAGAACTATAAACACTGCTAAAGTAATCAGCAAATAAATTGGCAACTTCCTGTGGTGTGTCTGCCATTTTGCGTTTGTAATACACTGTGGACGGAATTCCAGATTCCCTACTGTTAAGAATCTTGGAAAATTTAAAAATATGTTGCGGCTTAGATGCAGCCTCGACTTCAAATTTACTAACACAGTCTTGATAACGGGTTTTAGACAAAATTCTCAATTTCGAAAATTCTTCATAATCTTTAATGTCATGAGACCTTTTAAAATTACTATGAGCAATCTTTATTTGTAGTATAACTTGAATAAGTTTTTTATTAAACCATTTAGGAAAATGACTTGCTATGAATTTAGTTTTAGGCACAGATGACTCAATGGCAGTATCAAGGATATGATAAAATTGTGCAATTTTATCGTCTACATTAAAATTTTGATTTAAAAAGCTCCAATCACTGCTAAGGATAAATGAATTACTGGCAGGAAAATCTGCTTTAAAAAAGTTCAATCTAACATCAAAATGTTTGTACTTTGCTAAAATAAGGGTTCCAAAATGAATGCATAAAGGTGGATGGTATCTATCAATTGGTAAAATATTTTCATTTGAAAGTTGCACTGAAATGTTATTTGAATTAGAAATAACAAGATCCAAGAGACGAGTTAGACAATTATAAACATAATTTGCTTGACTGAGATTTAAAAATTGGAAAATGAAAGCATGTACATTATTAAATTATATTAAAAATAAAAACACGCTTAATAGTTTATAAATCTATCTCGCAGAATTCTCCTACAATGGTCTTTTTCCTTAGACAAAATCCAAACTTGTAAACGATACGCATGCAATTATTCATGTAAAAAAGAGACATACAGATTTCATTAGTTTTTTTATTATCTATATCTTTTTTATTATTTTTTTATATTATTATTATTCGGATAACCAACCACTACATTTATCATATATAAAAAACAAAACGAATTACGAATACGGTTTTCACAAGTAGCACCACTGTTGGTTAAAATATATTCTTAAACATAAAATAAACAGTAATCTAAATCCAAAAGAAAAAAACACTACGAGTTATTTCGAAAGCAAACGCCGCACGTAATGATGATAATTGACAAATAAGTCATGTTAAATTATTTTGTTATTACATTACAATGATTGAAAGTTCACCATAAATATAAATTTTGTCTATAATTAGACGAAACAACAGGAATATAAAAAGAACGGTATTCATTAAAAACGTATTACAACAGAGATAAATAACATTTAAGAGAAAGTAATATGGAAGTCTTGGCATCTACAAAGCTTATGACCTATCATTGGCTGGTTTAAATGGCCACTTAACACACCATGTAACATTTACCATTCTACCCATATTTTAACATCTATATTCCTTCAATTCTTCCACCAGTTGACGCTTATAAAGTCAAAGATAATAATTCAATTAGATGTAGATGAATCTCACCCGCATAAATAAAGGTTTCAGCTCTTTGACTTAACAAACGTCAACAGGTGGAAGAATCGAAGGAATAAAGACTTTCAAATATGGGCAGAATGGTAAATGTTACGCAGTGTGTAAAGTGGCCACATAAAGCAGCCAATTTTTTTTTTTTAGGTATCTTGATAATTTAATGTTTTTTTAGTTATGTATTTTTGTATTATTTAATTTAGCACTCAATCTTATTTGGGATATTATTTATTACTCATATTTCTTACTACATTTAAGAGTGAGTTTATAGA
Source organism: Micrasema longulum (assembly GCF_059751315.1). Lineage (NCBI taxonomy): Eukaryota > Metazoa > Arthropoda > Insecta > Trichoptera > Brachycentridae > Micrasema > Micrasema longulum. Next base: position 101,955 of record NW_028277737.1, read on the forward strand.
AACTATATCTCAAATATCATTTCAAATATGTTTTTATATATATATTGTTTTTCTTTTGATTTCAATGATACTTTTTTATTTTTAATACTACTATATTTTATAATTATACTTTTATTTTGTTGATTTCAATGATCCTGTTATTTTGTTTATTTAATTATGTATTAATCTAAATTTATGTAATTTAGTATATACATTTTAATATTTATGTCTGATTTTCTTTTTTAAATTTTATTCTTTTGAATTTTAATATTTCTTACTTATACCTTTTTTTCTGGATTGTTATTATATTGCATCACATATAATTATATTGGAATAAAATCAATTTGACTATGTATCTTTTATTGTTAATTATTATGGCTTGACACGGGCACAGCCTTAAAAGCCTCAATAAGTTCACGTATATTTAAACCAGTGCAATTTTGAATTAATAAATAAATAAGTAAATAAAATGATAGGTCATCAGCTCTGTTGATGCCTAGACTTCTATATTACCTTCTCTTAAATGTTCTTCATCTCTGATGTAATATGTCAATATTAACAGCTCCTCGGGGAGTTGATTCCAGTCTTTATCTACAAAAATTTGGACAAACCCAAAATATTGTGGATATTTCTAAGAACTTTTGGAAGAACATTAAAAGAGAGTTTGAATAGAAATTCTGGACAATCAATTGAACCAGAGGCAATTTTTGATAGAAACATTAAATCAGCTATTTTACGACGATTTTACAGATTAATTTGTGAAATTCGCTTCCATATATGATAGGACACTAGCTGGTAGCTATCAACCTTTTGATAAATGTACTTTAAAATATTATTTACGTATTCGATAAATTGGATTGTTTTCACGAAAGAAATTATATGTCTGCTCTAATTTCACTGTTGCAATCGAATTCAAGAGTGATCTTTAAAAGTGGCTTAAATAAAAAAAAGAACGTTTAGAGAAAATCAGTTATTTTCGATGAGTCCGTTTTTGTCAAATCAAGTCATTCTTTTTATGTGATATGTCAAAGAGATTTAAACTCAAGTTGCGCAATCAAATTCCATCATAAATCAATCATTTGATATTTGCCATCATCAATATTTTCAATAAAATAAAGATTCTTGAGGGCATTTTAAAAAAAAATGTGAAATTTCAAAACAATAAAAAATATTGTCGGATTTAGTGATAGTTTGTTGCGGGTTATGCAGCTTTTAATTATGATTCAATTATATTCTTACTTTAAAATTCATATATTTTCAACTTGTTTTATTTCACACGTTGGCACATTTCTATGTAGCATCACGTCTGATCATGATAAAAGTCCGTTTAAGAATGAAGGCACAGAAGGAAAAATCCAAGAATCAAAAAGTATGTTTTTCCACACCCGTTATGTATCTATTTGATTCTACGTCATTTGAAGTAACATTTTTTTACATAATATATTGTAAACAAAAAACACGTGTGTAATCATTGTTGTACAAACAATATTTAACTAAATTTGTACCTTTTTTGGGTGATCCCGTGTATGTTGGATTCATTCCGACATTTCGGCTACCATTGCAGGAGCCATCTTCATGTAAGTCCTGTGTAAAAAACGTACTAGAGAATTTGTACCGTGTTGCAGTTGACAGTAGGCACGTTCCGTGTCATTTTTGCAATGTGTAGTGCCGGGAATAAAGTTAAGTCTAATTTCAGCCCGTCGTCTCTGTTTATGTTTTTTGGGTGTTTCTGTATTTCAATTGCCTCTTTTATTATTCGTGGACTGCAATGTCTAAGTTTATTCAAAATCTTTAGCTCGAATACGTAAACATGTCCTGTGTCTATAAAGTATTCCACTATTTCAGATTTTTAAGACACTATACAAGTACACAACAAAAATGACACGAAACATGCCTACTACCGTCTATGGCACGGTACAAATTACGTACTAGAACATTAACACATTTTTTTTTCTACAAAACACACAGTTTACTCTAAAGAAACTCCTTCAATGGTAGCCGAAACATCGGAACGAATCCAACTTACACGGGATAACCCAAGAAATATACATATTATTAACAGTAACGGTAAAAACCTACGTACCTATTTAATATTTAATTCCCAACAAAAAGTGATAAAAACAACCTTTTTTATATATTTAATCACGATACCTACATAAAAATATTTTTTAAAAGACCTTTTTCCATCGTTAAATTTTTTATTATAAAATCGGATTATTTATTGTTAATTCAATATTTTTATACATCGGAATCATGTTTGACTTTGTTATATTTATATTGATATGCCGGGTATTATTTTTCATTTGTTTTTTATTTTGTTAAGTGTCGTCCAATTATTGTTGTTGTTAAGAATTATTATTTGTCTCAACTCAATACGAGACTTTAGTCTAATAAAGTTGGAACTTGTGTATCAAGAACAGTAAATATAATAAAATAGATATTGAGTTTTCTACTAACATTTTTTGGTGGAACTGCGTTTTAATTATAATACTAAAAATACTTTTATAGTTTTACTCCACTTTTTTTTTTTTTACGAGTGACCGGGTTTCGTCGTGGCCGACATCGTCAGACTGGTCAACGATGTCAGTCTGACGATGTCGATCACGATGAAATCCGGTCACTGGTAAAAAATTTACAAATAAAATTTGTAACATATTTTTATTATTTTAAATACTAGATATTGTTGAAAATAAAGTTAAAGTTCGATAAAGTCTTTAAACTTTTAATTGTACAAGAACGTCTTGCATAATTTTGTACATTTTTTTAATTTTTTTCCCAGGCTCTCCATTTTTACACCAGTCTCAAGGCGACGCAATATCGCAGGGTCAGCTACAACAGGAACAGCAAGCAGGATACGTCCAACTCCTGGAGAGAAGGGAACAGGAAGGAAAGGCAGAGCTGGAAAAACTTTCATCAGAAATTGCCAGGCTCAAGCTTCAAATTCAACAACTTACTGGTAAGATATTATTTAATACAAAAACTGCATTCTTTAGCGACTTTTGTTAGTCCAGTCATTACTTAATCATTATTTTTTTAAGTTGGAGGAGTTTTAAAATTTAGCAGAATTAAGGAGTCCGTTGCCAAAAGTCGGGTTTAGTAGCTCAAAGTATGTTTGCGACCTTAAAAGAAAACACGGTCTCAATTTTTTTCATACAAACGGATACCGTATTTTCTCCCTGGATTATGGCACTAGAGCAATGTTTTTATACACTACAGATATTTACTATAATGACTTAGGATTAAAGGTCCAAAGTTCAAACCCCATTCTACCATAACTCGGTTCCCATTTATCAAGAATAGATTATTTATAACTCGTTGAAAAAAACCAAAAAAAAAACCTCATAAATAGACTAAGACCTAAAATAACAAGAAATAACTAAAGGTAGCGTTTGTCTAAAAAAATACTTGAGTTTATTTATTTATTGATATATTCACAAATAATTGAGGACCGTTTTATTAAAGCAAAATATCTACAAGATGTAAATTTTTCAGGAGAAGATTTTTTCATGTTAAAAATAAAACTTTTACAATTTAAAATAAAATAAAAATGACGTTTTATAGTTATGTAAAATCTTTTAGTAAAATCATTTAAAAAAATGTTCTAAATTTACGAATTTTCACAAAAAATAAATATCCACATATTTTTGTGATAGGAATGTATGGAAAATTGATTTATGTTGGGAATTAAATTAGTTTACCTTTGCGTGAAATCATTTTAAACTGATTATTTTGTAAAATTGTATGTCTTCTGACATACCTATGTAAATATACACATTTAAGTATTTACCTCCTATTTATATTCTTTTTTCTTGGCCGAAATTATGTTTTGTTTGTGATTTTTTTTCGATTTAAAAAAATTTAACACCGCTAAAAAATATTTCGATATTTCGCTTTGTGAAAACTCTATGAGGTGTAGATATTTCGTTTTGTTAAAATTCACGATACTTGAACTGCTAGAACTTTTCACATATATCGTTTTGTTAAAATTTTATTTCACCAATCGATAGAGCTCACGTGGAAAAACATTTTTTGAAATGAATTTGTTTTTTTTTTTTAATTTTACATTGTGAAAACGGTCCTCAATCGATTAATTTACATTCATTGGGATACAAGTACGCCCGATTAATATTTAAACATTGGCTCAGTGCATTTAGTGGTTATGTTCTAATGTTTAAACTACATATGCGAGCACCTTCGTACGTAATAGCATATTGCTGGTACCGCGTACTTAAGACATCATTGCTATGCAGATTGCCTTGTACAGGAATGGCAGGTGCAATTAATTTGTATGACATAACTACTACCACAGAATACATTAGTCGGTTTTGCTTACAGAAACCATCTGCAGGGCGAATTTGCTATCTATGGTAATAAAAGGCTTAAAAACTCATGGCGCCATAAATATAATGTTATATTATGAACACACTATTTTTATTATATACATACATACTTACATATTTTTTATTACTTTATTTATACGTCAACGATCCAAAAGACCCTTTGCAAAAAATAATTTTCAGAAATAATCACAGCAGTGAACAATTCAATATTCATTTTATTCATTTTGTTCATTTTGTTCATTTTGTTCATTTTCTTCATTTTGTTCATTTTGTTCATTTTGTTCATTTTGCTCATTTTGTTCATTTTGTTCATTTTGTTGATTTTGTTCATTTTGTTCATTTTGTTTATTTTATTTATTAATTACATTATACATACATTTGTTAATGACAGAGACACAGTTTATAACGACACAATCAGGAACGACTCATGACTGTGAAATTGCTCCGACTCGCTAGAAAATCCATGTTGAGTCGGGACAATTGTAATGCATTCATAACAATACATTCACACACATATATACATATATATTCGCACATACATATTTATATTATATTTTATACATACATATACATATATATTGACTTAAAGTTTAAGTTTATACACATAATTGATACTTTATACATTACTACATTTTAGAAAACTGTAATTGAAAAATAAATAAAGAAAACCATTCGGAGGTAAGATTTCATATTTCGTTTGATTGTATAAATTTTTTTTTTTAAATTCACACCACAATTAAAGATCAATTTAAAAGGAAAATCATCATTTAAGCATATCATTAGGTTAAAAATAAACGATTTGAAAGAAAATACCAATTAAAAAAATATTAAATTATTTCTTATTATTATTCTAAATCTAGATACTAAAGTAACATAAACAATCATTTTAGTTAACTGTTTTTCATAGAAGCTTGGAAAATAAGAATTTATTAAACCATTTCTTCAGATAATAAGGTTTTTAAAAATACGTTAGCTGTTTTCAGACCTTGAAAGTCTTATTTGTAATAAAAATAATTAAAATGTTAACTACATTGTTTTTCTGACATGAAGAAAATAAAAAACAAGCTTGTGGAAATAAATTGTTCCTCGAATTTCGTTTCATACTTTAATAACAAAGTTCATTTAACGCTTACTGAAAAACTCCTCCCTACTAATAAATAAGTATATTTTAAAACACTTAGATGAAACCAAAACAAGGCAGACGGTAATAAAAATTAACTTTGTTACTTTCTTTGTAAGATTGCATTCCTAGCGAGAAAAATCTAATTAAGTTAATACCCGTCAGATTGCCTTATGCAAATTGCAATAATGTTTACAGATGGTGTTTGTACCGAGACTACTTAATCTGTTAATGGATGCTCGAACGTCTAGCGGAAAGAAATTGAGAGATATATAGACCAATTAATAGCTATCCTTGAGTATAGCTAAGTAATTTCCTTCCTTACTTTTCCAATGTGTCAATACGAACCCATTTAAAAAGAATTAATGACATCGTTACATAAAATCGAAATTTTCACAAAATTTTACTTGTGTTTTCTACATTGCTTTATGCTAAGTCAAATCAAAGAAATTATTTATAAAGCTTTTTTATTATTTTCTTTTAAATTTTTTTTTTTCAGATTAATAATTCATTATTTCCGTTATGTTACTTATAACTGATTGGTGAGTTTTTTAAATTGGCTTATTATATTTAATAGAATAGATAAAAAAAACTTTATAAAAAAAAAAAAATTGCAACAGAGAGGGAGAATATTTTTTTAAATGGATCTTTATTTTTTGTTAGGAAGTGTAATTAGCTATCTTTTTTCAAAATACGACATTTGCACCGCATGGGTTATTTTAAAAATTTATTTAAAGCCAGTATTGAGACGCATCGATAACTTGAAAAAAACTCACCAAGCTAAAACGAGGTTTAAAAAAAATCAAAGTCTGACACTATGAAATATTGCGTTTTTCACTAATTTCAATAATTTGTATCGGATGATAATTAAATAAGAGCAAAAATTGTACACCCACAGTAAGATTTCATTTAGATTATGTTGTAAGGCGTATTTTTAAAACAAATTTGTTCACGCGAATCACAATTGAACGCATTTATGCAGAAGCAGCCAGTCCACAATTTTGGAAAAATGAGACATTGGTGTTATCTGGTGCAGTAAAGTCAATTCTATGTTCTGCTAAAGACAGCTAGACCACTTTCATACAAAAACTGTATCAATCACCTTCTGAAAAGAGAATCGATCACAAAAACGGCATTTCTCAATTTGCAGAAAACACCCAAACGACTAGAAAAATCTTATGTAACTTTAAAAATCATAGAAACTGGTCAAATACATAATTCGATTCTGGTGTGAAATATAAAAAAAACTAATTTTTTCATTGTTTATCATTTGTCTAAGTAAAAAACATCTCAACTGTTGTGTAGATTTGATAATTTACTCTTTTTATTAAAGTGCTACTATCACAGGTTCATTTTTTAGTGGCTTTCTGCTTTCTGCATAACTACGTTCAATTATCCCTCTCTTGTAAAATTACTTTCCAAGTATATTTCGAGTTTTGAAAAAACGGTCCTTAATTCTGGCTTGTCTACATTTTGCCAAATGTTTTTGAACAATCTAGTAGTCAAAATAATTTAGGAGGATGAATCTTACCCATATCAGTTAATAATTGCGTTTAAACCATTTAATTTTGGGGGTTTCAACTTTCAGTGAGTTTAAATAACTTATTATAAATGCCAAGCAAGTTGTGGCATTCCGGGATTCGCATCTCGAACCTTTGATTCGCGAGTCTATAACACTAGCCGCCGGAAAACAACAATTTATTGCTGGGTGATTTGGAGTTAACTACACAATTTTACCCACTCACTGTTTTTTATATTAAAAATTTCCTCGCATTTCAGACCGCAAAATTTAAGACAAACTTCGGCGTGAAAATCAACAAAGCCACGTAATAGAAGGTAGAATGAAAGACGTGTGTAGAGAGCAAACTAGAGATATAAGAAAATGTGGGAAGGAGTCAAGGTCCTATCACAATCTACCGTGTTCCTAATCCTCATCTCTTACAGTATTTGGCTCTTCCGAGGGGTGATTACAATCGGAAAATACTTAAGCCATACCTTTACTATGACGGTTTAGTGAAGGTATGGCAATGACAGGATAAATGCCCTGTAAATGCCCTGTAAATGCCTAGACATCCATATCTCTTCTTTAAAATATTCACCATTAGTGTTGTAATATGTTTTTTATCACATTTTTGTTGATCCTTATTAATTTTATTTTGTAATATTGCGATTCAGAAGATGTATTTTGGCCGCTATTTAAATCACACAAACAATTACTTATAAAACATTTCAGTGCTACTTTATAATATAATCAATATTTTTGCTTTGTTCTCAGTAAGTACTAAATGTATTGTGATAATACCGTTTACTGCAAAGCGGATTTTCTACTATTATTATATTTTACTATTAAACATTCGATCCGTTAGTGTAACCGTAAAACAAAATAATTTATATTTCTAAAGATATTTTTTTTAAAGATTTTATTATTTTCTTCGTTAAACTGCATTGTTATTATAATGTTGGTCAAAACAAAACCCGGTCAATTATGAAAAATAAATATTCAATTTTTATAAAACTAATTACACTACTTTATTGATTAAAATATATCGGTACCTTAAAGCTGAAATGCTGGAAGTCACATTTTTTTGCAAAATTGAGTTATGAATGTCATTTAGTTCATATATTCAGATTAAAATGATGCTTAAAACATTGTAGTCCTCTAGTAAACCACTACTGAAATAGCTTGTTTTAAAACACCAGTAGTGCAGTAATAATACGCACGCTTTCAACAAAATTCAATGGTTTGCTGATATTACAGCAGTGGATACAGAATAAATTCCAAAATTTTTATAACAACTACCTCTGACGCAGCGAAAAATTTTGCACAAAATTAAGTTTTATTGTCACAATTAATCATACTTAACCATTATGTTATTTCTTTTGCCGTTAATTTAATTAATTTACTTTGTTTTTTTTCACATACTTTTTATTTTAAACTACTGTTTTTTTGCTATTAATATCATATCATTAAATTTATACTTACTTGTTATTTTCATAAATAATTAATCATTTAATTGATTGCAAGTAATTTAACGTTTTTGCGAAAAGAAAATTTTAAAAGTACATTATTTTTTATTCAATATTCTACATAACTTTTTTACTATAGTTCGAAGAGTAATTAGTGCGCGGGCCGGGCATGTTTTTTTCTTAAATATTCTTATCAAAAGCCTATAAATAAATAAAAAAACAGAAATAAATTTTGTTTTTACTTCGAAAGATACATTTGAAACAGTTTTACAACTTCTAACCACTATCCTGAACAATTTAATAAATGTAACTTCCAGCATTTCAGCTTTAAGGTACTGATATCTTTAATAAAACAAGATTATTTAAAAATATGTTTTTTGGTATTTGTGGTTATTTTTGTAAAACAGATATGTATGTGATACTATAATTGTATGATTAATATACTCGTATAATTTGCGTCTAAGAGAATTAAGAATACAGTTCTGTGTCTGAAATAGAAACGGAACCCGGGACGAGGGTTTTTGACTTGATTACTACTCTCAGGTAAAAATCCTGAATAAGAAAGTCGAGTGGATATAAGTTTGCTTCATTGTGTAGTAAATGACGTGTTTGCCTACCATTTTTGAGGTTCTGAGTTTGATTTCTAGCAGGATGGACTTAGAATATTAAGTTCTAAAAGAGAAAGGAAAAACATTTTGAGAAGAGAATATGGAAGTTTAGACAATTACAGAGCTTAGGATTTTCCATTTACTGGTCAAAATGGCCAATTAACACACTGTTAAACATTCACTACTCTGCCGGTTAAAACATCCACATTTTCTTAACTCTTCTATTTGACGACTTTAGTGATGTAATAGAGCTGAAACCCTTATCATGTGGGTGAGGTTCATTCGGCTAAACCGATTCATCTACTAGGCAACGCCTAAAACAAAATTATAATTAACATATTACAACAAAGACGAATAACATTTAAGAGAAGGTAATACAGAAGTCTAGGCATCTACAGGGCTGATGACCTGTCAATGGCTAGTTTAAGTGGCCACTTTATACACTGTGTAACATTCATCATTCTGCCCATACTTGAACATCTATATTCCTTTAATTCTTTCATTTGTTGATGTTTGTGAAGTTAAAGAGCTGAAACCTTTATTTATGCGGGTGAGATTCTATATTACCTTATCTTAAATGTTCTTCATCTCTGTTGTAATATGTTAATATAAACAGCTCTCCGAGGAGTTGAATCCAGTCCTTGTCTACAAAAATTTGGACAAACTCAAAATATTGTTGACAAAATTACAATGTTTATACCTCTTTTTATACCAGTTAGTTTAGTCAATAATGTTTTGAGTGTGTCCAAATGTTTATAGATAGACTAAATTTCCTCCCTAAGGAGTTATTAAGCTTTAAATTTGTTGCAACAGAGAGGGAACACATTATGAGAACGGAGGTCTAGACATTTACAGAGCTCGTGATCTCTCATTGACTGACGATATGTAGCAGAATGTGTGAAGGTAGATATTAGGAAGGAGAAGAGGTAAGAGGCTGAAGTAAGACGATTGTTTTTTCTTTATAATAAGAATCATTAGCGTTTCTATAATTTACCCAAATATTTCAATTTTGGTTGCCATTTTCAACAAGTTGTAAATATCTCACTTGTAGAAAATGGGAACCGAAATAGGGTAGAGTGCGTTTCAAACCTCAGACCTCTGATCCGCAAGTCCGCAACACGAACTACGGGACTACAACCTGATTTGAAGGTAGTTATCCAGAAAGCAGCCAGCTAAAGAAAAGTGAAACTGAGATAATAGGACCTTTATGAAAAGAGTGAATAAACAAATCTTCACAACAGTTGGAATGTTTTTGACTTTAACAAATGATAAACAAGGAATATATAAGTTTTTTTTTACATTACAAACAAGAATTTAATTATGTATTTGACCAGTTTTAATGATTTTTAAATTCGTTAAGATTTTCTAGTACTGTGAGTGTTTTCTGCAAATTGAGAAATACCGTTTTTGTGATTGATACCATTTTCAGAAGGTGATTAAAACATTTTTTTGTATGAAAGCGGTCTGGTTGTTTTTAGCAGAACATAGAATTGACCTTACTGCACTCAATAACATCTATATCTTATTTTTTTTTCAAATTGTGGACTAGCTGCTTTCTGCATAACTACGTTCATTTAATACCAGGTTATTTTTTAATCAAAAAGTGGGCTTTATCGAAAAGATATTTGATGAATTATTAGGGGATTATTAATTTTTTAAGTTTTGTCTCCTCCGCGTTCTTAAATTTAAGTCCGTAAATTTGAAGTACTGGTTCAGTAGAAGGTCCATATTTTGCCAACATCCTTGTTTCTAGTGACTAATTTGAAAACATTATCGCACGCCCCTGTCTTACCAGTTATTATTTTACAGAAAATTTATTTCAAACATTCCACGCTTCTTATCTTATTTTCTTTACTATCATAAATTAATCAAACATGTTATTAGCCAATGTTGTTTTACAATGAGCGTTATGCATTCAAACTAAAGTACCTTGAAACTTGAAACTAGTAAGTAAACTGCATTAGAACTTTGTTACCCATTTATAAGGAACGTCAGTTTCATGCCCGATGCAAAGTTTCCAACTGAACTTCTGTTCTCCTGGTTGATGTTGTTTGAAAAGGCTCAATAACAAAAGCTATATGCAAAATTAACTAGAGTCACTTAATTGAATTAATTTACTTAAAGTATTTTATAAATTTTATAAGGAGTTTTGATTGCAGTATCGACTAAGTTCTCATCACGAATGCTCAAATGTAAAAAACAAAATTTTGAACAAATTTTTGTAATGATTTCATCAAAACGAGAAAAAATAATAATAGGCTGTGTGTATATTCCCCCTTCGTCTGATACGCAAACCTACAAAGATCATTATTTGGAAGTGGAATGTCTACGAAGGCGGTATCCCGAGGCCACTATAGTTTTGACGGGTGACTACAACTTACCCAATATACTGTGGGATCCAGATGGTATCAACCCTAAATCTAGTGATGGCATAGACCATGGGTCAAGTGAGATAATTGAAATGTCAATGTTTTTAAATCTCCGTCAAGCAAATTATGTTTATAATTGTCTTACTCGTCTCTTGGATCTTGTTTTTTCTAATTCAGATAACATTTCAGTGCAACTTGCAAATGAAAATATTTTACCAATTGATAGATACCATCCACCTTTATGCATTAATTTTGGAACCCTTATCTTAGCAAAGTACAAAACCTCTGATGTTAGATTAAATTTTTTTAAAGCAGATTTTCCTGCCATTAACTCATTTATCCTTAGCAGTGATTGGAACTTTTTAAATCAAAATTTAAATGTAGACGATATAATTGCACAATTTTATCATATCCTTGATACTGCCATTGAGTCATCTGTGCCTAAAACTAAATTCATAGCAAGTCATTTTCCTAAATGGTTTAGTAAAAAACTTATTGAAGTTATACTACATAAAAAGATTGCTCATAGTAATTTTAAAAGGTCTCGAGACATTAAAGATTATGAAGAATTTTCGAAATTGAGAATTTTGTCTAAGCAGCTTTCTAAAACCTGTTATCAAGACTGTGTAAGTAAATTTGAAGTCGATGCTGCATCTAAGCCGCAACATATTTTTAAATTTTCCAAGATTCTTAACAGTAGGGAATCTGGAATTCCGTCCACAGTGTATTACAAACGCAAAATGGCAGACACACCACAGGAAGTTGCCAATTTATTTGCTGATTACTTTAGCAGTGTTTATAGTTCTACTTCTAATTCTAGGTTACACAGTATTGATAATACAGATTTAATTGATTTTAACGACTGTGTATTTACTGATTCTGATGTAAAAAAGGGGATTTGTGCCTTAGATCCAAAAAAAAGCGCTGGGCCAGACAATATCCCTACACTTCTTCTTATACAATGTTGTCCCTCTTTAACTGGTCCACTTACAAAAATTTTTAACTTGTCCTTGAAAACTGGAAACTTTCCCAAGAAATGGAAGATCTCATACTTAACCCCCATTTATAAAAAAGGAGATAAAACTGACGTCTCCAATTACCGACCCATTTGTATTCAGTCAGCCATTCCAAAGTTACTGGAATCTGTTTTGCTAACTAAGTTCACCAATGAAATTAGTAAAGTTATCACTCCGTTACAACATGGTTTCATAACTGGTAGATCAACTCTTACAAACCTTATGTTGCATCAGAATCGGTTGATCACATCAATGGAGAGACGTCATCAGACTGATACAATTTATACTGACTTTAGTAAAGCGTTCGACAAGGTTTCTCATACAATTTTAATACACAAACTTAGTTCATTGGGAATTACTGGTAATATCTTGGAATGGTTTAAAAGCTACCTGTCATCAAGGAAAATCTTAGTAAAAGTATTCGGTTATAACTCGTATCAGTTTGAGGCATCTAGTGGGGTACCCCAAGGCTCCCACCTGGGACCAGTACTGTTTTCTTTGTTTGTTAATGACATTGTGTCGATATTTGAGAAAGTAGACATTCTTCTCTTTGCCGACGATCTTAAAATTTCAAAAACTGTTACCTCTGATACCGATTGTGGAGTTCTTCAGTCTAATTTGGTAAGGCTGTACAACTGGTGCCAGAAAAATGAACTTTATTTAAATGTCGACAAGTGTTGTGTAATATCATTTACAAGAAGTAAAAAACCCATAATATTCGATTACAACATTAATAATATCAATCTGGGAAGAGTTACACAAATAAAGGATTTGGGGATAGTTTTTGACGAAAAATTGACATTTATTCCTCACATTGATACCATCACTAATAAGGCAATGAAATGTCTTGGATATTTGCAGCGAACCGTAAAGGATTTTAATTCCATCACTACCCTCAAAGTGCTATTTACTGCCTTGGTTAGAAGTAATTTAGAATTCAATTCAACAATTTGGTCACCTTATTACAATGTTCATATTTTAAAGTTAGAAAGAGTACAACGTAAATTCCTTAGATTCATCAATTACAAACTTAATATACCCGCTGAAAATATTGATTATGATAATTTATTATGTACACTAAATATGTCAACTCTATGTAAAAGAAGAATTATAAATGACTTATTAAATTTATATAAAATAGCGAATGGCGTATTGGACGTCCCGGAATTAACTAGTGTTATCAGCTTGAAAGTACCTCTTCGAAATACTCGGCAGCTAACGTTATTCTTTGAATCTCCTGGCAGTCACAATTATTATTACAATTCACCAATACCTAGACTACACCGGCTAGGTAACGAGTATGGTGAAGTTGATATATTTTGTCTGTCTTTATATAAATATAGGTTAAGTATTCAAAAGGTTATAAATTAATTTATGTAAAATTTCTTAATATTTTTCTTTTTTTACTATTTCTTTTTCTCATGTATCTCTTTAATAATGTATAAACTTATATGTATGTATATGTATGCGTGTATGTTTTCATATGTAAATTTTTTAAATATTTTTCTATGTACCATATACCTATGTTGGTACATTTCCTGATTTTTACTTATTATTGTATCTTTTAGCTTTTCTTATGTTATCTTTTATTTTTACCAAATTTACATACTTATGTTTCACTGCTGCACTTAAATGTAATTTCTAAAATATGTAAAAGCCCATTGGGCGTGTAAATCAATAAATAAATAAATAAATCAATAAATAAATAAATAAATAAATAATAATTATCAGTTTTATATCCTCGATTTTTTTGTATATTGAAGTATATACTATACCACGTATCATCAAGTATTTTTTCGCAACAAATAAATTAATAGCTGGCTTCATTTATTTTATTTTTAAAACAGTGAAAAATATAAAAGTAATGTATGTAAGTAAAAATAACAAAACATAAACATAAACAATTCAGATGAAAAATACTTTAAAAAGGCGGATAGGGATAAAAAAAAGATTGTATTTGAAAGATCATTTTGTATGGCTCCCAATCAGATACTTTCCTTAAATTCCTTATAATTTCTACCAATGTGTTCCTTTTAACTAAATTTTTGGTTGTATTAAAATAACACTAAATAAATTTTTGAAAATCGTATTCTTACGTAAAGTGCACCCGTGTTGGTACGAAGAGCAGAGTTTGACATTTGAAAAAAGAATTCTTTAGAATTGAATCATAAACAAAAAACTAGGTTCCTACTTACCAATGAAAAGTTATACCATCTTTTTTATGTTTTTACATTTATCATTATAAAGTAAAGTTTTGTTAAGTTAATAATTAAGGAAAAAATACAGGAATACGTTTATATGAACAAAAGTCACACCGCGTTTCCTCTATTAAGTATACTAACAAAACTTTACTTTAGAATGATAAATGTAAAAACATAAAAAAAGATGGTATAACTTTTCATTGGTAAGTATTTATTATTTATTTATTTGTTAATATAATGATACTCTCTCCACAAACCTGAAAACCTTTGTAAAGATTGAGGGTATTTCTATCAGTTTCGCTCTAATTAGTTTTTTTTAAAGTTTCAATTTAAAAAACCGTAATTAAATTGAATTTAACATAACTGCCTTCATTTTCTATTTCACCGCGAGTTTGATAAAAAATTTGGTGCACGCGCTAAATAAATGCACGAGATACGATAGCCAAATGAAGGATATACTCGTATGATGCCAAACGGACGAGATCTGATAGCCAGATTATACGACGTAAGATAGACAAATGCACGAAATATGTTATAGTAGCTAAATTCACGATATATGATAGCCAAATTCAGGAGATATATTTGCCAAATGCCCGAGATACTGTAGCCAAATGCACGAGATACGTTAGCCAAATGCCTGAGATATGGTAGCTAAATGCACGAGATACGGTAGTCAAATGTACGAGATTTTATAGCTTGCCCACTACATACCGTTTACCGCATCTAAGGACATAAGTCTCCTTGGCGGTACCCACATACACGGAAAATTTGCTTGTTGCCAGACGAGAAAAGCTGCTCGAAGGAGCTCTCTGTAATGGCGGCCTCCGTGGTGTAGTGGTCAAGACGCTTGACTCACAGACGGAAGGTTCCGGGTTCGATTCCCGGTGAGAACACAAAAATTAAATGTGATTTTTCTCAAGCCTGGGTGTTCTGTTATGTAATTCACCGCTGTAATTGGGCCTCCTGGCCTGTTGTGGTGCAAAAATAATATAAAAATAAAAAAATAAAAAAGTAATCTGGTTGTCTTAGCATATTTGTGCTGAAAGAAAGTAATCCAGAAGTACATAAAATGCACTTTATTAGATTGAAAAAAGAGGAAAGTAAATTTTTCACTCACTTGGATTAAATTGATTGGACACGATCAATTCACCGAATTGATTAAAAACTTTTTTAAATCTTTGAAAATCTTTTTGGAAGCCACCAGATCTGTATTTCTGACAGGACCTATAACAGGGCTACGGATAGTAGTGAGAAGCTCCATTCGGTAATCATAGAGAGGAGAAAAGGGACAAGACCACAAGATGTGTTCAGAAGATTGATAAGAATATCCGCAGCAGCACGAAGAGGAATCAACGATATTGAAAAAAAATAAGTTTTTAATAATTTACCATGACCTGATAAAAACTGCGTAGTCTAGTGATCAGACCAAGACAATTTTAAGCGCTGATGGATTAAAGGAAAAAAAGAGATGCAACTCTTCTTAAGAGGAAGATTCCCATCGCGATTGCTAAGCATCAAGAAAAATATTTTATGACATTTTTTTCATATTCGATTGAGACATTCCATAAGTTGGGAGTAGACGGATGCCACCAATAACAGAAACGCTTTCTTTTTAAAGAAAAATTTGCGGATTATCACTGAATCTCCAGATTTTAAGATAACAAGCCCTTTAGAACCGGGAGTACATCTGTCGAGCATGTCCTATAAGCTCTAGCAAGAAAGCAAGACAAGGTTGCCTTTGTCCACTTAAAATAATTCGCCTGAAATATTGAAACTCACATCGGTGTGCCCATCAGCCAGCTGCAAAGCACACGATGCATAGGAAAATGGATAGTTGAAGTTTCAAAAGACAACCTCCATCTGGCTCTGGCCAAGCGTGCAACTTTGTGGAAAGCCATCTTTTCCAAATTCAAAGCTTTCCTAGTATGGGAAGTACGAGACAAAATTATTTCAAGAATTTCGTCAAGGTTCAAAACTGAATTTGAATCTTAAATAGAAGAGGACACACAAAATTACCTTTTAAAACTGAAAATTGGGTTTTTTGAGAAAAAAAACTTGATTCGGTTCAAATACCCCAATCGGATACTTTATTAAATGCTTTGGCTGCGTCACCCTCCAGAGATCTGCGGCTATTACCCTCAATCAAAATACATCCATCATCGGCAAAAACCTGAATCATACATGATGAAGGAAGTGGAAGTTTGGGAAAATCATTGAACAATACATTCCACAAAAATGGTCCCAAAACGTGGCCTTAATGTTTTGGGCTATATGAATAAAAGTGTACTACCACCGAAATACACTTAATATGAAAAATAGGTACTTTAATTTTAAATATGAAATATGGTAGCCAAATGTACATCGCAAGGCAAACAAAATCATGAATATACGATAAATTTTCAATTAGAATTAACTGTCCTGCAAAATGTGTCAAACCAATAGAACTTTTCAATGATTGTCGCCACCCTCGCCTACGCCAGTACCACGATATGTCATGTATTTTGTGAGTACGGTATGCGAGTGTCACGAACAATTTATAAACATCCTGCCTAATCCTTTAGTCGCGGTAATCCTTCAAAACCAAAACTTAGATTAACTACGAGAACTCAGCCGTTTCCAGGCCGTGATTAGAGAAAAGCGAATATCAGCCTTATACTCTGCAATAAAACTTTTGAACTTTCATATTGTTAACCAAAATCAATTATTTTCAATCGGTGGCTTCCAAACCTTATGTTACTATGCCATATCTTCAGAAATATTCTTGATGTTTCCATTCTTTCTTTTTCGCAAAATAATACTATCATATTTTAAAATAGTAAAAGGAAAAAAAATGCATCTGGCAGAATTTAACATATTATAGAAGTTATTCTATATAACCCAAAAATATATTTTAAAATAGTTAAATATGAAAAAAAACGGTTGTAAAAAGAACAACTCCGTATTAAGAACATGTGTTAAACAATTAAACTAAATCATCAAATAAACAAGTTTTTTACCATGATACATTTTTACATTGAGATTTCATAAACATAGTCTTTTTACTTATATCATTCGAAATAATCATGCTACAACATAATATTATGTGACAGTTGATGAATCTAACGAAATGCTTTTTTGATAGATGAGATTATAAGTTGGTTGTGACTTTGAAAATATTATCAGAATTAAAGCAAATATTTTAATACAATATTTGAGTTTGTCCAAATGTTCATAGATAAAAGACTGGATTTCACCCCCTCGGGGGTCATTAAGATTAACAAATTACAACAGGGATGGAGAAAACCTTAAATAAGGGAATATCGAAGTCAAGGCAATTACAGGGCTTATGACTTGTCATTGGCTAGTTTAAGTGGCCACTTTACACACTGTGTAACATTCACCATTTTGCCTATGTTTGAACATCCATATTTCTTCAATCCTTCCACTTGTTGATTTTAGTGAAGTTCATTCACAAATGGAAGGATTAAAGAAATATGGATGTTCAAACATAGGCAAAATGGTGAATGGGAAAAAATCAACAGTTTTTACATATATTGTATACAGAAAATAAGAATACATATGAACAAAAATTGTGAAAACAGTCAATAAAAATTTTCCACAGTGGTGTAATATATTGATGAAGAACATTATCGGTATCAAAATAAAAGCAATTAACAATTGTTAGGCACTTAGAAGTTGCAAATAAAATAAAAATACATATACTCTTAAACAGTTATAAAAATAAAGTTAATAGAAACAAGATAAAATTAAATTTAAAGAATAAGAAAAGAAAAAAATTATATAAAAATAATGTTAAAGGTACAAAAATATAATAATGAACATACAAATACATACATAATTACTGACATCGTAAAACTAAACGGGTGTACTGTCTATAAAGAATTTTCTATTTTTCATACAGGAGAGATCTTAACGTCTTTATCTTTGTTATTGAATGTAATCTTTTAAGGCTATTACAATAATTATATCAAGATGAGTATATGTGTATAATAATTTACGTACTTTTTAACATCTGCCTTTAAATGACGCATGTGGTCATCACCGAACGCCTACGGGAGATTCTATCGCTAATCAGCACCCTTATCTTCTCCCACGTCAATCGGGCGTCACTTAGTTCCGTCGTATAAAGCCTAAATATCATCATCAACGACCTTTTAGGATGACGCGGTTGAAGTCAGCACGTGTAAAGAAAAAGCAACTTGGGTTAAGGCTCTTCTGTGGCCTCCGTAGCACGTGTCAAAGCTAGGTCCATCGCCGCCCCCTTAAAACACTGTATGATGTACATCATCATTAAACCAACATCCGCATCTGATGGTGTATTAATCGCTGCAATCAAATGAAGCGCATATTTACATTGATTGCAACAGAGAGGGAAAACATTTTTGATTGCTTGCGTTTGTTGCAAAAAATTTTTTTTTTAACCAAAATCAAGATTACAGTTGTAAAATAAATGTAAAAATAGTTATCATGAAAATATGTATTTATTTTTTGTTGATTCTTTAGTTTGTTTTATACTTATTTGTATGTTAATTTGTAAAAACCACTTTAATTTTCATTTATACGTCGACCAGTTTTAAGGTCATTACCAGGACTTATACTAACTTAGAATCACTCGCGTAACTGTTTATATGATGAAATATATTTATAAAAAAAACATAAAATACAAGTGAAAGAAAGTAAAAGAAAGAAAATTATAAAAATGATAAGAGGATTATTTTTAGAAGAGGACTTGAAGGTAAATTTGATTTATTATTTATTATAGGTAGGAATACAGATTTGTGACTGAAATAAAAACAGAAGCTTGGACGAGTGTTTTCGACTCGATAGCTGCTCTCAGATAAAAATCCTGAATTAAGAAATCAAGTGAAGATAGGTCCGCCTCGTTGTTAAGTAGTTGGCCTATTTGCTTGCCATTCTTTATGTCGTGGACTCTATTTGTGGTATTAGTGGACTTAAAACGTTAATTAAAATTATCAAGGTGGTTTTTTCTGCAATATTTTGTTGTTCCTGGACTGGTACCTAAGGCATAAGGCATAACTACACATTTATGTTACAGATGATTGAAATATACTGTTTTTTTTTACAAATGCAGTACCCTATGCACCACTGGGTGATAAAAGGGAAATGAGAATGATTATGATTTATTCTAGAAATTTTGTGTTAAGAAGTTTTACTTATTTTTAATCATTCAAGTTTACTTAAAGAAGAACACTTTTATTAATATGTAAAATTTCTACGCGCGTTTCTTGATTTAAATTGACTGGTTCAAAGTTATCATAAGTCTCTGATGATGAGATTGCTACTTCGAAACCAGTGGAAGCATAACAAAATATTTAAGTGGTTTATACAAGTTGATGCAAGTTCATTGTAATTTATTTTTGTCATAAAAAACGGCTGATACTCAAATTCATAAATTTGGAATTACTATTCATTGGTTTCATAAGTTTGGTGATTTTTTTGAGAATTCTAGGCTTATTATAAAAAATATGCATTCTTTAATCACGTTGAAAAAACATAACATTTACTTTTATTGGTAAAATTTTCAATAATAAAATAAATAAAATTTCAAGTTCATTGGACAACAATAATTCAGCTCAATTACTGTTATATTTTTTATAGATTTTGTAAAAATATATGTAATTTAGATACCAGTCTCGAAGATGTCACGAAAACGATGAAAATGGTTACTTGTTATATTCAGTTTGTAGATTTAAGTATCACTCTCTTAATTCTATAATAAATTTAAAATAAACATTATTTTACTTTCTTATTCGTAGCGCACTTCCTTTTTGTAAAGTATTGAAGTAAGTAAGGGAAGAAGACAAATTTAATTTAATATGTTCTCTAATGAAACTTCCGGCGTTTATGTTCCTGTATGTACGTTCAATATAAACGTAGGTATCTGCTCGTACTTTGTATCGAAGTGTATAATATGAAGCTTTTCATTTACCAAAACATCTTCCCCGATGAAAGTTGCAAACCGGAAATAGTTTTCCCCCCAGTGTACAAAGCTCTGTTCAATTGTAAATAGTTGATACAAAAGTGTACTTTTAGGATTACTTGGAGCATTTAACGTAAATACATATGTACGTGTTATGGCTTCACGAAGAGCTTAAGGTTTTATCGTAATTTGCCTCTGCAAACCAGAAAATACATTTATTTGTTACATCGAAATAATGTTAAATTAATCAAATATTAACATGTAAAAAAATATGTTGACAAATTGTACAATGTATAAATTTTTAATGTGGATACATGAATATTATGGATAATTTCTATTGCGCTTTTTGTGTAACATAATACCTTTAAAGTGCTTCACAAAAGTTACACGATGCCGTATTTAATTTATTTATTTATTCTATACACGGCCCGACCCAATTTAAACTGTTATATGAAGAAACATGTGTCTGAGATTTAAAAAAAAAAACAAACAAGGGCAATAAAATAATGATAAACAATATATTTTTAAACACGACCAACATATAATAATTTAAGCTTGCTCATGCCAATCCATCTAAACTTCATTCCACTCTGTGTTAATGGTGTAGACATTTACGAAAAGGGGGAAGATCTATCCTGAAGAATTCAAAATTGTGTGACGAACTGACCAATCAACACATTCTGGACATTGGGGTTTAAAAACAAAAGCTGGTCTTAGAAGATCTGATTAATACCAGATTTTGGAGCATGAAAAGAAATTGCTTGCATCAGAGATGGGACATTATTTATAGCACTCAGTATTTTCAAAATGTATATAAGGCCAATGGCCATTTTTTTTCTCCAATGAAAACAGATTGAGAGATTGCTCTATTTCAAAATAGGAGTATTTAATAATAATATATCCCCTTTGCAATCCGAGTAACCATGGCATTTTTCTTATAAAACGCTATTGGACAGACTCGATATGATCAATATGAGCCCTATTAAATGGAGTCCAAATTGAAGAAATGTAATATTCTAGGTGGAGTCGAACTAGTTACAAGTAAAGAATTGTGATGGTAGTAATATTTTTGAAGTCCGTCGTCACTCTGTTGATAAAACCAAGAAGTTGAAGAGATTTATTTACAATACTATCGACGTGTTCACAATAGGAGAGTTTATTATACTATCTTAAGTAATACCAAGACCCTTTATTGAAGAAACCATTAAAAGAGAAAAGTTTTAATGTTTGTTTTTGTATTGTTTAGGTTTTTTTCGTCTCGAGAAAGATATTATTTTACGTTTGTCAATGTTAAGTTGAAGACAATTGATATCGCCAATCAAATTTCTCTTTTGAAAAAAAACATCTCTTCACTTTCACAGTTTCGTACTTTTTCTGCGATAGCATTCCATGCCATAGGGCCTTTTTGCGAAATACTGTCCGATTCGTGAAAAAATAAATGCAGACAATTTTCGTGTTTGACATTCATGTAGATGGCGGAACTTTGGAATAATTATACGCAAGCACCGTGGAATAATACTAAAACAATGTACATATATGAGCAATTGTTTGGCCTGCCTAAATACCGCAGCACCTCCGAAATTTTTACAACTGGACGAGTAAACTCCTTCGCTGGCCTACTTTGCTAAAGAGCCTGGAGCCTGTGGCAACGCCTAAAAAGTTCGAACAATGCGCCATCAATTGAACGTAGTTATGCAGAAAGCAGCCAGTCCACAATTTTGAAAAAAAATAGATTTTGGTGTTATCGAGTGCAACAAGGTCAATTCTAAGTTCTATTAAAAACAACCAGGCCGCTTTCATACAAAAACTGTAATAATAACCTTTTGAAAATAGTGCAGATCACAAAAACGGCATTTCTCAATTTACAAAAAACACCCACAGCACTAGAAAAATCTTACGGTACTTGAAAACTTATTAAAACTGGTAAGTACGTAATACAATTCTTGTTAATAATATTTTATAAAATTAATGTAATCATTGTTTATTATTTGTCCAAGTTAAAAACATTCCCACTGTTGTGTAGATTTGATTATTCACTATTTTTACAAATGTGCTATTATCTCAGTTTCACTTTTCTATGTCTGGCTGCTTTCTGTATAACTACGTTCAATTGACATTTCACCTCTTTTAAAACGAAAAATCTCTCGAACACTTAAGTTATTCTTATGACATCGTATTTGTAGGCCATTTTTAAAATTTCAGGAGTTTTGTGCCTGTTTTTCCAAGGGCGCAACAAAACTTCTCAGTCGAGCACTCGATCTTCCGTGACAAAAACGACGACCACACAAAAAAAATTCACATCAGCCAAACGGAATTTTCTCCAGCAAGAAACTTGGAGTTCTTTCTGACTGACAAAAGGTTGTTTTACATTTTCCTATCAGCAGAACCCACTATAAAAACTCGGCCCACCAATATATTCATTCGGTTTCTTTTGGGTACCCCCTCGTATATCATATGGGTTATTTCTTCATCGTTTTACACTCCTAAAATATATGTTTTCTATGTTGTATGATAAAATATATATTTTTTTTTTTTTTGTTTACTATTTTTTCAAAAAACCTTTCTAAGCCTTTAAAGTAACTGATCTCCATTGGAGCTAATGTTCTTGTCCAATATTTTAATCCATTATTAGTAGAAAATAGTTGTCTAGAGTTGAACAAGACTGCGTTCTTCATTTCCCTCAACACGGGAAAATACATCTGACATTCATTAAAAAAATCGGTTTACAAAAAAAGATGAATCTTCAAACCAGTTGCAATAAAATGTTCATTCGTTGTTTTAATCATTTTGTACTTAACATTCCTAACTAATATTTGGTAACTAAGATAGGTTCTTAAGATATTATAAATTTTCTAAAAAAATTAGAACTCTTTGTTTTGTCTTTAGCAATAATCCAGACCGTATTTTAAAAATATATTTGCGAAAAGAGAAACAAAATAGCTTTTATAATAAATAATCCCCTTGATCCTATCGGAATGATTGAAGTGGTTCTTTAAAGAGACACAGTACACTGAAAAATCGTTTTTGTTTACAGTAAGCGTCTCAAATAGTTTGTGTTGTTTTCAATAAAATAATATATGGAATCGTATCAAGGACTTTTGCTAGATTCAGAAAAAAACCCAAATATTTTTCTATTATCCAAATGTTTAGTTTGATTATATAAATATTACTATGCCTGTCCAAAATCCGAATTGATTTTCTTAAAGTAGATTATTTTTGTCCAAAAAGTTATAAAGTGCGAGGAGAAGTATTTTATAAATAGTATTGAGCCTTGATATTTTTTTTTATACTGGTATAAAAATCAATTCTTTTAAAAATTTCTGGAAAATTGCTAAATTACAAAAAAGATTAAAAATATATGCCAATGATATTGATATATTTGTTTGATTGAATTTATTTTATCTGGACTCATGGCAATACTTACTTTCATAGAATCTATATTATGTATAATTTCATCGAATGAGAGTAACAAAAGGTTTTATAAATAAGGGTATTATCGACAGATTTTAATTCATTATAATATTTTGGGCAACAGAGTTTTTAACAGAAATGAAATGGTTTTGGTATAATTTGCTATTGTTTCAGTGTCATATGTTGAAGTTTTGTTGTTTACGTCAATGCTGTCTATTTAGGTTCCTTTCGATCTCGACTTTTCTTGTGATTTACCTCACTATTTTCTACGTACATGCCTTACATCAAGTGTTTGTTTTCGTAAGTCTGCTTTTTTAATAATTATATTCCTCAAATTTGATATTTTGTGCACAAATTTCTATATTTTTTAAATTTAAATCTTGAAAATATACACAAAACATATCATAAGTTGTATTTTTTGATATTCATATTGAATAATTTCTTGTATCGTAAGAATGTTTTCTGGCTTTCACATGTAATTTATTGAGTATGTTAATTTCTTTGTTTTTGTGGGGGACGTTTTTGTGTACACTTAAAATACACTTTTTCAACAACACGTATTATAACTCAAATGTCTAATACTATATTGTTAAATCTGTGATTATAATTAAAACGAACAAAATATATTATTAAAGTCGATGGTTTCTGTGGTGTTATGTAAAAACGCTTGACTTTTACACAATAATTATTAATAATAATAATATTTTTTATTTTTATTTATTTATTAATTACATTAATACATACATTTGTTAAGGACAGAGACACAGTTTATAGCGACACAATCAGGAACGACCCATATCTGAGAACTTGATCCGACTCGCTAGAAAATCCGTGTTGAGTCGGGGCACTTGTAATGCATTATAACCATACATTCACACACATATATACATATATATTCGCACATACATATTTATATATATTTTTAATACATATACATATATATATTAAGTTAAAGTTTAAGTTTATACACATCATTGATACTTTATACATTACTACATTTTACATTTACAAATACATATTAATCATTTACCAGTTAGTCTACATTTGATCGCAGAAATCCATTCCCGTTCGAGCAAACCAGTTACTCAAACAGATTTAAATTTTCTAAAATGACTCAGATTCCTTTGTTATCTAATCAAGTAAATCAAAAATGGACCTACCACAGAGAAATGTCTCTTGGCCAAAGTTATTTAACTTTTTGGTACACAGTAATTCACTTTTGAGGAATATCTTGTTATCATTTCCTGTTGTGTTTTTTGTTTACTACTTGTGGTCCAAAAGTTGATCAGACATGACTTATAATAGATTTGTCTAATTAAAAGGACTTTGGCCTCTTTAAATAATAAATCGATGAAAAGGTAGGAGGATATTTGGATATTATTTTTAATATGGTTTTTTGGGTTATCATGAGCGGTATGTAGATTGTCTGAGCACATATAATGGTTTAGTAACAAAAAAAAACATTTTTTTAATTTACTACATACATATGTACTTGGGTAATAGATTTCTCTGAATTATGTCTAGTCTGCTCTAGCTAGGTACGACCTGTTTTAAGGCAGACATTTTATGCAAAAATAAACAATACATGACTACCTGCTAGTTCATTTATTTATAAAGTTATACAATGTATTTACCATTTATTATTTTTAGAATGTTTTTAGTAAATTTTCCGATTTTTCTCTACCTAAATCCAGTAACCATTTTATTACAAATTTGTTAACCAGTAACATAAATAATTGTATTTTTGCTCCCGCAAAGCCGAAGTTTGTCTGCGGGTTACATTACTTTTTTTTTTAATTTATAAGAAAGTACATAGTTTAATAAGAAGTGAAGAATAAAATATATTTGTATTTAAGTTTCACTTGCTGTTTTTTATAACTTTTTGATTATTTTTTTCATTAATTTAGGTTTTGGTACCGTCAACTGGTGTGCCGATACTTGTCGGGTCACGATCTGGTGGGTTATTTTAGATTTAAAACTGAAATCGAGGAAATGATCTGTCATCATCTTATACTGACACTGTTTGTTAATTGGCAAAATGTTAACATAATCAAATAATATTTTATTAACATATTACAACAGAGATGAAGAACATTTAAGAGAAGGTAATATGCATCTACAGGGCTTATGACCTGTCAATGGCCTTTTTAAGTGGCCACTTTACACACTGTGTAACATTCACTATTCTGTCTATATTTTAACATCTATATTCCTTCAATTCTTTCATATGTTGATGTTTGTGAAGTTAAAGAGCTGAAACCTTTATTTATGCGGGTGAGATTCATCTAATTGAATTATTTCACCTACATACTAGGCAACGCCTGAAAATGTTGATAGGTCATTGACAGGTCATAAGCCCTGTAGATGCCTAGACTTCTATATTACCTTCCCTTAAATGTTCTTCATCTCTGTTGTAATATGTTAATATAAACAGCTCCCCAGGGAGTTGAATCTAGTCCTTGTCTACAAAAATTTGGACAAACTCAAAATATTGTTAATATTTTATTGTTGTCTTTTGCCTCAATCTTTATTTTTACAGGTACGATAGTTTTGAAGATTTGTACCTGTAAGTTCAAAACTCTGTCGGTATAAGATTTGAAACTTAGTCCCCATATTCTTAATCCATATTGAATTATTGGGTCAACTAGCCCCAAGTAAACTAGTCTCAGCACTGGGTATGGTATGTATGGTTTTAAGTGCTACATGTTAAGTAGGAAAACTTTTAGCTTACTGCAAACTGTTTTTACCTGTTCTTCCCAATTAATATGATTCCTCATTGGCCTATTAGGCACATTTCAATAGATACGTGTAACCAAATTTGGAACATCAAAAATATTATAAACAATTTTTTACAAAAAAAAACAGATCAGATATTATTATTATGTCATTAATTTTAAGTCAATTAAATATATTTAAGAGAAGATTATAGTTTATATTTTATCGTGGTAAATGCAATAAAAAATTAATGAACCGAAAAAATGTATGCTGGATTTTTTCAATTTTATTAAAATGGGTGAGAGGTGATCAAATTGAAAAATTGTATTTTAACTGACTCCTAACCAATGAAAAAGACAATTTTTTTATTGTTAATATTGACTCAAAATATGTTGCTGACCTCAATACAAATCCAATCATTTGCATACCCTTCTTTGATTTATTATCAATGTATATATATATTTTTTTTTTTATTAATTTTTTTTATTGGCCTATTAGGCACATTTCAATAGATACATGTTAACAAATCTGGAACATCAAAAATATTATAAACAATTTTATTTAAAAAAAAACAGATTAGATTAAATTCTTATGTCACTAATTTTAGTCAATTTAATGTATATAAGAGAAGATTATTGTTTGTATTTTTTATTGGTAAATGCAATAAAAAATTAATGAACCGAAAAAAGGCCCAAGTAAGCTAGTCTTAGCACTTGGTATGGTATGTATCGTTTCAAATTGTACATGTTAAGTAGGCAAACTTTTAGCTTATTGCAAACTGTTTTTACCTGTTCTTCCATGCAAATTGTTTTTTTTTTTTTAGTTTGTCGTACGACAATTTTTATTTCGTGCTTGTAGGTCCTTTCTGCCGGTGTGCGTGCACTGGAATCACGCAATCACTCGTTGTAAATCTAAAAGCAATTTATTGGAGAAGTGATTTATTAAACGGCAAGCACGACAATACTTCCGAAAACCGAAAAGCCTTACCTGAATCGTGTTTCCAGAACTTGATTGTTATTCGATTAGAGTTTTTGGGCTTAAAAATGTTAATTCGTTTATTGCTAAACGAACAGTTCCGTAAAAACACAAAAACCAATTTATAAGTAATTTTACATTTGCTAGAATCGGCAATTGGACAAAAATATTTTCATTTTTAAAATTTCAATGCGTTGTTGATAAAAATTAAAAAAACAATTTTAAAATATAAAATTAATTACACAAAAAAATATTCAAACGAAAAATAGCTACACAAAACCCTTAAATCTTAAAACTTTTTATATAAATAATTTTTTTTAACAATTTAAATTATTTTATACCTCTAAAGGTAATTTTCCTATTCTCTGGGTTGCACAGTAAAGGTTATGGAGTATAATATTTCATAGAACAGTTACGGCGCAACACAAAGAGAATCAGATGTAGACGAACGTGGCGAGGGAGAAATATTCTGATAGGAAAATGAACGGGAAGCAATAAATACTTTTCTCTGATGGCGCTAAAAGGATTTCAATACTTGAAAATCTTTATTTATTGCTCTTTTTCTTGTAAATTTATGGCATTTTAACAACCGATGAAATTTCCGAAACAATAAATTACAGACTCATTTTATTAACTTCCCGGTCTAATAAATCTCAAATCAAGCTTAAATTTTCACCTCAGAAGTTCTTTATTTGAGCAAAATACTGGAAATTGATTGGATTGGATTTATTGATATATTTAATTTAATATATTTTACAATATTTCGCTATGACTAAAAAATTTTAGTATGAAATAAAAGTCATTGCGATTTTCACAGGAATTACTGTATTATATGTCTTTTAATTTACGTAAGTGAAAATTTTAGTAAATTAAATATTTATTTTGTTTTTTTTTATTGTTTTATGACTTAAACATGCTATGGATTTGTTGCCATTGTGTTTCTTTTTATCTGTTTTCGCGAATTTGTTACTCTTGGAAGTGAATTTTTTACCAAATTTACGATCAATTATCGTAATTTGTATCACATTCTTGTAACGGGTAACATTCGTTGCGAACGTTTTTTGTCACAGAAAATAGTTACCACCCTTCTCTTTAATTTTGTCTATGGCGAACGCATTTACCAAATGTCGTTTTTTGCGCTTTTTTCCGGGATAAAACTCCAACAGAATAATTGGTCACGGATAGTACAGTTTGGTGAAACATTGTGTGTGTTTTTAATTAGTGTCAATTAAATGTGTTTAGACTCCCATTATCTTCGATTAAAATCCACGGAGACCCTTTTTTTACCTTTTATATTTATATAAATCGGGTTGTGGTGCCGGCGTGTCTTAGACTCATGGATAAAAGATTCATGATTTCCATTTTTTAACAGTGAGTTATTTACAACTCGTTTAAAATGGCCACCAAAATTAAAATATATGTTTAAATCAAAAGAACTCAAAGATTTCTATCTTATTTTTAAAGAAATAAAATAATATATTTATTATATCTTTTAAATATTATATGTTTTTTTTTATTTTGTAACAATTCTATTTCAAATGGCCATCGCTATGTATCAGGGATGTAGATCAGGGGTTAATATTATGATGGAATCCATAGCTTCATCACTGAACTAAATTAAAAAAGAAACGAAAATGGATTTTGTGTCACTTAAAATTTCAACTTACTTTTTAATTTTTCTGTTCTTCACAAACAAACCGTTGCAACCCACATAAAAAATTTGCAAAAAAAATATATTAGATTTGTTTTTTTTTTTTTTTAATAAAATTCAAAGCACTGTTTAAGTTTCTTCCAATTCCGGTCAAATGTTGGAGAATACGACATCCACAAATAACATCCACGCATCTCTATCTAGGCCCGATTACTATGGGAAGTCAACATTTATCTTGAATTTTTTCTTCAAAGAAAAATTAAGTTTTCTGTATTATGAGCAGAATATGCACTCACGTTTTTCTTCTAAACATGTTCAATTATAGGTTATCGATGAAGATGTTTTAAATGTTCATGCATATATATTCATTTTCGTATACAAATTTCGTTTTTTTTTATAGCCAGTCGAATCTTAACTTCCCATTGAAACGGGCCCTGCTTACAATTTCTATGCCTCATCTCAAGTCCATATTGCTTTCTCCCAAGTATTTTTGGCGTCTATTAAAACATTTATATTTTTTAATAAAGCCTACACCACGTCACACGTTTATTTTATCTTTATTTTCCCATCGAAAAGAATTTGAAATTTTGCTTTTTTTCATGTTCTAAGTTTTCTATAGATTTTTTTTTAAACTTTATTTCCATGTGATTCTCAACAAAACTTTTTCTAATAAAATAAATAAAACAACATTGTTTTTAATCACTAATTTTTATTTTTCACCGACCGGTTTCAAAGCAAAACTTTTTCTTTTTATGTTTGTAATCTTTCTTTGAGCAAAAAAAAAATACATTATAAACAAACAATTGGTTTTCACGTTATCTTTAAACATATTGTTTTAAATACGTTTAAATTCAATTTCGTTGAATTATGTCGATGTTTTAAAACACGAGTAGTCTTTGCTATAGTATTTACAAAAACATTCATATTGAATAAAATAAATTTTAGAAAATACTGAATTGTACAAAATGTTCACAAATGTTTAAATTTGACTCAAATTTCAACATATTTATTTAATTTTGTGACAGCTAAAATAAGTGATGAACTTTATTGCGAATATTTTAGATTAAACATATTTTTTTCAAATTTATTAAATCTATTAATACAAAGAAAAATAAATGAAAAGAATTTATGTATCAGATTTTGAATTTTTTATGCACTTTTCATACACATTTAAATATGTTTTATTTTATTTATTACATTTAAGACCTAATATAATTATAAAACTCGTATGTACACAGTAATTAGTAGGTGTGTATGAACTTTTATGTAAGGAAATAAAATAAATTACCTAAACGTGTTTTATGTTTCATGTTTTGGTATCTTCGTTGTATATGAAATGATAGGGGGAAAATTAAAAATGTTTCCCCAAAAACCATTTGTTTTCTAATACTGACTGTGTGCTACAATTCACTTATGGTTGTGTATGATGCTACGTGTGATAGGAAGTATTTTCATAATATTTTCCTTACAATGTCCTTAGTCAGGGGAAGAATTTTCGCCGAAGCACGTCTTACTGTTTTCTTCTAAAACGAATTTACATTTGCTCCATGGCGGATAAGGGAAATCCGATAAACATCCGGAATGCTGTAGTAAAAGAAATAAAAGAAAGAGTCCCCTATAGCGGAGGTGAATTTTAAAACAAATTTTGTGAAAATGTTTTATTTAAAAAAATAAATGACAAAGGACACATCTTGAACCATAAATATCTGTTTTCAATATAAATACTGCTTTTTTCGTTGTTGTAAACAAAAGTTAACAATATGCAAGTTGAACGTGCTGATAAAGTATCTCAAAGTTATCATGTCATCTAAGAAGTATAAAAATGCGGAAAAAAAATCGCGTGTTACCAAGTATGTTTATTTATTTATTTTTTAACCCCCATAGGACTTTTACGTAGACAGAAGTTATAAAAATTAAAACATATACAAACACATTTTTTTTTCAAATTACATTTACAAAAAACAAATAAAAATACTTGAAACTAAAATACAATTAATTTTTTTTTTTTAATAATTGACTCTTTAAATTTGATGAAACATTAGCAAATATATATATTTTTAGGTCATCAGTGTATTTGTTTCCAAAAGAGTGATTTTCGGGAACAGAGAATTGATGTGCAAATTTGACTTGGATATATTTATATATCTAAAGTATTTGTTTATATTTTTTTTAAAGTTTTATTAATTTTAACGAATAAGTAATATACATACTTGTATTTTTGCCTCCGCAAAGCCGAAGCTTGTCAGCGAGTTACATTACATTTTTTTAATATTTATAAAAGGTAAGTACCTAGTTTAATAATAAATTAAGAATAACATAAAATTATGTGCACACTCAAGTTTCACTTGCTGTTTTTAATACGTTTTTCATTATTTTTTTTTATGAATTTAAGTTTATTTTTTTACGATATTCAACTGGTATTAAATAAAATAGTTTTGGTACTACACTCCCTATTGTTAAATCTCCATAATAGTTTTTCTGTCGTGGCTTCATCAGCTGCTGTGCCGACACTTGTCGGGTCACGATCTAGTGGGTTACTTTGGATTTAAAACAACAATCGAGGAAATGATCTGTCATTATCTTGTACTGACACTTTGTTGATTGGCAAATCGTTAACATAGTCAAATAATATTTTATTATTGTCTTTTGCCTCAATCTTTATTTTACACGGACGATAGTTTTTAAAATTTGTACTTGTAGGTTCAAGACTCTGTCGGTATAAGATTTGAAACTTAGTCCCCATATTCTTAATCCATATTGAATTATTGGGTCAACTAGCCCCAAGTTAACTAGTCTCAGCACTGGGTATGGTATGTATGGTTTTAAGTGGTACATGTTAAGTAGGAAAACTTTTAGCTTACTGCAAACTGTTTTTACCTGTTCTTCCTAATTAATATGATTCCTCGTTGGCCTATTAGGCACATTTCAATAGATACATGTAACCAAATTTGGAACATCAAAAATATTATAAACATTTTTTTACAAAAAAAAACAGATCAGATATTATTATTATGTCATTAATTTTAAGTCAATTTAATATATATAAGAGAAGATTATAGTTTATATTTTCTCGTGGTAAATGCAATAAAAAATTAATGAACCGAAAAAATGTATGCTGGAATTTTTTCAATTTTATCACAATGGGTAGCATAGAGAGGTGATCAAATTAAAAAATTGTATTTTAACTAACCAATGAACAAGACAATTTTTTGATTGTTAATATTGACTCAAAATATGTTGCTGACCTCAATACAAATCCAATCATTTGCATACCCTTCTTTGATTTATTATCAATGTATATAATTTTATTTATTTTTTATTAAACATGTTATGCATAATTTTATACAATGTTTTTAAGTAGTTTTGGTTAAAAACTCGTTTAGGGACATGCAGATAACAATATTTATTTACAGACGTTTTTATATTTTTAACTATAACATTATTTACAAAAGCAGAATAAAAATTATGATCCACTATAAATTAAAAGCGTATGAAAAAGTTTTAAAAATAACAAAATAAACATAATACAAGGTATGGAAACAAATTCAAAATGATATATACATTATACAATCTGGGAAAGAAAAAAAAATATATAAAAAGTTTAAAAATTACATTTATGTATATATCCAAGCTGGGCAAGTACGAGAGTGCAAATGTTAAAAAAATTACAAGAATAAATAAAGTTTTGTTTAAATTAACAAAATATGTGAAGGTTGAAAAAATACCAAAGGCGTATTAAAATTACATATACATAATACATGCTAAAAAAAGTATAAAAAAGCACAAAAATTATTTGAATGGTATTAAAAATTAAAATAGTAAAATATTAAAAGTTATATGTTCAAAATGAGCATTCTCTGGATAAACTAACATTATTTATTCAAAGTACTTCTGAAAAAAATCATTCTATAATTCGCACGTCTTGTTTCTATATTTTGAAATTGGTACTTTAAATTTTTGTGGCAATTTATGAAATTCCTTGAAACCTATGTATTGTAAAAATCTAGTACCAAACTTCGTAGACTTCACAGATCCAATATAAATATTATTTTTTGATCGAGTACTGTACTGATGGATGTCTCTATTGAAAATGGGCTTTATGCTACTGTGCATTGAGTCGAGAGTCGTATTAATGATGGTGCTAGTTATCTCGAAATGGGAAAGCATGCTAAAAGGCATGATTTTTGTTTCAAAATAAATGTCCCTTACATGAGTATCATACGGTAGGTGAACACGCTTCTGATCGCTCTATTCTGAATAACCTGCATCTCAGAAATTTTGCGCTTAGTTGCAAAAATATGACTTCTTAAAGAAAGTATTTCACCAAATATGATACCGAGGTCTTTCATTTCTTTTACAGAAGCAAGGGTAACACTGTCGAGTTAATATTGTATATGCGTATGGGTGTATGTACGTATGTGTGTATGTACATGTATATACGTGTATATTTATATATATGTGTGTATATATGTGTATATCTGTATGTATATGAATCAAAATGTATATCCGAATAAGTTTATATTTTGTTTGTCTGTGCTTTATATTAATTTCTTAACTTTTATAATATATTAAAATGTAATTGCCTAGCATGGAACGGGGTATGTACCCTTGTTAGCTGGGCAAAGTGAACATGGAATTGTATTTTGATAAAGGGTGTGAATAAATAAAGAAAAGTGTTAGTCCTTTTTGAACGAATGAATCTAATTATTTGCCATAGTATATTTTGGTTTAATAATCTAGTTAAAGAAATCTCACCCGCATCAATAACAACGATACATAGAGCACTGCATTGGTATTCAAATTACAGCATACCTAAATTAAAATGTAAGATGATCAGTCAGACGCTCAAGCGCTAGTTCTTCAAAATCAATATTTTTCCATGACAGAAATTAAACCTAGGATATCAAGCATAGTAGGTGAATGTTCCAACTCCAACACTACGAGGCAAACTTATCTCCAGGCAATGTTTATTTATATTTTTACCTGAGTAACGGTTGCTTTAAGTTCTGGTTTATTTTCATATGCAAAACTGTATTCTTCATCCACTCGAACACTAAAAAAAATCTTAATATATTTTTAAACATGTTTGTTTGTTTTGATTGTTTTAATTTTTTAATACAAATATTTTAAGACCATAGACTGGATTTTACCCCCTCGGGGGTCATTAAGATTAACAAATTACAACAGGGATGGAGAATACCTTAAATAAGGGAATATCGAAGTCAATGCATTTACAGGGCTTATGACCTGTCATTGGCTGGTTTGAGTGGCCACTTTACACACTGCGTAACATTCACCATTTTGCCTATGTTTGAACATCCATATTTCTTCAATTCTTCCATCTGTTGATTTAAGTGAAGTTAAAGAGCTGAAATCTTTATTGTTGTGAAGAGATTCCATAAACCAACTGGTCCAAGAAGAAGTTTA
The DNA here is from genome assembly GCF_059751315.1 of Micrasema longulum. Taxonomy (NCBI): domain Eukaryota; kingdom Metazoa; phylum Arthropoda; class Insecta; order Trichoptera; family Brachycentridae; genus Micrasema; species Micrasema longulum. Next base: position 136,675 of record NW_028277737.1, read on the forward strand.
AAAATTGAAAAATCGTTTTCAGGCGTTGCCTAGTACGTGAAATAATTCAATCAGATGAATCTCTTCCCAACAATAAAGGTTTCAGCTCTTTAACCTCACTAAAATCAACAGATGGAAGAATTGAAGAAATATGGATGTTCAAACATAGGCAAAATGGTGAATGTTACGCGGTGTGTAAAGTGGCCACTCAAACCAGCCAATGACTGGTCATAAGCCCTGTAAATGCCTTGACTTCCATATTCCGTTATGTATTGTATTCTCCATCCCTGTTGTAATTTGTAAAAGAAATATTTTTATTCAATTGTTTTTCATTAGATTTATATTCTTATATATTTATTTCAATTTTATTTTTAAAAATAAATTTAGCATGTTTGGTAAGATACAAAATTTTCCATAACTAATACATAATTCATATTGTTTTTAACGATCTCAGCCTTTAAGGCATTTCTTTGTTAAAAAATAATAATTTGAAACGAATTAAAAATAATTTTAGTATTTTTTTTTACGGAATAACGTATTTTACGGTAATCAAACAACTAATGAGATATCTCTTTAAACGAACTCTAATATAAGAGAATGTTATTATCTTCCCACTTAAAGGACGGAGTTAGCTGTTTGCACAACCCTTTATATTAGTACCAAGGGTAGCTCGTGTAAACAGGGTCAGATTCAGAATTTATAATGTTACTCCATATTATCTTAAACAAAGAAAAGTATTTTAATTACTAGAGTCATATTTTAAATCAACGCTAAATAAAGTTGTAAATTTGCATAATACACTGGTTTATACCTAATTGCAACATTTAATGATACAATTAATATTAACTTATCACCAATTAGTACTTTCAACCTTTAACAGTCCATAGGTAAAATTAAAAGAGTATCGAGTATTTTCTTTCAAAACTAATATTAAAATATAAGTAATTACCTTATTGCAATGGAATTCCATCAAGAATTGTCAAAAAATAACATCAATTTAATATTGAGGTTCATTCGCCTACCACGTTTTTCATTTCAATTAATTTATTGATTATTAACATTAAGAAACTCTTCAGGAAATGCATCCTATTCATTTTCAATACATATATAAATAAATTATGGGGAGTTATTTAAGAGGGTTAAAGTATGTATTTTGTTGGCATCGTGTTGTAGTGGTGAGTGCGTTTGCCTACCATGCGGTTCAATTCCCGGCATGGTTTACATGAAATATTAACGTATTTAAAAAGTTGTTTTGAAATAAATAAATAAATTGTTATTTATTTAAAATCACCACCACCGTTTATATCTTCCTACAAAAAATATTTATTTCATTTCATTTTTTCTTTTTTTTTTGCACCACAACAGGCCAGGAGGCCCAATTACAGTGGTGAATTACATTACAGAACAACCAGGCTTGAGAAAAATCAAATTTTTTATTTTTGTGTGTTCTCACCGGGAATCGAACCCGGAACCTTCCGTGCGTGAGTCAAGCGTCTTGACCACTACACCACGAAGGCCGCCATTTATGAAGTGCACCCAGCCTGTTTTCAGTGAAAGATAAAACTAGCCGACTACCTCCATACAAAAAAGCACACTATATTTTACATCTTAAACCCAGTCAGCTTTTTTAGTACTTAAACAAGCTTGCAGATTATAAATACTTTTTTTAAATCTCTATTTGGAAACTAGTATAACGAACATTATTTTCGAAGGAATATTTTTCTTTGATAGGATATAGTTGACATACTATGTATCACATGGGATTTGTGGCGTTCAAAATGGCTATTTTCGGCATTATTATTTTTTAAAAGAATCGGCCAGTGCTAAGTGTTAACATTTTAATCATAATGGAAATATCAGTTAAATGCCATTCTCGTATTTTTTAATGTTTATTTAAAAGTATTGTATTAAAATCGTGAAGAATGTAGCTACGCATATCGTGTGGTTAATAATAAATATTGTTTGGGTTAATTTTTACAAAACCACAGAAAAACCGGAATTTATAGTTATATTACTTATGTATTATGTACTTTTATGTAGGTATAAATTATTGATCATTTTTTGTAGATTTTGTAGATTATTAAAAAATAAATCACAAGTCGCCACTGATAGGCACGTCTAATAAATTAATTATGTGTGTTTTAAAATATATGGGTACATTATCAAGATTAACAAAGTTTAAAATAAGTCCACCGTTTAAAAAGTGCGAATGTGTGCACCAGTATTTTTTGGCTAATGTAACGCAATTTGTATTCCTACGAGTGGTCTACTCGCCCTTGGATAGAAAAAATGTTAAATCAACTTTTACATTACAATAAAATTTGTGAATTTCCTTCCTTAGAGAAATCTCAGGGTTATGATATATATCGATATTAGGATATATATCGCCTAGGGGCGATAATATGAAATAACAAAATTGATCTACCTACTTGTATAGCTTCGCAGGTTGATTCGGCATTGTGCTAAAAATATTTAAATTTCTGAGCGTGCCTGTATTTGATATAAGTAAATAAAAAATATGTTACATTATAAAAACAAGTTATCTAGAAACATTTTGTTTAAATAATTGATTTAGAATTCAAGTTTTAATGTAGGTTTACTAATTTGCAGTTGAGTATATCTATGATATTACAAATACATATTTATTACGAAATAAAGGAACTCTTTTAATACTCGTTCACCGCTCTATTTGTTAGCTTCCTCTTTCACAATAATAGCAGCTCTATTATATAATAATGAACGCATTAATATCAGAGACGCCCCTTCTTTATTTTAATTCAAATCACGTGTGAAATGTCACTTCCTGAATATTTTAGTTTTTCCTTTCTACTCCCTCATTCCTTTCCTCTTAATCACCCCTTTCTTCATAGTTTAGTGTAGATATATAGACAATTTTCATTTCTTAAAAAATATTAATGAATCAATATTTTATTTTATAATGAAAATATTATAGTTCACCTACAATATGCTCTATCCTACTGATTTTCTGAAATTTTACGATTTTTGTAAGTAGGAAGAAATTGTCTTCAAAAAACTGCCCATCCTTTTGCATATCTGTGTACACTGTATATGTTTTTAAAGTGTTTAAACCAATTGATAAAATAAACAAGCGAATTTTTGGAGAATTTTACACATAATTCGTACGAATTATTTGTAGAATGAAAATAAATATATAAACTTCTGTGACGGGTGCGGTAATCAAGGACATCGAGGCAAAACACATGTGTTGTCTTTGTCCAAGATAATTATCAAGGACAAATATATTGAATTATTTTTACGACCACTAATCAGCTGAAAAAAGTGAATATCCAAATTAATAATTACAATTATTTGTAGCCCAGCATTCCCAGTAAAAAGTCGGTTCAGCTTCGCTTGTCTACGCTTGATTCATATTTGCCATATAGTTATAGGTTACTTTTATTCAGTTTCTTGCATAAGTTTCTTCATATTTTTTTTATTTATTTAATAAACAAAGATTAATTATAAAAATAATGATCTTACTGGCATTTTCCGTGCCGAGGACACTTAACAATATAATTTTTATATATTTATTCATGCGAGAATAAAAAAAGAAGACTTAATATACAGAGATAATTAATAAAATATTCAGACAGTTTTAAACACTACGTATTTAAGTTTATATCCTTTTTTTGTATAACAAAATTATTCATACTATAAAACGCACAAAAAAAGCACAAAAACATAACATAAACCATACATTTGTGGAGCAGTTGATCCAATAACGGTTATTTATCTCTTGTAATTGGCATAGGCCACATGTTATGTAAATAAATAATATCCATACTCTCTGAGATAACGCAGAAATGTTTTTTTACTCTCTTAACCACTAAGAAATATCTGGCGCATTTGGCGACCAAATGGTGGAATTAAATGTCAAACGACTCCTAACCAAGGAATTAAACAATGTTTTCAAAACCTAAATATTCAGTCACGGATACGGATTCGAATTCCAACAGAGTGGGCGTGAAATATAAGGCGAAGCCCTAGGGCTGCTTCGATATCGTAGAATGTATTTTAATTTTAATATAAATAAACGAAAAGAAGAATGGGAGCAAAAATGGGTGATTTAAAAGTCAATGGTCTTTTGTATGCTGACGATGCTGTACTCCTTGCTAATAACAAAGAGGAACTGCAATTCTTGGTAACAAAGGTCTACGATGTATGCAAGAGAAGCGATTTGCTGATGAATGTCGATAAATCGAATGTGATGGTTTTTGAAAGAAATGAAAGTATGACTAAATGTGAAATCACTGTGAATGGAGTTATACTAAAACAAGTAGAGGAATTTGTGTATCTGGGAAGTATGTTCACTAGGGATGGAATGACTGAGAAAGATATTGAAAGGAGGGTGAGTGCCGGGAACAGAGTGAACGGTGCACTTAAATCGACCTTGGCAAATAAATGGTTGTCACAAGAGGCAAAATTGGCAGTTCACAACGGAGTCCTGGTCCCATCCCTGATGTATGGGAGCGAAGTATGGACTTGGAAAAACAGGGATGAAAGTAAGCTGAATGCTGTCGAAATGCGATCTCTCAGGCAAATGTGTGGTAAAACTATGTACGATAGATGCACAAATGTTGAGATCCGTACATTATGTAAGGCTGAGACAAGCATTATCGACAAAATCAAGAAAGGAGCTCTGCGCTGGTTTGGACATGTAGAACGAATGGACAGCGAGAGAACGGCTAAGAATATTTACAATGCGAATGTTGATAGATGCAGAAATAGAGGAAGACCGAGAAAGACATGGCATGACCAAATCCAACAAATACTTAAAGATGGACATGTCAAAAGTCGGAATAATCGGCGCGCGTGCATGAGAAGATGTATGAATGTAGAGGAAGCGAGATCTGTATGCAAAGATAGAGTGTTGTGGCGTTCTATCCTCTCTGCCTACCCTTACGGGGAAACGGCGTGATGGTTTGTTTGTTTGTTTTTGTTTTATAAATAAACGAATATCCTCGATATGCGGTATGCAATGTCAATCAGTCATAACCTCAACAAATGAAATGGATCAGGAATGGAAGCCACTTACCTGGTTCGTTCTTGATGGAATTGCGGTGGTCCGACTAGTTATGGCGCTCTGTAGCGGCCTGAAAAAAATTTACTAGCTCCTCAAAAAACAATATTTTTTCTAAAGAAATCTAATATTCTAAAATCCGTATTCTGTATTAAATAATTAATTAGCATTTTTACCTCAGTTTAAGTAAATAAAACAGTCTATTTTGTTTGTACATCCGCGTATTTTGACTAAATTATAAAGTAAATCCGTAGCATGTGACAACAAAATAAATTATTTTAATTAAATTACAAATTTAAAAGAATCACTATGTAAAGCGCCCTTGAGGTATTTTGTTACGAAAATGGCGCTATATAAGTTATCCATAATAACAATAATAATAATAGTTAATTGCGAGCGGTTTCAGCACTAGGACAGGCCCCCAATCTGGAGCTGAACACTGGTGGTTGGTGGAAACAAAGTCTATGATGCGGCACACGTTCAAAAAAATAATATATACGACACGAATTCTAGCTGTGGCGGGTTATCAAAAGATACTGAAGGTGGGAAGTGAACAGTTGTTGTGGGTAAAAAGGATATTGAAGTGTGACAATAATTGACAAATGGACACCCACATGATTTGCAACCACTTATAATCGAAATACAGTGCATTCTATTTACCAATTACTACCCCATGCATCACTTAATATTCATAGATATATTTTGATAATGATTAATTAATAAAGGTTTATTTTTATATTTACTCGTATATAATGTTTAAGTTCTACTCTGCCGTCCTTAACTCCGGATTAGCTTTACGAAAATCTGGCCACTGTATATGTAGATAGTTGGTGGTATAGATACAGCACGTTGGATGGTGGTAGGTATTAGGTCGTTAGAGAAATTAGCGCATCCCTTATCTGCGGAGATTATTCTGTCCAGTGGAGTATGCTTGCTGCTTACTAGCCGGACTGCGGGCGGCCTTATCTACCAAGCCATGAGCGGAAATATATGCATAAACCAACTTGATAATTCTTACATAATTCGGCGAAACTCCACGTGGAAAAACCAGCTTGAAGGTAAACAAATTATTTTTCAACAATGTTTGGAGTATGTCCAAATGTTTGCTGACTTGGCTGGATATCCTACCCGGGGAGTTATTTAAATCTAAATTAATTGCAACATAATGGTGAATTTTACCAGTCTGCAAACATTTAGACATACTCTGGTAAAAGAAGAAGTGTAAAGTTGGAAAACTGTTTTCAGGCGTTGCCTAGTAGGGGAATTGTTTCATCCGAATGAATCTCACCCCTATAATAAAGGTTTCAGCTCTTAAACTTCACAAATTCAACAGAAAATGTGGATGTTTAAACTTAGGCAGAATAGAAAATATTACGCAGTGTGTAAAGTGACAACTTAAGCCAGCCAATGACAGGTCATAAACCCTGTAAGTGCCTAGACTTCCGTATTTCCTTCTCGGAAATGTTTTACCTTTATTTTGCAAGAAATTCAGAATTATTTTTCTTATACCCTTACTTTGTGCGGTAGACTCATTAGTTTTTAATTTATTTTATAAATTTAAATGCCTTCGGCAGATTTTTTTTCTTTCGTAATAACAATATAACAACATTTATTTGTAAACTGCGAAGTGATATTAAATACAAAATAAACGAATACAAAATGGGTAAGCTACCAAAAAAAATTTTTTGCTGTTGGTGAACATTTGCGTGAATAGGCAAATATTTTTTTTTTTCATTCTTAAAGTAAAAAGGGTCTATGAAATACTGTTTTGCTATTTCATAAAAAAATATTTTTCAACTTGTAATTTTGAATTCCCGCAAAAACAGTTTTTGGAATGGCCACGTACGATTGATTGACGATTCATGTTCATTTTCAACTTTGTTCTAAGGCTTTCTTAAAATACTGTGGGAATCCAGTTTTTTGCGCCTGAATTGATATGAACGATAGATGTGAATGACATGCGGTTTTAACAAGATGGTGCCAGATCCCATGTAGCCGGAAAAATAATTCAATTACAACACGGTTTATTTTCTGGTCTAGTAATTTCGCGTTTTGGTTATCAGAATTGGCCGCCCAGATAAATGGAGATTTCCAGAATTTTCCGTGGAAATTTTTTTGTTGAGCTTTTTTAAATCTAAAAATTATGCCAACAAATCCACGACCTCTTTCACCTCGAAGGAAGACATTAAGCGCTGTATCAACGTAATTCACGAAAAAAGAGTACGTAAGTACCAGCCAAGTCGTAAAGGACATTTATTATATTTGCTATTTCATATTGATTATGTATGAATCTTAATGTGTATAATTCATATTTTAATTTTTATACCTGATCAATTTTTTTAAATTGTCTTCTTTGGAATTTTATAACTAAGTATCACGACTTTATTTTTCTGGATTTTTATTATATTGCATCACATGTCATCATAATTTAATTCATTTACGAATTGAAAAAGCCGTAATAAGTTCATTAATATTAAAACGAGTATGATTTTAAGTAAATGAATGATCAAAAAATAAATAAAAAAATAAAGTACCCTCTACCGTATACTTTATGAATATAAAAACAATTTAAAATTAAAAACCTCTCAAAATTACTTCTTGCGTATACTTTAGGACACCCAATACATACAAAATTAGTGTAGAAATAGATTTTTTCTTGAATTCCTTTTTTTTTTTAATACTAAATTAAATAGTAATTAAAACACTAAAATATATGTTTAGACCTTAATTGCAGAGAGGGAAAACATTTTTGAATAGGAATATGGAAGTCTAGGCATTTACAGGGCTTATGACCTGTCATCGACTGGTTTAAGTGGCCACGTAACACACCGTGTAACATTCACCATTTTGCCTATTTTTAAACATCCACATTTTCTTGACTCTCCCATCTGTTCACCTTTGTGAAGTGAAAGAGCTGACACCTTTATCATGTAGGTGAGATTCTTCCATCAGAACCGTTACACCTACTAGGCAACGCCAGAATACGATTTTTCAATTTCAATATTTTTTTTATACCAGCTAGTTTCACTAACAAAATTTTTCGTATGTCCAAATGATTGTAGAAAGACTGGATTTCTTCCTTAGGAAATTATTTAGATCTAAATTTGTTGCGACATAGAGGGAAAACATTTTTGAAAATGGAAAATGGAAGTCTAAGCATTTACATGGCTTATGATCTGTCATTGGCTCGTTTATATTGAAATAATTCTAAAGGGAAAAAAATCAGTCTACAAATATTTGCACATACTCAAAACATTGTTGACTTCTAATTTAATTTGCAAAGAAGTCATGTATAAGTACTCTAACAGTGGGTTTCTTAAGAAACGTTTCCTGTGAAAATAAAACATGATTGAATACTGTTTTTTTTTGTATTACCATACCATAAGTTGTTCAGTGCTTGTTCATTTGATATGGATAAAGGTAAAGGGGTAGATAAAGAAGTAGTTAAGTAGGTTTATAAGATTAAGCTTACAAGTTAAATTCAATTTTCTACAAGGTGCTGGAACTTATAAGTAAATTCTTAAGTATCTTCATAATTCTAAAACCTACGAAGAGAACCAACCATCTTGAAAGTTGTAAATAAAATATATAGGTAAAATCTATTCTCACAGATATTTATTCAAACGTTAAGTAACGAACGAATAGCTTAAAACTTTATTAAGTCAGACACAAAGCTGTCTTACTCAACATTTTAATCCAATGAGATTGGCAGGTATAACCAAAAATATTAATTAATTATACTTGCACGCTTCATCATCATCAGGGGCGCTACAGCCCGTTGTTGGCCCTGGCCTCCTCCAAAATTTGTCTCCATTTGTCCCTGCACCTCGCGGCTCTTCTTTAGTTTGTCAGACCAATCGCTCTAATGCCACTTTCCACAATATCCAGTCATCTTAATTTTGGTCGGCCTTTGTTTCGTCTGCTATCCGGATTGGTATAAGGAATCTTTTTTGGGGTACGGTTATCATTCATTCTGTGCACATGGCCCAACCATTGTTATCTTCCTATTTTGATAAATTGTGCAATTTTGGGTTCGCCAAACAGTTTCTCTAATTCATGATTAAACCGTCTCCTCCACACTCCGTTTTGGTTGATAGCACCAAATATCTTTTCTGATATTTTTCTTTCGAATACTAATATCATATTTTGATCTCTTTTGGTCATAACTCAGCATTCGGCACCATATGTTATGACCGGTCTGAGAAGAGTTTTGTTAATAATGGTCTTAATTTTTTTAGTGAGAAATTTGGATCCCAGATGTTTAAACAAGCCATAATAACATATGTTATACACTTGCATGCTTAAATGGGATAGTGAATGGGAGATGATTCCACAGTCGAACCGCATGGACACTATATGAGTTAGAGAAGAAAGAGAAATTGTGAATGCGTATTAAGAGGGTGCTTTAAGAATTACAACGAAGATTCACTGGCTAATTTAAATGGCCATTTTACCCACTGGGAGACATTTATCATTCTACCTATATTTGAAGATCTTTATTCCTTCAATTCATTCACCAATTGATGTTTGTGAAGTAAAAGAGCTGAAACCTTTATTTACGCATGTAAGATTCATCTGATTGAATTACTTTACTTACATACTATGCGACGCTTGAAAAATTCAAGTAAATGATACACAATGTGTAAAGTGGTTACTGAAATTAGCCAATGACAGGTCATAACCCCTGTAGATGCCTTGACTTCCAATACTCCTTTCTCCAAAATGTTCTTTATCTCTGTTTTAATATGTTAATATTAACAGCTCTCTAAGTAGTTGAATCCAATTCTTGTCTACAAAAATTACGACAAATTAAAAATATTATTGATAAATCCACCTGGTATATGAAAAGGTATAGAAATTAAAATTTTATTTCAGGCGTTGCCTATTATGTAGGTGAAATAATGCAATCCGATGAATCTCACCCACATAAATAAAGGTTTCAGCCCTTCAACTTTACAAACATTAACAAATGATTGAATTTAAGAAATACAGATGTTCGAATAAGGGCAGAATTGTAAATGTTATACAGTTTGTATAATGGTCACTTACACTAGCCACTGGCAGGTCATAAGCCATGCAGTTGCCGAGATTTCTATATTCCTTTCCCTAAAGTGATCTTCGCCTCTGTTGTAATATGTCACATTAGGTTTAATCACAAATAAAGCGCTAAGTTTGAAATATTTTATGATAAATAATTTTGCAACGTATTAATTATTTGTATTTTTAGTCAATTAAAATAAAAAATAAAAAATAAAAATCTTTAACTCTGAAATGGATGTCCAGAACAAGGGATGTTCAAAATTTTAACCAACTTCTTTTACAGCTTTCAGATTCATGTTAAATGAGCCATAAGTTTTCCTTACTTTGTTAATTATTAATTTTTTTCGATATTTTAACCTTAAAAAGAGATAAAAATATTATACATAAAGAGATAATTTTCTGCTTTGTATTTAGTTGAAATATCAAAAAATTTTGTATAATTGCATAATTAAGTCGGCATTAATTGAAATCCATTATTGGTTTTCATCAAATTAGTGCGTTAAATTATTGAGGCAAACCAAATGAATGTATAATCCTATTAATCATAATGATTTGTGTGTTTTACGGAATGGATGATGAATTATAATTTTTCACACTGTAGATAAAATTAGCTGTTCCGCAAAGAAATGCAAAATAATTTTGACAGAAAGATCTTTATAGGTCGCAGTGACATCAGGAGCTTGCATAGCACTAAGCTCCACGTCTAAGAATTAGATGCCATCTTTAAAACTTTCTTAGAGAACATATAGCCAGCGCATATCACTTCTGTGCATTTTATATTGTCAGAATTACATTGCTCTAGTGTGGTGTGTCGTGCAGTCGTGATGCAGTACCGATGCAACGGTTTTAAGTCTGCGCCACAATGATGGAGGGGGATTATGGAGCGACACAACACACTACAAAATATGTTTCTAGAAACGTCTTCTTAAGGTCACTGTTCACAGCTACGCAAACACGCTAAATAAGTTTAGACCCGGTTGTTTGATTTAAAGTAAAAGTAGAGTTTTCGTATAGTTTAATTGGATGGTGTGGTGCAAAAATGCGTTTAGCTACACCAACCTGAAACTGAAATTATTTTTAACAATGTTTGAGTATGTCCCAATGCTGTCAGACTGGCTGGATTTTCTCCCTAGGGAGTTGTTCATATTTAAATTTATTTCAACAGAGAGGGAAATTTCAGAAAAATTTCACAAAAGTCAACAGATGGAAGAGTTAAGAGTATGTGGATGTTCAAAACATAGGCAGAATGACGAATATTACACCGTGTGTAAAGTGGCAACGTAAACCAGCCAATGACAGATCATAAGCCCTGTAAATGCCTAGACTTCCATATTCCCTTCTCAAAAATGTTTTCCCTCTCTGTTGAAATAAATTTAGAAATAATTTTTGTTTAACATCAGGCCCGTTTTACAAAATATTGATTTTTTATTTAGCTTGGCTGTTAAATTTATTATTTGAAAAGTACTCAAACGAACAGAAACAGGTTATACATTTATATATTTTTTAGTAAAAAAATTGTCAAAAAAGTTGGTTAACACATTTTAACAGAACTCCTTAAAATCTATTACCTTTTAAAAACAATAACGCAAAAATGCTTTAAACAAAATTACTTTCCAAAAAAAAAACATAAAACAATAATTTAATCACTATTTTTAATGTAAAATTATCAAAAGTGTACATTTTATTGTTATGGAAAATTTTGAGTGAAAAATCAGTCAAATTTATATAAAACCTTCTTGTTCTCAACCAGACGTTAAAATTACTTTAAGATCTTCTTCCAATATGAATCCCGAAATAAAAAGTTAGTTGCCGTTTGTAATGAACAAAATTTGTCCACAATTTTGGCAAAAATACCGTCTTTTGCGGGGTTAACACATTTTTAGAATAATTTTAATTACATACATTATAAAGAAAAATAAAATATTAAGATATATTTTGTCCTAATAAACTTTTAATAATAGTTTGTCATCGGGTGCTTAGATATTAGTTTTAATTAATAATCAAATAAGAAGAGTACAGACAATACTGTATACGTATAAAATAATTAACATAAAAATAGTTTAAAGATTTTTTTTTTTTTTTTAAGTAAGAAAATAGACTAAAATAATACAATTTAAATTAAAGAATAGTAATTTACTTAAATATATTTTTATCTGATCATAGTAAAAGTGTGTTAGAGAATGAAACCACAGAAGATCCATGAATTGAAATGCCATTTTTTTCTCACTTGTAACGTTTCTATTTAATTATACGCCATTGTCTGAGTCTTTGATCAAAACTAACCCAACCATTAAACTCTAAAACCTTAAATCCCTTAAACTCTTAAACCATTAAACCCCCCTTAAACTTTAAAACGTTTTTTTTTTTTTTAATTAATTTTCTGATAATTTTTGTTACTTGGCTAGTTAGTTATACGAGTACATCAGTTGAAACTGAAATTCTTCCATAAATTGACTGCACATCATTATAAAATTTTCCTGACTCGTCACATAATATCGATTATCTGTCTGGATAATATCCCGTCTGAGCTTTATTAGAGAAGCAAAGATATTGGTAGCAAAATTGACGGAGAGGTAGTGAAGTTTACTTCGAATTAAAGACTGCCACTTTAAGGGTCGTTAAAGGACTACGATTTTCCACCTCAAAAATGACACCAATCGGTATGCACCCATCGTAATACAGACAAAAATAAGGTAGATAAATATGTATTTTGGCAAAAACCATTCATGATAAATAATTACACTTTTTTTTTTGTTAGACTTTGCAATAATGCAAATTTAAAAAAAAAATACAAAAAGGAAAAAAATTGTTAACCCATTTTTAGTTATTTACACACTAAACACACAATATTCTGTTTTTTTTTTAACTGTACGAAGAGGAAAAAAAACGTTTTAATACAAAATGAAAAGTTTATTGTAATTAACAAAAATGAAATATTGTAAAAAAAATCTTTTTTTAATAACATTAAAATTGTTAAAAAATGGAGAAAACATTGCACGAAAAATTTGTCTAAAATCAAAAATTACTTTATTAAGATGTATTTAGATAACTTTTAATACAAACAATACGTAGACCCATTTCTAATGTTTTTAACGACATAATTTGTATTAACGCTGTTTCACTTTATTGTTTATTTTACTTGTACAATCCGTTTTAAATCATTATTATAGTACTCAATAAAGAGCTTTGATTTATGAGTTCCATACGAAGCACAATATTGATAGAATGAAAAAGCATCTTATTTATTATACCTTGATAGAGAAACTTGTATGGCTTTTAAACCGGTATGTGGAAAAAAATAAAATAAGTGGTTAAAAACAAGGTTGTTTTCTTTATTTTATTAAAATATATTCAAATGTAGAAATAATTCGTAAATAAATTTTCATTTATAAAGTTGATATAATAAAAATCTATCCAACAATACCATGCATATGAAACTAGAGATAAAAAAAGATTACCAATGAGGAGAAAAGTATTATGATTAACAATAATAAATTAAATTTATTAAAAGCGTTCAAATATGTAAATTTAATTTTAATATTTAACGTAACTTATGAAATTAAATGTTTATATGAGTTTTTAAGGCGTTAAGAACTAACCTAATGAAGCCTAAATAAGTCCGTTTTTTGACAGTTTTATTTCTTATTTATTTTTCTCTTATAAGATTTTAAATTATCCAATACTATTACGAGTTCATTGTTTGTATTTACAAATTACTTCTAGGTTGGCCGTTTTTAAGGAAACCATTAGATCGACCCCTTTATTTACAAAGTGATATATTACTTCTACAAAATATTAACGTTTCGTTCTGCGGGTAAAGCTACAGATAATCCCAGATCAAAATTGAGTGAGTCTTTTCTCTGTAGGATATTGTTCGCCAGCCATTACAGAAAATACAACGTCACTTTATCCGAATACCGGAAGTAATATAACATAAAGGTTTCAATCAACGGTCCTGTACAAAGAACCTCATATTATGGCTTAAGCTATTTTAAGGGAGTTTACAAAATTTGTTTTTGTAACAAATATTATTTATGCCCACTCAAATAAAATACTACTGTAACCCGCAAACAATCTGCTTCAGACGTAATGTTCATAATTTTGAAAGCAATAAACAATGTTATATTTTAATATGTTTCTGCTTTCCTCTTACAGACACAACGGTTTACAACGTAATTGAAATTATTTACAATTATTTTTATTTTTTTTAATGCATAAAATACACAATTTTGTCATAGAGCACAATTAGATTTTTTTTTATGTCCCGACTTGTTAGAAAATTCCGTGTTAAGTGAAAACTTTTCTATATATAAATCAAAAGCACTTTTCAACATATTTAACAATATACAAAGTAATCAAAACAACATACAAAAAAATAATAGAAAAATATAAATAATAAAAATTCCAAAATTTTAAAATTTATTTTAATTTATTTAACTTTTTGTACATAATGTTATTTGTACATTGTCGGGCTTATTGCCAAATGGCAATTTCAAATGGCAGAAACAAAAGATTAAAAGCTAAAGATATATAAAAATAGAAATAAACGTATTCGTTTATAAATTACCTTAAATTAAAACTATTACTCAATGGGAAAATGGAAAAAAGAAGAAAGGAGGAGAAATTAAGGAAGGAACTCAGATGTTTTTTCAGACGTGATTTAAACAGAGATAATGTAGCAACATCTTCGATGGTGGATGGGAGATGATTCCGCAGTCAAGCAGCATGGACACTATATGAGTTAGAGAAGAAAGAGGAATTGTGGATGGGTATTAAGAGAGTGTCTTGAGAATTAGAACGAAGAGGTAAACCATGAACTGATAAGCGTTAAAAAATTTCACGCAGGTATATAGGAGCGTTAGGACTATGAAGTACATTGTTATGTGCTAAATAATGTACTATAAAGTATATTATTTCAATATATACATACAAATACATAAATAAATTGTAACTATACGTTTTTCTGCATATCTTTACACAATTTAAAAAAATGTTAATAAATATTTATAAATCGCATATGAGCAATAATAATGGCGCAAGTAAAAAAAAATCGTAGTTGAGTTAAGTATCCAAAAATGTTCCTTAATTATTTTTTTATTCCCACAAATAACGGCATGATTCTTAAAATATTTATATGACCTTTAAATCAAAAATATCATCGTTTTCCCATATTTTTTACTCAGGTTAAAAGTGGACCAATGATCATTGTGTTTATTGCTGAAAACATTTTAGACTAGATGACTCAAGAGAACCATTTTTAGTTTTCGTCTTTGCTTTTGGGAATACATGTTGGTTTACTAATAGCATGAGTGAGTAACTGCTCTTCTATGAAAATGAATTGTTAAGTTGAGCCACTATTTTTCATGGGATGCAAAAAAAAACAGCACTATTCGAGTGTACATTTTTAAACGCGTCTTGGGGCAAACAATAAAGATATTTCCCTGTGTAAAACACGCCAAATGAGAAAAGGATGTACAAATGTATATTATTTTACAAGCGTTGCAGTACTCCACGTGCACTTTAAAAACTGTTCAAGCAACATAATATTTCCATTGTTAATTCTCCTACTCTAAACTATTTCTTTATACTGCAATTATTCTCCACACATTAAGTTATAAAAAGTTATTATTGATTCTCCACTCATTAAGTGTTAAAAGATCATAGCATTTAAACCTACACACGTGTGTAAATTAGCTACTTCCTGTTTTATCTTCTTCTGTTAAAATATAGTTCAAATAATTATAACACGTTTTTTGCTGAAATAGATATATATTTCCTCACTTTAATCAAATTTAAAGAAAATGATAGAACCCTAATGAAAAATAGTAATTAACATTTAATCTAACTGTACCTACCTGATATTTTGTTTTTTTGTTAACTTTAATATTGTAATAATTTTCTCTTGTTTGAAAGAATAAAAAAGGGAAGACTGATAGCTCCGTATTACTCCGTATGGATCCGCCGGCGAAAGGATTTTTAAGTTCGATTAAACAAAAAAAAAAAATATTTTTCATAATTTCAATATTATTGTAGTATTTTATTTATTTTTTATGTTTGGAATGATATGGAGTGGCTATTTCGATAGACGCTTTTTTTCTTCTTTTTTTGACATTGTATTTAGTAATGTATAAAAAACTATAATTGGCCTATAATTTTTGGTTTATTTGTAAATATTTTTTTTTTGTTGTAATGGCTGTTGTTTTCTTTTAATAAATAAATTATTGATTATACTTATACATACATATATATACATATAAATATGCTATGTATCTGAATTTATAAAACAAAACAAATCTTACATTCGCATCCGCACAATATATTTTTTTGAGGCAAAAGGATAAGCTTATATTTTAATTGGTTATAACTCTACAGCTGGGTTGAAGTATTCTTTATTTATTTAAGGGTCAGTTCCACCACAGTAGGCAGGTTAAAATGAGCTTGTTATTGAGAAATTCTGTTTTTGTCCAAATAAAAAAATGATGTTTTATCTTACTTTTTTCATGCAACCCATTTTGACCATTTTGACAAAAACAATAATTTATTTATAGCCTTAAGCTTTTCTCACCTTAAAGTTTTTGGTGCAACTAGCCATTATTGTCATTTAAACTAAAACAGTTTTACGCGTGTATTATGAATGAAAAACAAATCACAAAAATATGACTTTTAAAAATAATAACAACGAGCATTCAAATATATTGTTATTTTCACATGAATCACCCGCAATATATTTGTATTAATATTTTCATCACAAACTTGATTCCTTTATTACATTGTATATGATAAATTACATTTCATCCAGCTTTGCCAATAAATTCTATACCGGAACTGAATGGAATCGGAAATGAGTTTGAAGACGTCCATGTTTGCTAGTCTTCAAAAAAGAACTTTTCTGCCAACCAACCAAACGGGTCGAAATAGAAAGCTTCAATCGCCAGAGATAAAATCTTTTTAAAGTCATGTTGGTTTTTGCAAGAGCACTTAAATATATGCGTTTTTAATAAAGTGAAATTAATAGAAATTGGAAAATAAATATCGAAAAATTAATGTTTCGGTTTCCGCTAGAATTTGACTGAAACTTCGGCTTGTGTCGGATTACGTTTGGCTGTACTCGGGTGCATCTTAAAGCTCGTGACTCGGCCGCGTAACCTGTAATTTGTGACCTTTAGTTTGTTTAGACTTTCGGCCGATGAGTGTAGTTAGTTGTTACATTTCAGTCATTAAATTTTAATCTAAGAATTTACTCATTTTATTTATCCTTTTTATTTCATTGTGTGTTTTATTTAATACTTACCTTAAGAACTCGAAAGGTTTCTACCATGAAAACGCCTAATTTTGAAGTGATTCTCGACTTATTTAAATAAATTTCTAGAACAAAAGCCGAAATTTGGTGTTGGTTTTGGTTTAACTTAAAATCTTTTTTTGTTCGGTTAATAGAAAATGTGCATTTTTTAAGTGTTATTAAAAAAGTTAAGAAAATATTTTACCTTAGAAAATAATCATTAATGGAAATTTAGCTCTGTTGCCTGTAAAATATACTTTGATTGTTTTTTTAGTAATTAATTTAAATAATTCAACATATATTTGCACCCATTGGACCCTACATATGACACTGTGATGTTAAACGAAATTCAGCGTATCTTGATTATCCTTAATACATATAATGTAAGATAATCAGTCTTACGCTTCAGATTTTGGTGCACGGATGATGAAATAGTGCAGTGTGAAACCACTTGACCAAAAATTATTTTAGGTTGAACTTTGCAGGAATCAAACCCCAAGCGTGGTGGGTAAACTTTACAACCACAGCACAACGATATGGACGTATCTTTACTTATATCTACTCGATTTTCTTTCTCAGGATTTTTACCTTAGATCAGCATCCAGTCGAAAACGCTCGTTCAGGATTCTCACACATATCTCTGCCGGTTTATTCTATCACAGTTTTGGATCGTAAATTTATTTGTTCTATATCCATCTCACTCTAACGCAATCGAAATCGTATTTTGCTCTCGCACTCTCTCGCTCAATACAAATGAATTTACGAAATCAATTCATTACAAAACAAGGCCACGGTATTTTTAAGACGATGGATATAAAATTATATTAGAAATGCAGCGTTTTTAAGAAAAAAAATATTTTACGTTTACAAAAGTGTTTATCATTGCCCACGCTTTAAGGTAGTAACTGAGTATTTTTTGTTATTTTAAGACAGTATGATGCCCATTTATTCCATAAATATAGATTTATTTTAACTTAAATATTCATAACTCAATTTCGACAAAAAACAAGATACGCCTTTTTGAAAGATGGACGACGAAATATCTGATTCTGTTTTTTTCTTCTGAATTTAAAATATGATATCGGTTTTTCCCATTCACACAAGGTACAGGCATTTATAACATTCTACCATGACTTGTATATGTGAAATATTTAAAAAGAAATTCAATTGTTAGATTTAGGTTGTGGTCTCGTGGTAGTATTGTAGACTCACAGGCCATAGGTACAAGGTTTAAATCCCACTGTACCAAAACTCAATTTCCATTTTTCCAGCAAATGTCATTTGTGACTTTTAGGAAATGATCCAAAATTTGTAATATTTGAGTAAATTATAAGAACTCAAGTATTTATTTTTATTTAAAAAAAGTTAAATGATAATAATTTTCCATATAATAGATACAGAAGAGAACTAAAAAGCTTGATTCAGAATAACAGTGAATGGACGTTTTGTATTTTTTTGCTCTTTATTTTTTGTTATTAAATCAAATACAATTTTACAATTCTTCATTAATTATCGTATAATACATACATGTTTGTCAATAAATACTTACTTTGTTATAAATTTTTCCGAAATTCAAATTTAAATACCTGAATTCCCCATTACCTATTTAATATTTAGCCTTGCCCTTAACTATTGGTTTTCCCCACAATTTTGATAAATTAATTATTTTTATTTGTTACTTAAGTACCTTGAATTATTTAACTATATAAGGACATTCAATCAATTTAATCTTCACATTTGTTTGAAAATGCCCTAGCAAGGCGACACAACTGTCACGAAATTTTTGCTTTTATATTTGTAAAAATAAAGTTTAGTGTTCAGTAGACTCAAATCAGTGTTTGATTTCTTATATTATAAGTTTAAATTTGAAGTTCTACAAAATAAACACCAAATCAATTAACAGTTTTACACTTCTACATTTCTTCATTCATCCTCCACTACTTCTTACCACTTTTCTTGTTCTTTTCTACTATCTTCTTGTTTTGTCCATATTTCTTTTAATTTCATTTATATGAATAACATCGTTAAATTACTTTTCATTCTGTTTTTTAAATAGTTTGAAAAGTCGTTTTATTTTATTACAATTAAGTCAAATAATCATTTAACCAGTATATCTATTTGTATTATAAATAAATAATATAAACTCAAACATTTAAAACTTTCTCCATTCTTAACTGCACGATATTTAAACATTCTGACTTACCTAGAAACTGTGAGTTATACTTTTAAATGCTTTCCAAGCTGCATTTTTCAAGGGATTAAATAGTTCGTGGACTCACAAACATTCACACTTTAACCATTGCAAAACAAATTTTTGGAAACTTCTGTTTTAGGTATATGAAAACAGGAGTATTGTCCATGACTTTGAGGGAATTATGTGAGTGATAGAGAAATTTCAAATACATATTTAAAAACAGGACAAAAGTTTATTCGTCTCCTTAGTAACATAAAAACGTTTCTCGACTTTTATCAATTTTAAGTTCAGTATATCCAACCTTTCTCAAAATAACAGGTTCTGTTTAGTCACAAAGACACTATCTCGATGACTTTTTATTTGAAGCTTTAAAGTAATAGCTTTTAAAGGTATTAATTGCATTATCTTTTTGGGTCGTTTGCGAGGTATTTATCTGTTTTCTCAAATTTGACAAAATCAAGATACATTTTGTGTTACTAGGGGGACGAATTACACATATTGGTGTATTTTTGAGACTTAAATCATGTTGACCACTGTTATCAGTTTTTATTATGGACGCTGCAATGCGACGATCAAAAACGTTGGAAACGTGAAAAAAAAACTGCCAATAATACACGGCACAGAAACCCAGAAAAACTCATACACGATTGTACGTATTTAACATATAAATTCAAATTAATTAACGTCTTAGATGCAAATACTGGCATTCCAAGGAACCTTCCCATATTGAGATGTGGTTACCGAGTTAACTATTCCAATGCGGCTGTTTGCGGTATACTCTTCACCTAGTCGCTGAAATAGGTCGCCCTACACGCTCTCATATTAACTAATACCCATATTCAGAGTTATTTCACATGTGTCTAGCCATCTAGCCCCTAACCCCTAAGATGCGAGTATATATATAACAAAAACAAGACAACATTATACTTATAGAGGAATATTTATCTTTAATGACATGAAAAAATGTAATAAAAAGTACATTCAGAAGTACCAAATATTTAAGATAAAAGATAAGAACAATATTTTGAGTTTGTCCAAATTTTTGTAGATAAGAACTGGATTCAACTCCCTGGGGAGCTGTTTATATTAACATATTCCAACAGAGATGAAGATCATTTAAGAGAAGGTAATATAGAAGTCCAGATATCTACAGGGCTTATAACCTGTCAATGGCTGGTTTAAGTGGCCACTTTACACACTGTGTAACATTCACCATTCTGCCCACATTTGAACATCTATGTTCCTTCAGTTCTTTCATCTGTTGATCTCATCTGCATGAATAAAGGTTTCAGATATTTAACTTCACAAACATCAACAGATGAAAGAATTGAAGGAATATAGATGTTCAAATATGTGCAGAATGGTGAATGTTACACAGTGTGTAAAGTGGCCACTTAAACCAGCCATTGGCAGGTCATAAGCTCTGTAGATGCCTGGACTTTTAAATTACCTTCTCCTTAATGTTCTTAATCTCTGTTGATTACAACATATTAATGTTAATAAAAGTTAAAAAATACATGTTCATAATTCTTCTTCATATGACACTCATAGAAAACAGTGTATGTTTTGTAATCTATAATTTTAGAAACATTTATTGAGCCACTTACTCCCGTCACGTCACTCCTCATTATGGTATACAATAATTGAATGTTTTTTCTTTTACATAATGGGAAAGGTAAAAATATACATATTTACAAGATGGCCAGATACTCAACAAAAAAAATTGATGTTATCAAATACCCTTGGACTTGTAAAATAAAGTTTTATTATGTTTACTGTTTTCGAGACATTTTATTTTCGATGTATTTTTTCTGTTGATTTCACTGATTTGTTTGATTTAAGTTACCTAAAATTATATTTTCATCAATAACTAATTGAAGGTGTCCCTCAAAAACGGGTCCATATGCAAAATAAATATTTTGCTGGAGAAGTGAAAAACGATTCTCACTCTTATTATTTATTTATTTTATTATTTATTTTATTATTGATTTTATTAGGTAAACAAACAGTATGTTCACATATATTGCTAATTTCTTTGTATATTAGTGTAAAAAACTCATGCACACACCAAAAAAATTGTTTACACTTAATACAATAATTTAAATTATGTTCAATATAATAAATGTAAAAGAAACGAAATGAAAAAATATTTATATAATAATAATAATAAAGTTAAATGTCTGTTTCTCTCAAAATTTCTATAATTTTTGACCTAAATTTACATACATTGTCACAAAAAATATCAGCCTCGGTAAATATATTGTTATATTGGTCGCATATTCTAGGTATTGTAGATTGTTTAAAATAGTTTGTTGACGCGTTTTCAGTGTAAAACAAAAGATTTTGTCTTGTCGGTCTAGATGGCACACGGAATGGAAGTCTTTCTAGTAGGTTAGGAGAATCAATTTTATTATTTATTAATTTGAATAAAAATAACTGGTCCAACATTATTCTTCGATTTTTAAGAGAGTTTATTCCATGGTACTGCATATTTTTCGCATGATTAGAAAAGTTAATGTTTAACCGGTAGTCGACCTGCTTAAAAAAATTATGTTGAACTTTAGGTAGCTAGTAGGTAGGTATAAACGGAATAAATTGTTGACAGTGATTTTTTATTGAAAAATGTAACACGTAGCACAAAAACACAGAAAACCGTTTATTTCACCAGGCTTTTCCGAAGTAGTACTTCCACTTTTCTAAACATTAATAAAAACTAGTAAAAACCAATCTTAGTTCAATGTGTCATCAGAAAAATGTGTATTATAATGTAGACTGTTTCTGTTTCGCTTTTTTATTGGATATTTCTATACTCCACTTCTAGTTAAATATTATTCACCACTGTTTTTTTGACACTTTCTAGTATAATATTTCGACACTTATACATTTAAATTGTGTTTTCGTTGTTTATTGATAGGTTTAAGGCTATAGTCTAGAAAACGCACACAAAGCGGGGAAATCATACGATTTTGCTATTTTTATACGAATGTTTTTTTTTTAATCGCGGAATAATAAAAAGATAAAAAACAAAAATTAAATAATAACAATAAATTTTAAAGGTATTTCTATTAAAAAATTTACTTAAAAGTTTTATGTAACTAAAATATAATTACTTTAAGACCTGAAGATTGCGTCATTTCAAATTTGGACTAAACTTAGGTATCTCTTAGGGTTCTCATATAAAGACCTAGCATTGAACTAAAATTTGTTTTTATAATTTATAGATATTAAATTGTACATGAAAGTGGCGGAAGCCAAATCTTATTTTTTTGTTCTTGAAAAGAAACACATGCATTTTACATCACATACATTTTTGTGACATTTTCCATTATTTCTACCTAAAATTATGCCCTCGGTAGTAGTTTAAAAATATGTATTTATTCAAATATTTCAGGTGAAACCTTTTTTTATTGAATCGTATTCTCCTTTTTTAAAAGAAGATATTTTTGGTTGTAATATTTAGTTTTAAACAATATCTTATTGACGTTTTTATTACCCACATTTCTGCGTTTATCGGTACCGATATGTACTGATGTTTTTTGTCGAAATATGTTTTTTTTAAATTATTATTGCGCGATACAAAAAAACGTTCGTTTTAAAACGGCAAAATTATATACGTAATCGACTACAGCCTTAAGAGCTCCCGGCGACAAAATAACATACTTCAAGTCGGCCATCTTCGCGCTGTTAAATACATAATATTGACCTCTTTTCCAGGTTAAGCAAATCGGCTGAAATAATTATGTCCAAAGTATTGCTAAAATGATTCCATGCTTTTTTGTGTCATGAATTGGTATTGTTGTATAGACCCATTTTATGCTATAAAAGCGTTTTTTCACTATAAAATGTACTATAAATACCCTTTTATTTTTATTCAATTACCTTTTTTTGAATTTCTTTGTTTGTTACAATTACGTATTTGATATTTGAAAACACAAAAAAATATATCCTACAAGAAATACAATATTTTTATTCTAAAAATTCTGAACTTAAAATACTTCCATAAATGCAATATATCTTACTTCGTTGTGTGATGTATGAGTTACTTTATCGTCACAGATAAAGAAAAATATTTTAAAAAGTACCGTATTAGCCCGAATATAACGCGGCTTCAAATATAACGAGTTATATATTTGATGCAGGAATGAAATGAAAAATTCACTAATCTTTAACCCTGAATATAACGCGAATACTTTTTTTAGAAACGTATTTTGAGTAAAAATATTTCGTTATATTGAGGCTTATACGAATTTTACATATTTATCGACTAAAATATAATTTTAGATAACTAAATCGATATCACGGAAAAAAGCCATAACAATTTAATATCTCGAAAATGGTAAACATTTTACTGAACAAGATTAATGTTTATTTTACTGGTCTAGGGGTTTTCTATTACCACATTTTTTACTTCGAGTTTTTGGCCATCTTGTATTTATTTTTAGATTATTAGAATACTTTTCTGAACGAATTGATTTTAAAATATAAAAAGTAATCAAAGTTTTTTATTTAAGTTTTTTTGCCGAAACCGTTAAATTTGCTTGTTCGTAATTCAAAGCTATTTTCAAATAAAAATAATGAGCTCGTCTTAAATATCAATCAGTATATTAAAATTAAATTAATGATTTACGTTAACAATATTTTGAGTACTTCGGAATGTTTGTTTGAAAGACAAGGCTGGGTGAATGAAACCCACATCAATAAATGTTTCAGTTCATTTACTTTACACAAGTCAACAGATCGAAGAGATGAGGAACTGTGGAGTTTCAGACATTGCCAGAATGGTGAATGTTAAACAGTGTGTAAAGTGGCTACTTTAACAAGCTAATGCCAAATCGTAATGATTCTCGGTTTCAATAAATTTTAATAGTCTATGTGTTTTTAGTAAGTTCGTTCGTTCGTCATATATCCATTTCACTCTAACGCAATTAAACCCGTATTTCGCTCGTGTTCTCTCTTGTATGATATGAATGAATTTACGAAACCAATTAGTTACAGAATAAGGCCAAGACTCTCACTAAATGTTTCCGCTCAATGGGTAGGATATATTAAAATTGTTCTTTTGGATCCCAAAGTTCGAATAGTGGTTTCGATTATTTATTTAATCGAATAGACTTTTAACAAATCACAACAAGGATGGAGAATACCTAAAATAAGGGAATATGGAAGTCTAGGCATTTACAGGTCTTATGACCTGTATGCTTATGACATATGTTAATCTTAATGACTCCCGAGGGGGTGAAATCCAGTCTTTTGTCTACAAACATTTGGACAAACTCAAATATTGTAATGAAACCAACTGGTCCAAGAAAAAGTTTAAAAATTGGAAAATTGTTTTCAGGCATTGCCTAGTATGTGAAATAATTCAGTCAGATGAATCTCTTCACAACAATAAAGGTTTCAGCTCTTTAACTTCACTTAAATCAACAAATGGAAGAATTGAAGAAATATGGATGTTCAAACATAGGCAAAATTGTAAATTTTACACAGTGTGTAAAGTGGCCACATAAATTAGAAAATGACAGGTCATAAGCTCTGTAAATGCCTAGACTTCCATATTCCCTTATTTAAGGTATTCTCCATCCTTTTTGTAATTTTTTGATCTTAATGACTTCCGAGGGGGTGAAATCCAGTGTTTTGCCTACAAACATTTGGACAAACTCAAATATTGAATAGACTTTTGTTTATAATAATTTAAGGCTGACCATTGTGACGTTTGGTGATCCTTATGGGAATTTTTTGAACTACGCTGTTATTTGAATTAAATTAAGCTATTTAAAAAACACTGTTGTCCTAAGACAGGATTTATTATTTAAACCTAAAATACGTTATCTCGACGTCTGTGAATACAGCAAACGAGACTATCTTGTTACTTCTCGTAAAGGAAACCGTTTTCTGTTAGTTCTAGGAGCATTATTGGCAGTGTGTCTACATAGACGTATATCCGTGGATTTCCTTTAACACATATTTCCCCCTACGTATGGGCACATACGTGAGTGTAATCTACATATACGTAACTCTGAGATTTTTCTCAAATAGCAGTTGCGGTTAGAATTTTAAATGATTGCGCGTCACATGAGGAATAAGTTTTAAAATATTAAAATCGACTTTGAATGACGCTTAAAAACACGTTTTTAAGCGTATTTCGTAATATTATTTTCAAAAAAAGTATTACGGATTGGTATTTTTTTATTGCGTTTATATATATAATGACACATAAAATACATTATTTTATACATTTATCAATTTTTCATTCATAATTTTTGACATTGTTGAATCTATTGAGGCTTTTGCTCGTGTTAAATCTAACGTTCTACAACACTGGACAAATAATTAAGAAATTTATTTACGAGTGTTTACAAATAATATATTTATTTACGGGAATTGAACCTGAGCCCTCTTGCACGGTAGACAAACGAGCTGAATTAAGCTGACACTACTAGACCGACTGGGTTGATATTAAATATTTTTTAAAACGTGTTTTAACACTGGAATATTTCATAGCCCCTAGACTGATACCTAAAAGTGTAAAACTAATCACCTTACCTTCATGCAGTAAAAAAATATCAAGATACGCTGTGATCGAGGTACCAATGCAATGCCCTATGCACCATTAGGTTCAGAAAGGGAATGATAATGATGATGATTTATTAACATTTATTTGGACACAAGTTGTAACACCAATCAATGGTCTAAAATATTTATAAATGTGTTAGTCAAATACAGTAGCGTGCCTAGGGTTTACGAGTAAGGCAAGCCCATATATATATTTTTTAAATTCACATGTGGTGTAATTCTCTGACAGCCTCATAGTATAGTGGCCAGCGCATTGAACTACCATGTAAAGGTCTCGGGTTCGATTCCCGACATGGTTGATATGAAATATTATTTAAAAGGTGTTTTTACACTAGAATGTGTCATAGTCCTGGACTGGTACTTGAAGCGTAAGACTGATCATCTTACCTTTATGTAGCCAAAAATGATCAAGATACACTGCGATTGCAGTACTCTATGCACCATTTGGTGCGGAAAAAGAAATGATGATGAATTCATTTGTGTGAAACATGATGTGAGCTTTCTTCACTACAGTTGTACAGTCTACAAAGCATCCAAAAGGCATATTATGACGAATAACAATATTTTTTTTTAATATGCATAGGATAATCTTTCTGAGGTCGTTTAAATAAACGAAATCAATAAAACACAATATTATTTTATATAAAGGAATTCCTCAGATATCAACCATTACCAATAAGTAACATCAATATAATATGGCGTGCGTAGAGTTGAATAATAGTCATCGGAACCCATAGATACATAAATATAAATTATAATTGATAGAAGATATAGAAAAAAGGAAAGTAGATAGGCAAATAAAAAAGAAACGTCGGCCATATCCGAATTCATTTTATATATGACGTTTGCACAAAATGAAGTAAATTATCGTAAATTTTAACCAGTACGGGTCTTTATACAATTAAAATAAAAAAAACCGTTTAAAATTATCAAATTCCGTAAAAAAGAGCATAATAAACAATCGTAAAGTTTGTTCGATACGAAATACGAGAGGCGCTCTCTGCCAACTTTACCCTAAAGAAGCTGGCTTCAGATTCCCATATAAAACTCAACATATACAGACAAACATTTGATGAGTTTACTGTTTGCATCACATGCGAGTTGCACCGTGAAATAAGCCCCATAAGAAGCCCACGTGCGTGAGCAAGATAAGAAGACATAGTGTCGTTCGCGCACAAGATTTCACGCGGTTCGGATCTCGGGATGCAAACAATACCAACGTCGAACAGATCTCTAATTCTCATGCGGCGCGAAATTTAAACAACGAAATGAATTATTTTTAAGCGTTGGTTCAGATTTGATTATTTTGAAATAAAATTAATAGGCAAGCCCGGCTTATGGGCTTCTAAGGAAATACCGCCACTGGTCAAATACGTTCACTTCTAAAAATGGTCTTCAGTCCTATAAAATATTAATAATTATGTTTTTTTTTTTTTAATATAAACTTAAATAACAATAACGATTATACGTGTTTTTCCTGTTAAAGTTTTTTTTTTTAAGCAAAATTTTATTTGTAAGAAACCATGCTAAACACTTTATTTTAAATTATTAAATAGATTGAATTTTTAGTTATAATAATTAAAATACGTTTGTAGTTTTATTTCACTTAGATTTATTATTTTTCCAAAAACCGGTCAAACCGGTTTTTTCTGTCACAGCAAAACCTAGCCACTGGTAAAAATTATCAATGAAAGTGGAATTAAACTTTAATGTTTCCGTATTTTCGTTATTATTATTGATAAATTTACTAGTAAAATATCTCATACTCGATAAAAGCTTTAAACAATGAATTATATTGAACATTACACGGTTTAGTTTTAGCAAAGCTTCTTTTCTGTTTTATATAGTTCTTACTTTTGTTTCAGGAAACCTCGTACAGAGCAACTCCCAGCCACTTCCACCAGAACCGTCAAACTTCAATATAAACCTTAACATATCAGCTTCAACTTCGTCTCTCGGGAACGGAGAGTGCGCTAACTATATCAGGAAGCAAGTCACTTCATCAGAGATTCTCAGGGGACTCCCGCTCAACAACGAGTATGAACTCATACCCTGTTTACCCCATAGACCTTGGATTGGGAAAGAGAGTGGTTGAAAAGCCGATCGGTTTCAAAAGAAAAGACATCCTGGAAGCTTTGGTCAAAGCTTTAGATATGCTTAACAAAAATACAACTAGTAAGAATAACAAAAACGTTAATAAAAGTGTTAAATATAATTTAGACGATTTTTTAGAAGGACTGTATAGATTAGAACCAACAACTGGTACTCAATTCGAACTTTATTTTAGAACTAAACTAGTTAAAAATAGCACTCATCATAACAGTGAACATTCTCATCAAACTCAAGTTTCAAGTTACCATAATGTGAACGGTTACACAAAAGTAACTCTAATGAGGCCTTTTGCACCAATTCAACATATAGGAACTGTGACTCTTCCCATCGCAAGGGAAAAAGAACTTATTCATATAATTTTACCCCTGTCTGGGAGGACCAGTACGTTTCAGAGTTTTATGGACAAGTTTGTGAAGATCGGGTTGAAGAACGATAGGAAGGTTCTGCTGACGGTTGTTTACTTCGGGGAAGAGGGTCTCTCGGAGGCCAGGGCTATTATGTCAAGAGTTTTGATGACTCGCAACAGCGGAGGTAGCGCCAATAACTTGAGGCTGCTGGCCTTGAACGAGACCTTCTCGCGAGGGAAAGGACTAAGAGTTGGAGCGGAGAAGCCCTGGCCTGGCCGGGAAGATAGTGCGGACTCCTTGTTATTCATGTGTGATGTGGATATTGTGTTTAGTGCTCGGTTTCTGGACAGGTGTAGGTGGAACACAAAACCGGGGAAAAAGGTATGTTTCAAATATTTTACTCTAAATACTTTTAACACATGTATTATTTGTTTTGTGTTTTTATTCCTAAATGTTTTTTTTTCGTAATTTCCGTTAGAACCACTTAAAAGTTTTTTTTATGTCTCCCCTCTTTAAATGTATTTTTCTACAAAAGTTTATCGTCAATGTGAAATTTCAATGGCGAATTTATCTTTCAAATCGCGTGGTATTTGATATTTTTTTTAGATACATTTAATGGTTTATCGGCCTCGTGGTGTAATGGTCACCGCGTTTGCTTACCATGCAAAAGGTCTCGGGTTCGATTGCCGACATGGTTGATATAATGTATTTATTTACAAGAGTGTTTTTACACTAGAATATTTCATAGTCCCTGTACTGGTACCTGAAGCGTAAGACTGATCATCTCGCCTTCGTATTACAAAAAATATCAATATCGGTAAAAATTAGAAGATTAAATTGCAGTACAAAGTTTCTGGAAAATGTACGAAAAAACAGTAAAAACGAACTACTTTGAACGACGTCACTAGTTCTTATGAATCAATTAATGATAAAAGAGCTATGAAATATATCCGGTTTATTTACTGTCATCGGACCAATCGGCAGAGCTGACTAAGAATAAGCGGAAGTGAGCTGACGTCACATGCTGAGTAATTTCAGAAATATAAATCTTTGAAAAATCATAACGCTGATAATACTAAATACAATATTTTTGAAAAAACTATTTTGGCTTTGTTTAATAGCCTATAAACAAAAAATAACAAAAATTAAAAAAACTTCTAAATTTCCTCATCCATCACAAGAATCTTTAATAAAACGTTTGTAATAATATTATTTACACTTACGAATTCAAGTTTTTATTTACGCTTTTATTTCGTTATTAGTGAGGTGACATTATTAAAAATACGCGTGTCTACGAGCATATCGTTTCTTTATCTAATAATTATTATTTAATTGTTTTTTTCAGTTCGTTTATGTTTTACTCTGTGTTTATTAATAAAATAACATAAAACATGTCTCGTAGCATATAATTTATATATTATTATAATTTCACAAAATCAAAAATAAGTAAAAAATAAAATTTATTTAATTTCAGATTCATCTGTTTAAATATACAAAAATGCTAACAAAAGAACGTATATTCTTTGTGCCTAAACACAAAACAGAGTTAAGTGGTTTTCAAACATCTCCAAAATAGTGTATTTTTTTATTCAAGTCTCTCCACATGAGAATTTCGAATTTAATCAAGGTTTATGGTATTCTAATTCAAATATTTATCTTAAATATCTGCTGTTTATCAGATTCCTAGAATATAAAAGGGGCCTTACTTAGGATATTAAAAGCGTTTATATTTATCCAAGTGTAAACTTTATTTACCGCTCAAAAAATTTGCATCAAAAGAAGCACATTATTAACCTGACTTTCGAAATGCGATATTTTTTCCCGCTTCTTCATATTACACTTTCAATTGATTCTTTAGAATGTTCCATAAGGAAATATCGAAATAAATAAGACTCGGCTGGTTATTTATTCAGTTTGGCAAAGCAAACGAAAATAATATGAGAATATTTCATAATACGAAATCACTCTTCTTTTCTTGCAGAAAATACCGCTGTGCTAAAAACTTAAAGAACTTTTTTATCTCTTTTATTCAGAACTGTTATCTGAATTATTTCCATAAATTTAATCCCCGATATTAAAATCGGATGAAAGTTTTAAATAGGCAAAATGACAAAGTCCATTAAAAAAGATATATTATTTTACTCACGGCATTAAGTGCAATCCATAATATATTTAAGAGCAATGAATTTTGTTTGAACATTTTGATTTGAAAAACTATTTTTTAAACAGACAAAACTCTTAAAATAATAAATATTATTCATATCATTAATTAAGAATTGTTTATATTTATATATTTTTTTTTTAAATAAAATAATATTTGCGTTATTTTAATTTTGGCGGCCGTTGTCTACAAGTTATACATAATTCTTAATTAGAAAATGAGAATCCGGTTGTGGAAGAGTGTCGAACCTCGGACCACTGATTTGTGAGTCCACTACACTATCCACGAACCACAACTCGGTTCAATTAATATGCATTTTTTATAAAAATCAATCGTTATTAATAAATTCGAGAGATGGACACCATTATAACTTAATCATTTTAATATGTAATTTACGTTTAAAACAACATACTCCATAATCACAGAGTTATTTGTTTTCGAATAAAATTAATTAAGTACGTTTGTGTCCGGGCGGTAGACAACAGTTTTTTTGTCAAGTAAAACTAGAATCCTGGACAAGGGTTTTTTTCCGCAATCCTGAGAAAAAAAAAACAAAAAAATAGAGACACGTCCGCCTTTTAGTGTAATGGTAAGCGCGTTCGCCCATCACGCTTGAGGTCGCGGGTCCCATTTCTGGGAAGTTTGACGTAAATATGTTTTTTAAAGGTGTTTTTCCACTTAAGCACTTCATATTATTTTTGTTTAGATACCATGTATAATATGTATTCTATTAAAATTATTTCCTTTGTACAATTTGTGGAAACCTGTTATCGGTTCGGTATTTATACAATAGATGTATCTGTTGTTAACTATAATTAGAGCATAATGTAGGTTTTTTTTGTAAATATTGTATTTTTTTGTTACCGTTAAATCGCCGTTGTTCTCTTAGAATAAATCAAATTAATAAAACAAATTAAATAAATAAAATAAACGCGATAAATATTACAAATAAAATAAACGCGATAAATATTACAAATAAAATAAACGAAATCGATTAAATAAATTAAACGAAAGAAATAAATATAACAAATTAAGAAATAAAATAAATAAAATAAACAATATTAACAAAATGAACAAAATGAACAAAATAAAATAAATAAAATAAATAAAATAAATAAAATAAATAAAATAAATAAAATAAATAAAATAAATAAAATAAATAAAATAAATAAAATAAATAAAATAAATAAAATAAATAAAATAAATAAAATAAATAAAATAAATAAAATAAATAAAATAAATAAAATAAATAAAATAAATAAAATAAATAAAATAAATAAAATAAATAAAATAAATAAAATAAATAAAATAAATAAAATAAATAAAATAAATAAAATAAATAAAATAAATAAAATAAATAAAATAAATAAAATAAATAAAATAAATAAAATAAATAAAATAAATAAAATAAATAAAATAAATAAAATAAATAAAATAAATAAAATAAATAAAATAAATAAAATAAATAAAATAAATAAAATAAATAAAATAAATAAAATAAATAAAATAAATAAAATAAATAAAATAAATAAAATAAATAAAATAAATAAAATAAATAAAATAAATAAAATAAATAAAATAAATAAAATAAATAAAATAAATAAATATTTATGGTGTAGTGTATTTCGGGTATTTTGTACTGAAGTCCTTTCTCCTTATACTCTAGCATTTTAATTGAAATGAAAATATCCCAAAAGTTTGTTCTTTTACGTACATGAGTCATATTCATAAAAAGCTTTATTTAATACATATACTGCTACGAAATAATATCTCCAGTAAATACTTTCCGCGGGGTATAATAATTTGGCACTATTGCGCGTAATACTTTAAGGGAAAGGTTACAATAAAGATCCTGTAAATAAAGGAAACGTTTTATATTCCTTAACAAAAGGACCCAAAACAAAGTCAAGTCCGCAAAAAGCGGGTCTACGCAGAATTATGACCGCTACTTAAATTGACATTATCATTCTGACCCTTCCTTCCTTTTCTATTTTTTCTTTTAGTGTACACCATTTCCTACTATCTAGATTTCTCTTCTTTACAAATATTTATGAGAAAAATTAATGTCACGTCGTAAATCTTAGATCCTACCCTAGTGACACCATTTCTAAATCATTTCCATCTTCTTTCAGCTCCCCATGTAACAAGAAATCCGAGTAACACTTAACTTGTGTACTAAATTTTTAAATTTGGAGTTCTTTATTCTAAGAACATCTTAAATTAAGTACCTTACTTCAAGAATGAAATAATCCTTAATTAGTGGTGTTTTATGGAAACCTAATTAAAAGCGTATTATCCACTGGTAATTATTTTCGAATTTAAGGACCATTTAAATTTTATTTCTTACGCTTAAATGATGTCTACTAAAACGTCAATTTATTTTGATGAAATCGGAAAAAAATATAATTTAGAATTATTATTTTCGTTACTTAAAAAAGAACTCATAATATTTCCTTCTATATTCATTTTTTTCATATATTACAACTATTACACATAAACAAAGAAACAAACAAACAAACCACCACGCCATTTCTCCGTAGGGGTAGGCAGAGAGTATAGAACGCCATATCACTCTATCTTGGCATACAGACCTCGCTTCCTCTACATTCATACATCTTATCATGCACGCGCGCCGATTATTCCTACTTTTGACATGTCCATCTTCAATTATTCGATGGACTTGATCGTGCCAAGTCTTTCTCGGTCTTCCTCGTTTTCTGCATCCATCAACATTTGCATCGCAGATCCTTTTAGCCGTTCTTCCGCTGTCCATTCGCTCTACATGTCCAAACCAACGCAGCACCCCTTTCTTGATTCTGTCTATAATGCATGTCTCAGCCTTACACACTTCACGGATTTCAATATTTGTGAACCTATCATACATCGTTTTACCACACATTCGCCTGAGGGATCGCATTTCGACAGCACTCAGCCTACTTTCATCATCATTTTTCCAATTCCATACTTTGCTCCCATACATTAGAGTTGGCACTTTTTCTTCTCTGGTCTCAATCCTGGGATTGGCTGGCAGCAATTACACTCATTCTTCTCCTCCATTCCTCCCTGTCTTGTGCGGCTCTTTTAAAGTCAACATATGATGAGCAGCGCACGTCCTCTAATAGGTCCTCCGGGTACTCTCGGCGTGGGCGTCCCCTAGAATTTGTCCCCTCGGTCATCCCCTCCATTATGACATGCAGGGGGCCTTGTTGACGTATTACATGGCCGATCCATCTCGCTCGCCTTTCGGAAAAGGTCCTGAGCAGGTGCCTTCCACCTTCGATTCTTCGGAAAACCTCCTCATTCGTAATTTGGTCACTCCAGGAAATTCCTAGTAGTCTTCTATAGGACCACATCTCAAAAGCCTCAATTGGCACTAGAACATAGATATTGTGTTTTATAATCAAAGGAATTCAATTATCTCCCGGGGTCCGTATTCATATAATTGTTCCAGTATTCGTTTTAAAGAAAAAAAATTAAAATAAGATAAAATGTTTATTTGGAGCATTAACTTTGGAGCTTTATTTAGTAGGACTTTTTCAGTGTACTATACAAAATTTAAAGATATAGATTACACAAACATCACTCGGTCAGATTTAAAATTTACACTAAAAATGCATTATGTAACTTGGTAGACATTATAATAATAAATATGTACATCTCCCTTCCCCTCATTATCCTCTCTTCAAGCATTTTTGTCCTAATCCCGCCCAATTTACAAAAACTTACTGTTCTTAAAAATATATGAAAAATTATTTGATTTTTGAAAATATTTACGAGTACATGAAAATAACATTTTTATATGCATAAACTTATATGTATTTATTTAATAAGTAATATATTTTCTTTACTAACTTCGTATACTTTGTGGAAATGTTTTAATAGTTCTGAGTTTATACACTATATCTGTTTTTTTACAATAAATATATATGTAGAACTTTTGATTTCCCAAATAAAATAAAAAAAATAAAAAAATAAACCAAATATAAAAAAACTTTTTATAACAATTCAATTTTTCTACTGGTTGGTTTCTATACTTTTAAGCGTGTTGTCCAGATGCTTTTTAAAATGAATGATTGTTTATGTTATAATATTCCATTTTTATTTTTGCTATTATTTAATGTACATGCTTCCGCTTTCCATTATGGTGTTTCCCAACTCAACACAAAGCCCTTGGCTTCATAGAGTTAGGGATACGTTATTATTATATTTTTTTATAATATGTATGTACTTGTATGAATAAATAAATAAAAAACAAAATAAAGTAAAACTACACAAGTTTCTTAATCAGGGAATAATTAACTTATTACTTGTTAAATTACTATTCAATTATACCTTGGTCGAAAGAAAAGAAACAAGTTGTTAAAAAAAAATTGTTTTATATTATACCTTCTTGGTACTTTTGAAACGGGTTGAGGTCCCGTGAGTAGTGGCACGGATTAGTGATCAGAAAGTCTAAGGTTCGAACCCTGCTCTATCAAAACTCATCCAACACAGTTATTTACTACTAAAAGACATTGCCCTTTTTTTAAAATTGAAACACAATTATTTATTTATTCAAAAAGAAAAAATTAATTTCATTTTATATATATTATATTTATTTCTTTATTTATGGTGAATATTATGTACGTGTGAATTAAAAACTTGTGTCCTACCAAGAAAGTCTTAAGAGTAAGCGGATTCTTTCATCATTATTTTTCTTTTTGCACCTAGTGATGCATAGAGCACTAAAGTGGTAAACCAAATGCAGCGTATTTAGATCATCTGTTACTCAAAGGAAAGATAATCAATCCTACACTAAGGCTAAATGACTAATGCGTCTTAAAGTAAATGTTGAATATATTACAACAGAGATGAAGAACATTTAAAAGAAGGTAATTTAGAAGTCTAGGAATCTACAGGGCTTATGACCTGTCAATAGCTGGTTTAAGTGGGCACGTTACACACTGTGTAAAATTCACTATTCTGCCCATATTTGAACATCTATATTCCTTCAATTCTTTCATTTGTTGATGTTTGTGAAGTAAAAGAGCTAAAACCTTTATTTATGCGGGTGAGCATCTAATTGAATTATTTCACCTACATACTAGGCAACGCCTGAAAACGTTATTTTTTCAATTTCTTTACTTTTTTATGGACCAGGTAATTTATCAACAATATTTTGAGTTTGTCCAAATTTTTGTAGACAAGGACTAGATTCAACTCCCCGGGGAGCTGTTTATATTAACATATTGCAACAGAGATGAAGAACATTTAAGAAAAGGTAATTTAGAAGTCTAGGCATCTACAGGGCTTATGTCTTGTCAATAGCTGGTTTAAGTGGCCACTTTACACATGTCGCGTCCCGCGACAAAAATAATTATACCTATAAGATAATCAGAACCGTTATAGTTTAAAAGTAAAATTGAATATAGAAAACAAATCAATCGCGTAAATAAACGCTTTACCCGACAGCGGTCACGTGAGACCTCCCACCACACTAGTTTTTTGAACGTAGGGCCGTAGGACTCGCCGCTGGCGAGCCAGCCAGTTGCAATCTGGTTCGCGAGCAGTGTCCACGCCGCGCTAGGCCAGTTTTCCCTCGCAAATAACTATGGGAGTTTTGGTATAATTCCCTATGCACCATGTTGAGCTGTGCCCAAAAAAAACTTGTATTCTAATTAAACCAGCTTCCGGTAAGTCTTCAACAACTTTCGAATATATAAATCAACTTGTTTCGCTTATACAAATTTGTAATTTTTCATTATTGTCCACAGATCGGATACGTATGATCATTTTAAGCTAGAATCCATTATGACGGCTGTTTAGCCTTATACACCACGTAACAACTAACAAATCTCCATTTAGTAAGTACAGTATACAGCACGGAACTGTTGTTTTTTTTTAAACTTACTTTCTCGAGCCGTTTGTAAAGAAATACATTTTTTTGTAGTATGGAGAGTCAGGTTACCCCGGAATCTCGCCCTTCAACCTGAGTTGTCGACATTTTCTTTGATTCATCCTGCAGAGGCGTGACTCAGCAGTTTTTCTCCTCAATGGCAAATCGACACAGGACGCCATTTCTAGGATCCTTCGTAATTGCTGATGTTCCTAGTACTTCCTTCTCAAGTAAAATAATATAGAATGGTTCGAATCTCTCAGAGGATTATGTGAGTGCCTCGCGTGCATCTCTTCATAAAGGTTGGTGGAAATATACTTCGAAAATTAGTGACTCCTAATGTAATACTACAGTGAACTAATGGATACGCAGGATTATTCAAATCTTTATCCTCATTACGGGGAACCGCTGCCCAAATTATTTTCGGTTCTAGGACACTTAGAAGTAATCACATTGTAGGTTAATTTCGAATCCTTTTAATAATGGGCTATTTTCAATTTTAATTCTTACTAGGAGAGATCTCTGCTCCAATTATTATTAATCCTGTTTACTATAATTAAGTTCCTCATAAATAATTGTTGAACATCTTGAGAAACATATATGTCCGTTGTCTGTAAAACTATATTTTACTGACTTGTAATAAATAAACTTGAAATGAACCACTTTATTCTGTCTTTTCCCACCGTTGTTCACAACCAAGCGAGAAATTCAGTATTTTATTAGAATTTTGCAATAATACCTAATGGAAAGTAACTAAGGACCCATGTTATCCTTCAAGGAACCTTGAGATCAAAAAAAACAAGTTCTACCTGAGACTATTAGCCGCAAGGTAAGATTTAATATTAAAAAAGAGTATGACACACACTGTGTAACATTCACCATTCTGCCTATATTTGAACATCTATATTCCTTCAATTCTTTCATCGGTTGATGTTTGTGAAGTTAAAGAGCTGAAACCTTTATTTATGCGGGTGAGATTCATCTAATTGAATTATTTCACCTACATACTAGACAACGCCTGAAAACGTTATTTTTTCAATTTCTATACTTTTTCATGGACCAGGTAATTTATCAACAATATTTTGAGTTTGTCCAAACTTTTATAGACAAGAACTGGATTCAACTCCCTGGGGAGCTGTTTATATCAAAATATTAGAACAGAGATGAAGAACATTTAAGAGTAAATGTTGAAGTTGAGAAAAAAAAAAATTTTTACAATAAAAAATGAACAAAACTTTTTTTTCATTTTAACATTTTAAATTTAAATCCAAAAACAACGGAGGTGAGATAGGCGTTATGTAAAACTATAAGGGCGTTGTACGATAAATACTAACAGCCCATTTTATTATAAATGAGAACGATTTGTAAAAATAAGACCAATTTTGGTATATTAATCCGTCAATTTTAGGAACGTCGTTCTCATCGAACTGGGTTTTCGATGTGAACGCCAACATATACATATTGTCATTTTTCACATTTGCCAAATGAAGTTTAAACTTGCTATTAGAGAAATAGTTTAGGATTTTAACTGATGTTTAAGTATTTTCAACATGACATGCATTTTAATAAGCATAATCAGTGCATGTGCTTATTAAAATACATGTCGTGTTGGTTTTATATGTGTGTGCAACAACTATGGTAAAGGTGTATAGTAGGTTTCGCATGTTGGTTTAATTGGTGTCCTGACGAAGAAACGGGTACGCCTCGAACCAGTAGACATAGAAAAGTCAGTAAGTGGTTATACACAAATATTTAATAACATTTACTATAATATGTAACTTATTGAAGTCTTTTTTGCTATAATGTTTCTGAGATATAATGGTCTTTACCACGTAATTTATACATATCTGTTATAGTAGGCATCTCATTTTTACAGAGGATCATAATTACCTTTTGTTACCAATCCTAGAATACTGTAAGCCTTCCAACAAATCCTTTATAATGTCCGTTATCCTTCATACCTTCCTTTTCACGAGAAATGAAACCCAATGCGATAATCCTTTTGTTGGGCACAAAGCACACATCTTATTCATGATAGCGTTAACTTTGTGTTTTGCGTTTAATGTATGCCGAATGAAACATAAGTAAATACTGTACCTAAAATACAGTCCTTTGTCAAAATACTAAAAACCACATGCACGTACCAATATCATATTAAAATTAACACATAAATTCATCAAGCACCTTGACAAGTACTCTAATACTAAATATGTTTATATTTTAACTCTTGCTACCCTTCCTTCATCTCTTTTCATGCATTTTTGTCTTAATCCCATCCATAGTTATACGAAGAAACATACGTTCTAGAAATTGAACAAAAAGAACATAAAACTATGTAGCAAAGACAAACAAGGCCAATCAAATAATAATACATATACAATATGTGTGTTTTGTAATATAAATAATGTAGATGTACATAAAATAATGGTCAAGACATATGTGATAAACAATTTATAAATTAAATATATTTTCAATGTTATTATTAGAACACACATAACAATATGTATGATATGTGTGCCCTACTTTAAGATTTAAATAAAAAAATAAAAATACCTTGTTTTTAAAACTGTCTGAATATTTGTTAATTATTTTCATAATTTTAGGTTAGTCTTCTTTGTTTATTCTCAAATGTAATAAAAAAAAAATATTTTGTTAAGTGTCTTCGGCACTGGAAACACCCCAGTGAGGTCACATTATTTTATTATTAATTATAGTTTGTAAGCAAAAAATATGAAAAAATAAATAAATAAAATACAATATATTCATAAACACAATGACAACATATAAGACTTCGAGCTAACCCATCTTCATCCTACACTGTGTTAATGGCTAAAAAATCTACGAAAAGCAGGAAGATCTATCCGGAAGAATGCCAAATTGTGTGTTAAATTGACTAATCTACGCATTCACATTGGGACATATAAACAAAAGTTGATTCTAGAAGATTGGATAAATAACAAATTTTGACTTCGGGTGACGCGGTTGGAAACATGAAAATACATTGTTTGCAACAGAGATGGAACATCACTTATAGCAGTATTTTAAATATGCATATGTATGGTCCGTCTCAGTTCAAAGTTTCTTCAATGAAGACAGATTTAGGGATACTAAATGTATTAAAGTTCAATCAGAGGTCTTCTCATAATTATAATATTAATGATGTCAAAAACAAACCAAAGAACTCATTATCTTTCAACAAACCATTAAAAAAATGTATTACCGGACCAATTACTGACAAGATTAAATCATTTTAAATTAAAGACAAACCACCCAAAAAAGAGTTTGTGAGACCGGTAAAATCAAAACATTAATTCCGATCATTTCATAACTATCTGAAGTTACGTAAATGTTGGAAAAATGTATATAAAAAGTAATGCATCTCAAGATAAACGCTTGTGATATTCCATCCTCTCTCCTATCCTTAAAACAAATAGTATTGTAATGATGTTATAACTTATATTTACATATAAGTTTTTATTTAAAAGAATACTTGGTAAAAAAATACGGGATATGGGATATTCACCAGTCTGAAGATGCCCATTAGAGGGTGAAAGCGCTAATTGGTCAAAGTCTCGATAGCTTAGAGAGCGCATGAACAGATCCAAGATGGTCCAACAAGGTCAGCCAACACACACGTTACTAAGGACGTTTTCTGCCACTTAATATGCAATGGAAATCGACTCACCTGTATTGATGTGTTCCCCCTTGCTCCACCAAATATTAAATGCGGGAATGATGCGGATGTTAGGTTCTTTCTTTTTCTGCTTTATGCATCAGTATTTTTGGATATTGGATGCTGTGATGATAATAATGCTGACACTTTAGCGGTAACTTAAATAGCAAGATATCGGTAAGAATATTATTTGTTGTTGTTAGTTTATAGTGCGGATCACAGAAGACATCATTTGTTTGAAGAAAAAATACAGCTGTCAATTTTATTTGAAAATGGAATTTGTGAATTGTTGCAATGCGGTAGGTACTGCCAGGCTGCTCAGATTCCTACTTCTCAAGGAAAATCCGACAGCCAAAACATATAAATGGCAGTAAACATTCACGCGTTACTAGTTAGTTTAGTTTGATTTCAAAGCAAATTTAATAACAAAAATCGACTATTTATATATTTTCAAAAAACGTTGTTAAAAGAAATTATTTTTAAACATTTATATTAACTAATAACATAATATTTTTGCCAAGGACTGTACGTAATTTTCGAGGGTATCTCCTTTCGCATTTATAATGAAGGTATTTACTTATTCCTTTCAAAGCCTCATTCTACGGATGTACATATTTTTTAAATATACGCATTTCACTTATATGGCACGTGTGCTAACATGATTTACCGTTCCCTCCAAATTTATATGAGAACGATTGTTAAATTCATACTTAAATATGAATTTTATTTAAATTATATAAATATTCTGAACTTGCCAAGACGGACTGAGTAATTTTTTTTTTATAGTGTATTTTAAAGTTTTGCAATCAAATATTTTGATCTTTTATTCAAAGTATATATGGAAACACCATATTTTTCATTTATTTAATTATGGAAAACAGTTATTTTTTTATTGATCAAACTGTATTTTATTATATCACATATTTTTCTATTTTTTCAGGTTTTTAGTTACTGAAAAATCTAGCTCATTTTACATCAGCCCAGATGAAGAGCGGTGTGATATAGTTCGATGCGTTAGAAAAAATAATTTTGACTCACGGTTATTACGCTAGAAGGAGTAACAATAATGTAGAAGATTCGAATTTTATATTAAATATAATATTATACTTGAAATCAACAACATATTATTTGCTTTTTTTGCCCCACAACAGGCCAGGAGGCCCAATTTTAGAGTTGAATTTCATCACAGAACACCCAGGCTTGAGAAAAATCTAATTTAAATTTTTGTGTTCTTACCGGGAATTGAACTCGGAAACTTCCGTGCGTGAGTCAAGCGTCTTGACCACTACATGACGAAGGCCGCCGCGTTGTTTTCATTTTTTGCAGGTTTTTTTTTTTCTTTTTTTAAGCCAATGAACCGGCGTATTACAGCCCTAATAGATTAGAATTGAAGATTTATAATACAATAAATTAACTTTACCTAAACAATCTTTTTATTTATTTTATTTTATTTCACGTATTTTAAAATTATTATTTTCTAAAATAATAACAAAAAAAAACATAGAAATAATATAATACACAAAAGTACTGTGCAGATACTGAGCCGAGAGGCATGCCACCATTGCGGGCTATTTGGCTCCTCTACACCGGCCAGCTCCCGGTCCTCTAACATCCGCACAATTACATATACCCATGTGTAACAATGTTTTATGTTAATCAGAAACACTGTATGGATAAATTACGAATATCAGACATTTCAAAATAAATTATAAATAGCAGACATGCAACAATAATTTGTAATTTATGACATGATTTAGGCAGACATAGAAAGTGTGTCATCTCAAGTCAGGAGTGATAACACCGCTTGCTCCTTGAATGCATGTCTTTGCTGTAGGAACACATCTACAGCATACGAAGATTCATTTTTGTCTTCCATTTTCTCTGGTAGATTCACGAAGCAATTAATCAATTATTTCAATTTCCTAGTTTATTTCTCTGAGCATTAAGTGGACTGCGTTAATCAAAGCCCATAAACAAAGGAGAAAGCTGTGAGCCGTTAAAAATAACAGTTACCTTTTAAAATGTACTCAATATAATTATTAAAGACAAACAAATAAACCATTACGCCGCTACCCTTAGGGGTAGGCTGATAAAATAGAATGCCATATCGCTCTATCTTTGCATTCAAACTTCAATTACTCTACATTGTATGAAATTTTACTTAGCTACTACTTCTCCCCATTACAGAATAGGAAATAACACTTTGTTGATTTTGAGTAGTGTCATTTGGATTATATTTTTAGGTATGTAAAAAAAATCTTATTGACAGTCCAAACCTAAGATTCTTAATTAAAAAACACAACTGTTTTAGAAAAACAGTGGGTTTATTAATGCGCAGTATTGGTTTTACTTAATCATTACCTTATTTTTGATGTTTCTGAAAAATACGTGACTTTTTTTAGTGTCACAACTGATATAAATCTATTGTTATCTGAAAAAAAAACTGTACATTTATCCTAACTTTTATTAAACGTGTTTTAAATAATATGAAAATTGATTGGTTTTTCATTTTACGGAATTATACGTTTCTAATATATTTCAACATTTTTCTATAAGGCGGTAATATTTTTAGCTTCTTTTGTGATTTGGGTAACACATTATAATTTTTTGAACCTTTTTTAAATACATGATTTAGTTAATGATTATGATAAAATTATAAATCAACTTATCAATGAATCTTCTTGATTTAGTTTTAGTTTTTATTATTTTCACCAATGAGCGCTTTCGCCTAAGTAGGCGTCTTCAAGACTGGTGAATTGTTTACAACATTAACAGTTTTTATACTATTTTTAACATATTTGGAAGAAAGTATAAAAACTGTAAATGTTGTAAATAATTCACCAGTCTTGAAGATGCCTACTGAGGCAAAAATGTTTGTTGCGCTAGCGCTGGTTTTATCAAGAAATATCAACAAAAAACACCAATATTACATGATTTAGTACTTATTTGTTTAAAACGTTCTGAATGTATTTGTCTTTAATGTAATTATTTATTACACTTTTACGTTTATAAATTTGTACAAACCACTTTAATTTAGAGTTATACTTCGACCGGTTTCGAGGTTACTACCTCATCGTAAGGAATTAAACTAACTTATAATTACTCGCGTTGCCATTTATATTATAAAATAATGCATAAATGAGACAGAAAAATGAGTTATAAGTTAGTTTAATTCCTGATAATGAGGTAGTAATCTCGAAACCGTCCGAAGTATAACTTTAAATTAAAGTGGTTTATACAAATTTATAAACATATAAGTGTTAAATGTCATACCACAAATTGAAAAATGTTTTTGATAACTATAATAATTATTTATTATTCAGGTTTACTACCCCGTGGTGTTCAGTCTCTACAACCCCCACGTGGTATACACGCTTCAGGGAAGAGAAGTTCCTCCAGAGACCGACCAGCTCCTCATCTCCAGGGATACAGGATTTTGGAGAGACTTCGGATATGGCATGACCTGTCAATATAGGTATGAAACTCTACCATATTTATTAGACAACCAAAGATAGCTATAAATTTATATATTTGGATAATTTATTAAACTAAATCATGTAAAAATAAAAAGAATCAAAGTAGCGTGTTAGAATGTTCTTTTAACAGTATTTCGTGTATGTCTGGACGAGACTGGATTCCACCTCCTAGAGATTGAAACAGAGGATTTATTTTTTTAAGAACTTTAATCAACTGGTTTTAGTGGCCAATGTATAAAATTATACAATGTATAAATTCAGCATTCTGCTTATGTTTGAACATCCATATTTCCTCAACGCTTCAATCTGTTGACTTTTCTGAAGCAAAAGAGCGGAAACTTTTATTGATGTGGGTGAAATTCATCAGGCTGATTTTTTTACCTAGTAGGTGAAATAATTTATTTATACCACCACCTGTTTCATCTACCAATAAGTAAAACATCGTATGTTAAAAGTGCTTTTTTTCGTAGGACTTTTTCAATGTACATTACAAAATTTAAAAATATAGATTACACAAACATCATTCTGTCAGATTTAAAATTTACACTAAAAATGTGTTATGTAACTTAGTAGACATTATAATAATAAATATGTACATCTCTCCTCCCCTCCTTATCCTCTCTTCAAGCATTTTTGTCCTTATCCTGACCGATTTACAGTAACTTAATGTTCTTAAAATAAATATTTTAAAAATCTTTGATTATTGAGTACATGAAAATAACATTTTTATACGTATAAATTGTATGTATTTATTTGATATGTAATATATTTTCTTTACTAACTTTGTATACTATGTAGAAATCTGTTATTAGTTCTGAGTTTATACACTATATCTGTTTGTTTACTAAAAATGTGTATGTAGAACTGTTGATTTCCCAAATAAAATAAAATAAAAATAAAATAATAAATAAATAAAATAATCAATA
This sequence comes from Micrasema longulum, assembly GCF_059751315.1. Classification (NCBI taxonomy): domain Eukaryota; kingdom Metazoa; phylum Arthropoda; class Insecta; order Trichoptera; family Brachycentridae; genus Micrasema; species Micrasema longulum. The sequence goes on from NW_028277737.1 coordinate 181,351, forward strand.
AAATATAGTTTATTTTTGAGTGGTTATGGATTTATATAAATATCTTTATTTATGTGTAAATACATAAATAGATTACATACAAGATATAAAAAAACGTTGCTAAACTTATCACCATTTATAATTGTTCACAGCATTCAAAGTTTAGCAAAAAGTAATTTGATAATGATATTAATTGTAAATGCTTAATAAACTGATGAAAATATAAGTTAAAAATTATAAAAAATGTTTTCTAAAAGAAAAAGTTCATGTTATGATACAATAATAGAATGATTATAAGAAAACATAAAAAAACCAATAAAAAATCATACAGAAAAATGACTTAATAATGTTACAGAATGTGTAAAGTGACCACTTAAACTTGTCAATGACAGTTCATAAGTCCTGTAAATGTCTAGACTTCCATATTTATTTCTCTAAAATGTTATCTATCTCTGTTATAATTTCTAAGACTTAATAGTAAATTATGAAAGCAGATTGACTAATTAATAATATTCATTAAACTTAAGGGTGGGGGTTCATACTATACAAGCTTTTGACGTCACTGTGACCTGCGCAGATCTATTGTGACGTACTAACTATCCATACTATTATTATAAATATAATAATGTGATTTTCTGTTTATTTGTGTTTCCTTCACGTTGCAACCAATCAACGTGATTTTTTGCATAGAGAAAGCCGGAGAGTTAAAAAATGTTTTGGGCTACCCACATTTCGAAAAAAATATTACTGCTACAGGAAAATTCTTGGTAGAGCAACTAATGATTATTTCACGTTGCAACGGACAGACCGATCGAGGTGATTTTTTTGCAAAAGAATATCTGAAGAGCTGACCAATGCCACAAGCTTATTTTCATCCCGTAAAGATACCCTTGGAAAAATAATTGATATTAAAACTGAATAACGAAGCTAAGTCATTGGCGGCCTCCGTGGTGTAGTGGTCAAGACGCCTGACTCACGCACGGGAGGTTCCGGGTTCGATTCCCGGTGAGAACACAAAAATTAAAATGTGATTTTTCTCAAGCCTGGGTGCTCTGTGATGTAATTCACCACTGTTATTAGGCCTCCTGGCCTGTTGTGGTGCAAAAAAAAAAAAAAAAAAAATATGTAAACCAACGGATCGTCGTTTTTGTTTTCGCACTACACTACACCCATCTTCCAGGAATTTAGCAAACAACATGTGTTTGCACATGTGTGACACTGCGACAGTGACTAGTGACTACCCAAAATCTAAGCTACCCTTCGGATATTTTTTTATCTGTTATGTGATCCATAGTGTCGAAACGGTTCTTTATCTGTTTAGTTTTTTATTGTTTACTTTTTAGCATGAAACTTAGCAAATTTACTTTTAAATGTTTATTTATGTAAATTTATAGTCTAACTATTGGTGTAAATTTGAGTTGCTAGAATTTCACTCGTTCGTGCACTTTGTATAAATAAATAAATTTATGTAAATTAATTGTAAACTTATTGGTATAAATTTGAGTTGCTAGAATTTTACTCGTCCATGCACTTTGTAGCTGCAAGACGATTAATAATCTAGCTTCAATAGGTAAATTTTATCAACTATTAAATTTCCAAATTAAGTAAATATGGTTTAGAATTCCAACCGTCCGTGTGCTCAATAGCTGCAAGACTTGTTGTAATCTTACTTCTATTTTTATAAATTTGTTTTAATTTACTTTTTAAAGCACTTAAACTCTATATTTCATTGTCAAATAAAAAAATAAAAAATGTAAATAGGGGCTAGATTTTTTATTGTTCGTGCGCTCTGTAGCTCCACGACGAGCTGTTATCTAGCTCCTATGTATCATAATTGGATACGAGGAACTATAATCCCAACAATCCATGCACTCTGCAGCTGCAAGACGTGCTGGGATATTTATTTATTGTACAGCGCCCTTGAGGTAATTTTCACAAAAACGGCGCTATATAAATTATCCAAATATATTTATCGATATTTGGAGGATCAACAATCGATACAAGCTACTTTTATCCGGAAAACACATTACATTCCATCGGGAAAAGTCTCATTGTTAAGCTACAAAACTAATTAATTAACTACTTTCTCTCTAATACCACGCGAGCAAAGCAGCGGGCAAAACCGAGTAGATAATAAATTACTTTTGACTTCCCTTAGAGAATTACTGAAAATATCTTAATCTTTCTCATGTACTTTTGATCAGAATACAGTCAGATAAATTAGGTTTAATCCATTTTTTGAATGCTTACTCAAAGAATACGACGAATACAGATATTTCAATCAAAATATACAAATGAAACATTTGGATAAAAAGCAACATAAATATAAATCCAGATTGTGTATTTTATAAGCAAGGTACTAAGCATACATGAGTATCTTGAATATTTTAAATTACTAAAGTATTACCTAATGAGTTTATTTTCAAGCTAGAGTAAACTCATTTTAGCTTTCCTAAGCTTAAAGTTTTACGGTGTTTTTTTTTCAAATTTTGCAAACAACGATGCGTTTTTGCTGACTTATTTTGTTTTCCTTTAAGAACGTTTTCTAGGCAGGTCTATTCAGAGTGAGATTACTATCTGACCTGACGCATATTTCAAGCTTCCATTGTTAACCTAATGTCCATATTAATTTTCTCGTTGGATGACGTCAGCGATCCATCACACAAACTCGACTTCCGTTCCATCACTAGTTCCTAGGTTATTTGTAAGTCGAAATGCCCAACAATAGAAGCTTTTTTCTCATTAAATAGTAGTTTCCAACCCTATTTAGAGTCCTTTAAAATTAATATGAAAACTATTTTCTTCTTCTCATTAAGTCAGATAAAGTTATGAGAGTTATTTAATAACTTTAAACAAAATTTATCGGAATTGCAATAAGATCGCCGTCGATTTTTTAAAATAAATACATTTTGAAATGTGCGTTTTGTTCGCTAATGCTATTCTAAAACTGATTGGACCTTAAAATGGGAATACCATCCTTATTCTACCACTAGTATAAGGTAATAAGCATGTATTCCTATCCGTATTCTACTACGGTACCTATGAGTAACTTTATACCGAATTCATGAGTAAGGCCCATGGAATTAAACTACGAGCTTAATATTAATGTGATTCAAGAGGCCTTACTACGTAACCTGGTATAAAGTTATGCCTAGACATGGTGGTAGAAATCTCTACAACTATGCCTACGCATAACCTTATAAAGCCCTATCATCCCCATATCACAAACAAACAAAAAATCCCACAAAATCACAGCCTGAGTGTGAGTTTCTTTTTTTTTTATAATTTCATTAAACGATGAATACGGTTTGACAGATTATGAAAATTGCTTATATTAAAACATAAATGTTTGTTAATAAAAATAAAAATAAATTATATATGCTATTTACTATGCTATTTATTAATAAAAAATGCAATATAAATGTTGTTTTAACCATTAAAATTAATACTTTTAACAGTTTCAGAGCCATAAAAAAATCTTAATTTACAGTAAAAAATTCTTATACACTATTCATTTATTGGCTGCAATTATTTTTTTTTTTAAATAGTTGTTGGGGCTGACAAACATACTTTAGACATTGTTGACAATATTTTTTTCTTAGATTTTAAAGTTTAATGCAATTGAAGGTGTGATGCAGATGTCTAAATCAGGATTTGTACGATATTCATGTAGTGATAGATCGTGAAAACTTGTCAAAAGAGGTAAAGACATTATACATTATAGAAACAGTAAAAGCAATAAATGGTTTTAACGATAGCGGGACACCAAATGCCGAACACTCTTTAAGTGGATCGGAAGATTTGTTAACAAACGACACCTCCTTCTCCTAGCCAGTTTTCTGTGGTTTCCTCATTACTAGAGCAAATGCGGAGAAGCTCATGAAACAGGTCATAGCTAAAATATCCCACCTTATCCTTACATTGTATAAACATATCAACTTTTATAAGTTTTTCATTAATGATAATTTAATCGATTTTTTTACGTAAACAAATACGTAACTATTCTTTAAAAGTAAATATAAAACTTGTACAATACAAACAAGGTAAAAAACAACGCAACTCCATTATAAAAAATAAAGAAAAGTAGCTTCAAAAGTTAAGCTTATAACTCAGTTTTTACAACCAGTTAAAAATGTTACATTTTTAAACATTTGTGTAGATCTAAAAAACCCAAATATTTATTTAAAACAGGAAGTAAGTAAAAACAGTAAAATAATATAATCAATTTAAATATTATGCTTCGTCTTTTACATTCAAATATTATAACGAAGAGTTGCACTGCATACTCCCCCAAGACTTCCTGTGTCTACGTGTAACAAGATATTGTTACGGCCCTTTTCCGGTTCCGCTGGGGGTACTTCCGTTATTGATAAGGGTCTAAAGTATAGAACACCAAATCATGATTCCGGTTGCTCAAGCTTGTGATTTATGTATTGAATCTTGGATCTTCAACAGATTTGAATAAATCTATATTCCAAACAGATTTTCTGTGTAGTAAAACTTTTAATCGTTGAGAATTTCACGTGTTCACAATTACAGTTGTTTCTGTAGTAAAATAAAAAACAGTTTTAATTGGGTGAGATTCAACGTTGAATTAATACTGGTTCTCTTATGAGAATGCCCATAACGTCAGAAAAGTATTTAAAGTGACACAATAATAATTACACAATACATTATTTTCTTAAGGTAATTTATTTTGGGTATGTTTTAAACTTTGTAGACTAATATATGAGTTCTAACTATTTTAAAATTTAATCTTATGAGACTAGTATGAAAAAAATAGTATTTCTTTTTAAAAAATAAAAAGAACTTCATTTATTGATGTATTATTTATTTATTTCTTTTAAAGAAACAAACAAATTAAAACTTTAATTAGTATAATTAACATAAAAGTACCTGTTTGAAATACTCAGCAGCTATTGATATTTTTTAATCTCCTGGCAGTCATAATTATTATTTAAATTCACCAATCCCTAGACTACACCGGCTAGGTATCGAGTATTGTGAAGTTCTTTATCTAATTACAGGTTAAGTAACTAAAGGTAAACTAAAGGCTTTAAATTATTCTATATAAAATTTCTTATTATTGTTCTTTATTTACTAAATTTTATTAAATGTTTCTTTATTTTTTTTATGGGTCTCTATAATAATATATATATTTATGTGTTTGTATATATAAATGTGTGTTCACATGTGTGTGTGTGTATGTATGCATATAAGGGTGTGTATTTATGTATGTAAATATATTAAAGATCTTTCTGTATACCCCTGTACCTATGTGGGTATATTTTCTTCTCTTTACCTTATTATTGTTTCTTTTAGTCTTTCTTACGTGATTCTTACTTTTAATCTAATGTATTTACTTATGTTACACTGCTGCACTCGAATGTATTACTAATAAATGTAAAAGCCTGTAGGTCGTGTAAATAAATATCAAATAATATGAAAGCATGCCTGCTTTGACTAGATAAATAAATAAATTAACTAAATGTGATTCTGTAGAAATCACAAACATTAGGCAAAATAATAAATGTTTTAGAGTGTAAAGTGATCATTTAAACCACCCATTGATAATTCAAAAGCTCTCTAAATGCCCAGATTTTTACAATCTTCAAAAATTAAATCGTCTTTTTTGATACATCTAATCGTATCAAAGTTATTAACTCTCGTCATATTTATTCTACAATTCGCTAACGCAAAGCAACAAAAGTGAGATAAACTCGAGATTTTCGATTTTGAGATACACGTGCAGATAGCAAATAAATTAAAAAAACTAATGTTATCAAAAATTAAAATATTGAAGTTAGATTGTTAACCTTTGTGAAAATATAGTTTTCATAATCTTTTTCATATAATTTAATTCAACAATATTTTGAGTTTGGCCAAATTTTTGTAGACAAGGACTGGATTCAACTCCCTGGGGAGCTGTTAACATTAACATATTACAACAGAGATGAATATCATTTAATAGAAGGTTATATAGAACTCTAGGCGTCTACAGGGCTTATGACCTGTCATTGGCTGGTTTAAGTGGCCACTTTACACACTGTGTAACATTCACCATTCTGCCACATATTTGAAAATCTTTATTCCTTCAATTCTTTCATTTGTTCATGTTTGTGAAGTTAAAGAGCTGAAACCTTTAATTATGCGGGTGAGATTCGTCTAATTGAATTATTTCACCTACATACTAGGCAACGCCTGAAAATTTCATTTTTTCAATTTCTATACTTTTTCATGGACTTGGTGGATTTATCACCCCGTCTCTTTGTCAAGACACTAATTTAATCAACATGCAAAACCCACTATACACCTTCACCATCGTTAATTTACAAAAATATAAAACCACCATGACATACATTTTAACAAGCAACCGCGACATGCACTGATTAGGTGATGAAAATATTTTATGTTGTGGGAGAAATAGTTGTAAATAGAGGGAGGGAATGAAGGGAGAGGCTTGAGTTTAATAGGTATAGGGTGACTATTACAATGGATCATCGTATAACGCATATTTATCATATCCTGTCAACAGTAATTATAAAAATAGTAATAAGGATAATAAATGAAGAATAAATATTTACGTAAATACTTTACCCACAAACGTATTCAATTTTTTACCAAATAATATCAAACCTACTTATTATACAAGTAATAATATTGGTAAATGATTGCTTGGTAATAAACACATAATATATATACATATATATAAATTATGTCATACCCAAAACTCGTATGAATTTTGCTCAGAGACATCTCTCATTTATCGCACCGACAGTGCTCAATATTTTGGAAGAGCGTATTAAGCTCTCAAGGACAAAAACTATTTTAAAGAAGGTAGTTAAAGACTGGATTTTCCTTAGTGGAAGGGATTTAAGTAGGAAACTCCTTGATGATTTTCCGAATGCTTAAGTTTACTGTTTACCATATGCATTTTTAAAAAAAAATATTTTTTATGTTTCTGATCCTATATTTGTGATGATATGCTCATGTGTCTGTGTCAACTAATTACTAGTCCCATCTCAACGCAGGACTTTTAGTACCATGGAGTTGGGACTTATGTCTCAAATAATGTACAGTAAACTTACGTATGTAAATAAATAAATAAATATTTTGATGCTTATCTTTTAAATACGTTTTACATACCTTTTATTAAGTATGCGTATAAAAAAGTTTTTTTATAAAATAGCTCATATTTTTTTTTAAATATTTCATTTATATTTTTTTTTATATGTTCTTTTATTTTGTTTTTACTATTTAAATGTAATTTAAATTATTATTAAATTATGCCGTAACGTCTTAAAGTAATATTTTTATGATCATTTTAATGGATTTTTTGAGTAAATATCGTAAAAATTCCATTCTATGCGCGTTCACCTAAAAACCATCCCATTCGTTTTAAAATGACGATTTCGAAAACAGATTTCATTTTAAATAGGGTGTTAAAAAACAATTTAAGATGAATTACAAATTTACAAACAGGTTAAAGGTTCGAACCGATCAACCGTGTATGGAACTTAACCCTTAAAAGTGTGTTTGGGGTGGCGAATGCCCATAAGGGATTTATAGGTCCAACGGCTGCCACAGATTACATATTCTGCCATCTCGGCTTATTTCGCCAAGTACGGATTAAGGGTTTTCCTAGAATTGCCACCCTTAACATGAATTCATCGATTTTAATAAAAACGTTTACCTTCATCGTATTCGAAATATCATTTTTAATGCACTTTTTAAATTAAAATACCGTTCGTAAAACACATTTGAAATCGACGAGTTTTTATTGCTTAATAACAGTGATCAAAAAACCTTTGTCATTCGAATTTTCTCCAATTAATTAAACGCAGAATTTTTTTTTTATTCAAACACCTGATATGTTACGTTATAATTGAGACGCAAAAAGCTATTTACCTATAATTATTTATTCGCAATATTTTTCTTCTCTTCTATAGGTGCATATCTGCTATCGGATGTCTGTTATCATGTTGGCCAACATTACTTTATTTACGGCTGTTAAATAAATAACAGCATTTATCGATATTATTCCTGGCCAATTACCTTTCATTCCATCCTTTCTTTGACCCATCCTTATGGTACCTACCTAACATCAAGATAGAATAAATTCAAAATTAGAAGATTCGGATTTAGAACAAAAACCAGACAACATTTTTGACTTCACATAAAATCGGATAAAATGTGGTTGGAATCGTCGCGCGTTGTGGAAAACATTGTTTCATTTTAAAGTTCATATTTTTATCCAGTGCTTGAAATTGAAAAATATTCAGATCATATTAAAGGTAGGTATTCATTCCATGTTCCTATCCTTTCTCAAATATTTTTCCTGTCACAAAACTGAATGAAATTTGTTTTTCATTTACAGTCCACCTTTTCGTTAACAACGGCTGCCCAGGAAACCTACACTGAAGACCATTGCTGCAAGTTCTTCATCCGAAAATTCTTTTCCTGAGATATGATTCTCATATTTTTCTGGGTGTCTTCTGATGTGCCCGAAATTTTCCAACTTCTGAATTTTCATACTTTTTAGTTATTTTTCTTTATACAGCCTGCTCGTCACGTCTTAATTCTTGACTCTATCTACCCATTAAATTTTGAGGATCCATCTATACACCTACACCTTAAAAGCTTTCAATTTTGTTAATATTAGAGATACGCAGAATAAGAATTTTTTTGACCGAACCGAAAACGATCATTACTTTGTTTCGCGTTTACCGAACAGAATTTATCGATATTATTCCTGGTTTTTCTTTCCTATCTTTACATCAAGATACAAAATATTTAAAATTCAAAAATTTGAATTTGGAACAACACAAAACAACATTTTGACACATTACATTAGATTGCATAAAAAAATCTTGTATTTGTCGGGCGTCGTTGTAAAAATCGTTTTATTTCATAGTTCATATCATCATCCAGTGCCCAAAATTGAAGAACATTCACATCATATCAAAAAACATGCATATTCCGTGTCCCTTTTCTTTATTCAAATATTCCCAACCTTTTACAAAACTGAATGAAATTAGTTTTTTCGCTACAGTCCGCTTTTCGTCAACACCGAATATTCAACCGAATTATTTAGTTCATTACACGAATGGATTGTCGCGCCGAACAAATTTGTGCAGGTTCGATAGGCACCAGGCGAAATGTTGATTACTTTAAACTTGAAATAAATGCTGATTTTATGTTGTAACTTTCTTCTATTATTATTTATTCAAAGCAGTCTTAATAGGAATCTAAATAATACATATATACATATAAAATTTCGGCAAAGTAACACAGTTCCGTTTATGCGGTCCTATTTGCTGGCCTAGTGTGTGTCCACAATAAGTAGTTAAATATTTGTTACATATAAAACCACGTCAAATATGCTGAACGCGAATAATTATCGAATATTCGGCGCATCTCTAGTTATTATCTTTTTTCTTAGAGTCCGAACAATATAATTATAACAGTGAACGCAAAATATCAAACATGCTTAGCATATAATTTACTTGCGGCCTGATTGGCGATGGCGGCTGTGCCTACGGTCTGCTAGTGCGGCCAACATGAACACAATATCTCGAAACTGCCACCATGTGCTAGCACGGCTGCCTTCGCGTGTTCAAAATCACTAAAAATATAGTGAAATTGGTATTCTAGTTGTATTTCAGCAGTTTTTTCTAGCTTTTTGGCAAATGTTTTAGATTTTACAAACTAACCTTTATATAATATTGTTTAAAATAACTCATTTTTATATTTTTCGAGTCTTCATAGGAAAAAAATACCTTTAAATTACCAAAATACAGTCGCTATTTACAAAACTACGTTAAAAAATATTTTATGTTTTTTTTTCTTGAACTGTTAATTCTTGCAGAAATTTACGTTTAAACCATAACAAAAAATAACTAAAAGTCTAAACGACATAAAGTGTATTGAATCATACAAAAATGAATTTGGCTATTCCTTAGTGGGTTTTTTTGCTGTTATCAAACAAGTTTTTTTGTATTTTTAACTTATGTACTGTAAAATTCAGAGTCAAAGTTATAATAAATAAAAAAAAATAATAAAAAAACTAAATCCAAAAAAATGTATTTCATAACTTAGCGACTAGCAAAATCATTGAGCATCGTTTTTAATTTTCCTCAGATTAATATATTTTATTGAAAAAATGATATTTCTTATTAATTAAAAATAAACACACATTTCATGGATTAAATTTACTAAATCTTCTCAATATTCTGCTTTCTTTAATCTTAAAATTTGTATTCTAAATAACTAATCACCAGTTTAATCGCTTTCACGGAAAATGTCGCGAAAGCGATTAAACCGGTATTTTTTAAAAGTGAATTTAATATCTAAGTTGGTTTAATATATACACAAAATTATGAAGAAATTAAAACTATTCACCTTAACTCGATTCTTAGAGAATTTAAATGAATTTATTTTATGAAGTGAAAAGTAATTTATTCAGGACATATCCTAAAGGATGTATCACAAAACCCTTCCGAACTGGTTTGGCTTATGGCATTAAGTGGATTTAGGGAGAAACAAATTTAAATAACAGGGAAGAAAAACGATCAAGGATTTGATGATCTGAAAGTGGAATTTGTAATTACGCGAATCCAGTAATTATGGTAACGAATAAAAAACATTGAATAAAAAAATGTTATGGACAAAATTAAAAAGCTAAATTTTAGTAACCGCTCTTTTTTCGATTATTTGCTGTACATGTCTACACCGTCAAGACACCCTAGTGCAAACGTAGGATATTTAAAAACTTATTGTTTTTATAAGAACACGTGCAACGTACGAGTATCTTGATTATTTGCCACGCAAAGACAAAAATTCAACCATAGGCCACTGACGCGTAATAAATTGCCCCATTACTCCTATCCTGGCTACATTTTAAATAAAGCAAATATGCACGCACATACCAATTATTCCTTTTTTTGATATATCCATCTTCAATTATTTGTTGGATTTGGTCTTGCCATGTCTTTCTCGGTCTTCCTTAAAAGAAACAATAAAATGAATTTAATTTAAGGCAAATTTATTTTATTTTTGATTTAATACAAAATACTTGTTGTTACTTTAAATAAATAAAAATCAAATTTTAATAAACTGTTAAATCTTAATATTTTAATCTGCGTGAAAAAAATTGTGCTTGTAAATAGGAATCGGTTGTTAAAATGAATTCGAAGGGAAGTTCGAATATGTGACTTCTGATCCGCGAGTCAGCGACATTACTACAGGAGCACAACCCGATTCAATCCACCATGCATTTACCACTACGCTACAAAACATTTTCAATTTATTTATTTTTTTTAAATAAAAATAATGTGACTTCACTAGGGTTTACCCATGTCAAAGAGACTTAACAATATACTATTTTTTTAATATTAGTTTTACATGTGAAAATATACAAAGAAGAAATAATAAGAAGAATATACTGATATAATTCTTTTTTGGGTGATACCGTTTGTGTTGGATTTGTTCTGACGTTTCGGCTACCTTTGCAGGAGCCATCTTCGGAGTAAACTGACTCTCACTCAGTTTACCCTTAAAATGGCTCCTGTAATGGTAGCCGAAACGTCTGAACAAATCCAACACACACGGTATCATCCAAAAACGAAACATATTGATTACAGTGACCGTGAAAACCTTCGCACCTATTTAGAACATAATGAGATAATTAACTAAATGTTTTATACACTACGTATTTATGTTCATATTTCATATATTTTTACTTATTATGTTTATATTAAAAAACGCACAATAAAATAACAAAAACATAACCTAAATTATAAGTTTATGGGGCAGTTGATTCAATGTTGGTTTGGGCAAATGAGGCAATCCATTTTATTTCTAACCAGCTCCACTATTCATTTTTATAGCCTTTTTGAACATTTTCTTGTTAATTGTTTTAATGAACTATAAATGACTATAAAGAGGTTATAGATTTTTATTGCATAATACGCAAAAACGTTGTACAACGGTGGTATTAGTTATTATATTCTCATTATTTAAAAATTCGCGTCGGTTTAGTGTAAGATAGTTGAACTATTCGATATTATTTGCCTTAGTAGCAAAATTTCATATTTCTGTCTGTCAGTACGTACATTTCCAGGAATTCCCGTAAAATATGCACCCGTAATTTACAATTCACACCCAATTCCAGAGCGTTCTCTGAGCTACCCTTAGTTCTGACAACCCTTATCTCCCACTTGTGAATGGACCTGGCAGACCTGGCTGCTACTCGACAGAACTATTCAGATAAAAACTTCCTCTACGCCAAGTTGCAACTAGAAGAGAAAACTTTATTTTTACCTGAATTCGCCGTTTATTTTTACAGTTTAACAACCACATTCCTTACGACGATCTTGTTTAATGAGATAACGCCATTATGTTTGCTTCATTCAAATATTTAAAAAAATTAACTGGAAACTTTTGCACAGGATCCTGATTCGTGACTTTGAATCGTCGATCAGAAGTCCAAGGTTCGAACCCCACTGTATCACATTTTGATTCGCATTTCAAGCACAGTTATTCCCTATTTCGTTTTATTATCGTGTACGTCTTAAAACTGGTGGAAATTTAAAAGCCTGTACGTGGTCATACATAAAAATAAAATAAAAAACTATTTTCAAGAAAGCAGTTAAGGGATTGGATTTTTCTTAGTAGGGGGGATTTGAGTAGGAAACTTCTTGACGATTTTCCGAATGTTTGAGTTTACTATTTACCATATTGATGTGTCATATCGTCGTTGCACATCAAATATGGACTCGGAGCACATTCTGAGAAAATTATCAAAATGCGACTTTTTGGCATGAAGTAATTAATATATTAAACAAATATATTACTTTATTGAAACACACTGTATTTATTCTACTAAGTCCATACATAGAAGTGTTATTTTCGGTTAAGTTTTTTTTTTTAAAAACGTTTTTATCGATTTTCTTAGAATGTGCTCCGAGTCACATGGCCCATATTTGATGTGCAATGATGATATATATATATATATGTATATATTTATGTTTTTTTTTTTTACAATTATTTTTTGTGTTTCTGACTCTATATTTGTGGTGATATACTCATGTTTCTGTGTCAACTAATTGCTAGTCCCATCTCAACATAGGACTTTTAGTCCCACCGAGTTGGGACTTATGTCTTCAATAATTTACAATAAACTTATGTATGTAAATAAATAAATAAAAAATACACCAATACAGTGGTCGGCAAACTCACTAGTCAAAATTAAAGATTTTTTTGGAGATCCCAATTTCTTTTCTTTCTGTTTTCTCTGTTTTCTTTTAAAAGCCAACGAACCTTAATATGCAATGAAAATATCTGAATTTACTCTCAGTTATTTCTTTCGTAATTTTTTTAAATTAGCGATGTAAAGGAGATTCAAAGACAGTTGTGTTGACAATCTTGATCACCAAACCCATAACATATATTAAAAAAAATCCTCTGGATGAATGATGCAATGGTAAAAAAAACATATTGTTTTTAATTTTTGCTTCAAAAATAGAATAAAAACTGTTCTCAATTCATTCATAATTTTAGCTCCGTATGTTGAAATTGAAATAATTTAATCAAGTTTAATATTATGCTTCTCTATACATTCGATTACAGTATTTGTAATATCCTTAATCATTCAAAAGACAGTAATTCTAGAAGTTCTTCTGTAGAATCTGTGGACTAAATAGTTTGAACAAAAAGTGTAGCTTGCGCTGAGTCGCACACGAGTGGAAAGAGCCGTATGCGGCTAAAGGTTTGCCGACCACTGCACTAATATAATATACAGCTATTTCAGACCTTTGAAAATGATCCTAATCCAATAAATACTTGGATTGATCATAAGAAACAATTATATATACATATATATATATGTATCCTCACATGCAAGAAATAATAATTTTCAACAAATCCTTGGTTAACAAGTAAAACTCATTAAGTACAGATTTAAAATAGAGTGACTTTATCTTTCAATAATGTCTTGCGTGAAAAAATTACTAATTTATTACTCTCAAATATTTGTTAGATTTGGTAGTGCTACATTTTTCTCTGTTTCCTTCGATTTATGCATTCATCAACATTCGGATTGTTAATGCTTTTAGCCGTTCTTTTGCTGTCCATTCGCTCTACATGTCCAAACCAGAGCAGAATTATTTTCCTAATTTTGTCGGTAATGCTTATTTTAGCCTTACAGAATGTACGGATCTGGACATATATTTTCCTGTCGTATGTAGTTTTACTACAAATTTGCTTGAGATATTGATTTGTTCACTTTATATCACACTTGTTAGCAAATTAACCATTTATTATGGCTATTTAGGCTGTACCCGTATTGTGCCACTATAATTTACAATGAAAAAATGTACCTAAAAAGTAACTTCAAATAAATTTCATAATTACACTTCCACAGCATTTAGCCCACTTTTATCTTCGATTTTATATATGTATTTGGAAAATTCATATAGCGCCGTTTTTGTGAAAATCACATCAAGGGCGCTGTACAATTAATAAATATCCCAGTACGTATTGCATCTATAGAGCGCATGTACGGTTGGGGTTCTAGTTCCTCGTTTTTAATTAATATCAATCAAAAATTATAACAGATAGGAGCTAGATTACAGAATGTCTTGCAGCTACAGAGCGCATAGACAGTTAGAAATTTAGCCCCCATTTACACATTTTAAAAATTGACGAATACATTTAGTGTATTAATGATAATAGAAAAAAAAAAATATTCTGAATAATAAAAACGAGTAAGATTACAACACGTCTTGCAGCTACTAAGCGCATAGACAATTAGAATTCTAGACCCTATTTACAAAATTTAGGTATTTTAAAGTTGAAATATGAAAGCTAGATAACCAATCATCGTGCAGCTACAAAGCGCATGGACGAGTGGAATTCTAGCAAAGTTGATATCAATGATATCGAATATAGAATGATATCAATAAATTTACAAAAAATAGAGCATAGTAGTAAGTTTCTGTTATATATAAGCAATAAAAAGTATACGAAAGTCATTTTTATATCGTCAATACTGTAATCATATAATCAATTCAATCCCGAACCGTGACGTGAAGTACCATATTGAATATTAATCGTATTCAATTTCTAAGCGGAAGTAAATGTTCGACTTGGTAGTTCTGGAAGTTGGTAAGTGATAAAATGCGACGGGTTACCAGGAAAGGGAAGCAATATGTGGATATGGAAGGCAAAGGAAATTAAACTAGACTAAGCCTGTAAAGGATACCATTAGGATCTGTCAATATTGTCTCCCAAGCGGATACAACTGCCATATGAGTATTTGCTGACTTACGTTGTACATGAACTCGTATGTATATATCACCTAACTTTCAAGTTTTCTAGTTTAAAATGTGTAGACTGTTTAAAACAAATTTTGAATGTATTTTTAATACATTTAGTAATTTGGTTTACGAACAAGCAAACCATTACGCTGTTTCGATATATGAGGATACAATGAAAGCATCCACCCCTTTCCCGAAACTGTTCATAAAGAATGATGTAATAACTTATATTTACGTATAAGTTATTAATTTTAAAAATACTTGGTACACTTCCACTTATTTATTTCGACCAATTAGCGCTTTCACCCTCTAATGGGCATCTTCAGACTGGTGAATATTATACAGTGTATGGATAATTTATATAAAACTAAATATTATCTTAAGTGTAGGTACATTTAAAAATACGTTGAAAAAAATACAATACGCAATATTGCAATGGAACAGAGTGAGACGAATGATCGAAACACGTGTTGGCGGTGTACTTTAAGAGGATATTGTTATGAAAAATATTTATTGTTTTATTACAATGTACAGGGTCTAACTAAGGGGGCTAATGAGGGTTAGTTTTTAAATTATATCTGATGATTTATTAAAATTCTATCGCTTTTATTTTTTATCCTAGTTATTTCTAAAATTTCTAATCTATCTAACTTTTGACCTTTATGTCCAACATGTAAAATTTTTATGTTTTTTTCTTTATCAAAAGTATGTTTAAATTCATATAAACGTGATGCATAGTTTGATAAGTCGTTATTTAATCTATGTGAAGCTAAATGTTCTTTCACTCTATATTTAATAGCTCTCCCGCTTTGTCCTATATATAAACCAGTTAGTTCATGTTAGTTCGTATATTCCGCTATTTTCAAATTTGTCGACCTGATCTTTACTATTAATTAATTTTTGGCCCAAAGATTTTTATAATAAAATGAAACTTAAAGATTATTTTTTTGTAAAACTTGTTTTATTTTATTGCTGGTATTTCCGATATAATTTAATTTTACCCACTTTTTATTCTTATTTTTGTCGATAGATGTAAGTTCTGCACATGATTAAGACATTGTATTTTTCTTTTGTTTTTTTCCTTATTAAATTATTCACTAGGGATTTTTTATAGTCATTATTACGTGCTAATATTTTAATAAGATTAAGTAAGAACTAAAAAAGATTTTATAATTTTTTGTTAACATTAGTACATTTAATAATTTATGAATTCACGAATTAAATGTGGACATTTTGTGCGAAATATGATGACGTGAAGAATTATGGATTATGTTATCGCTGAATGTGGACTTTCTAAAAAAATATATACTAAAATCTAATTTACCGTTAATTATTTCTATTGTTAAATCTAAAAAGTTAATTTTATTTCCGCCTAATTCTAATGTCAATTGAATAGATTTATCTACAGAGTTTATTTGATTGAAAAAGAGATCCAAAACGCGTTTTGAATTATTAAAAATTATAAAAATGTCGTCCTTATATCTATAATAATACAAGACGTCCATGTAAAAGTCCGCTAAAATTGGTGAAACTGGAACGCTAATTGGTCAAAAAAAATAAGTGGAAGTGTACCAAGTATTTTTTAAATTAATAACTTATATGTAAATATAAGTTATTACATCATGTCAATGGAATTCCATCAAGAATTGTCAAAAAATTATTTAAATGTTTATAAAGACTTGAGTCTTTCTCCAGTTTCGCATATATATCAATATTTTTTTTTTTTACTAATAAAGCGAAAATTTAATATTTCTTTACAATCGAACTGCGAAAATAACAAAACAAATAAACTATAAAAACTTTCATTGTACTATCACTGCAGTATCGTCAGTTTGTGATCAATTAAATGCACATGGTCAGCACAATCACCTTTTTCTAATTTCCCAGTATGACAGTGGAGGAATACAGATGAGGATAAGCAGACAGGATAGAACACCATAACACTCTGTCTTTGCAAACAGATCTCATTCCCTCTTTAAACATACATCGTTTTATACAGCGCGCATTCAAGTATTCGTTAAATTTGGTCAAGCCATGTCTTTTCCGGTCTTTCCCGATTTCTGCATACATAAACATTCGCAGCCTAAATATTTTTAGCCGTTCTTTAACTGTCCATTCGCTCTACATGCTAAAGCCAGCGCAGACTCTTTTCTTCATTTTGTCGATAATGCCTATCTCTGCCTACATGATGTACCATTTCCATCCTTATTTTTCCGATTCCGTACTTCGCTCCTATACATCAGGGTCCGGCTACTAATCAGCTAAAAATACTTATAAAACATATTTTTGAAAACTTATTTTGAACGAAAAAACATTATACATATATTTGTTAAATAAATAAATTGATAATTTAAATGAATAAATAAAATTATTGTCAAAATTATTCACCATTATCATCATCATTGCGTTTCTGCACCCAATGATGCATAGGTCACTGCGTTGGTACACCATTCGCAGCGTATCTTAATCATTTTTGTTACATGAAAGTAAGGTAATTAGTTTTACGCTTCAGATACCAGTCATGGGACTATGAAATGTTCTCGTGTAAAAACACCTTTTTAAAAAATAATAATTCATTTCAACCCTAACCCGAGACCTCTTGCATCGTAGGCAAATGCGCTGACCATTACACCACGAGGCTGACAAGATTATTATATAAGTATAAAAATGCCTCGTGGTGTAATGGTCAGCACGTTTGCTTACCATGCAAGAGATCTTGGGTTCAAATTTCAACATAATTGATCTGAAATATTTATTTGAAAGGGGGTTTTTACACTAGAATATTTCACAGTCCCTGGGCTGGTCCCTGAAGCGTAAGACTGTTTATTTAACCTTCATGAAACAAACATTATTAACATACGCTGCGATTGTTATACTAATGCAGTACCCTATGCACCATCAGGTGCGGAAAGGGAATTATGGTGATGATAAAAATACATCTTATGTACATATCTTAAAGCTAAACAATGTGCTGTATGAAAATCTGATACGCCATTGACAGGTCATAAGCCCTGTAGATGCCTAGACTTCCATATTACCTTCTCTTCAATTTTCTTCATCTGTTGTAATATGTTAATATAAACAACTCCCTGGGGAGTTGAATCCAGTTCTTGTCTACAAAAATTTGGACAAACTCAAAATATTGTTGATAAATCCACCTGGTCCATGAAGAAGTAAAGAAATTGAAAAAATAACATTTTCAGGCGTTGCCTAGTATGTAGGTGAAATAATTCAATAAGATGAATCTCGCCAGCAAGAATAAAGGTTTCAGCTCTTTAACTTTACAAAAATCAACAGATGAAAGAATTGAAATAATATGGATGTTCAAATATGGGCAGAATGGTGAATGTTACACAGTGGTTAAAGTGGACACTTAAAAAAGCCATTGACAGGTCATAAGCCCTGTAGATGCCTAGACTTCTAAATTACCTTCTCTTCAATGTTCTTCATCTCTGTTGTAATATGTTAATACAAATGGTTTTCTGTTTATTATTACTTTGATGAGAAGGGGATATGGAAATCTAAAAAATAGTTTATTTTATTCGTAGTGCTTATTATCAGGTTAAGGTGGGCACTTCATACATTGAGCAACAATCCCCATTCTCTCTACTACCTTTTAGAAAATATTGTCCCTCTCAGTTGCAATAAATTGTAATCTTAATAACTCCCCTGGAAGTGGTATCCGGCCTTGTCTACAAAATTTGAACCTACTCCAAACATTACTGTTTTTTTAGGTCTTAGGAAGATAAATCCATCGAATATTTCATTGTTTAATGAAACTTTTTATAAATTAAGGTTTTTTTTTCCAAAATTCATACACGCAATGCACAGTGTTTGTTTGTGGATTGGAATGTCTTAACTCACTATATATTGCCTGAAATAGATGACCTAATTTTGCGGTGAGTGGGATATAATATGTTTTTACGGTATCTTTAACCAAATTATTTACAATATAGGTGCTTTATTTAGCTTTTTAATACTAAATTGATTGAATAAAATCCCAACAATTAAAAAAAAAATCAAAATTAAATTAAAATTAAATTAAAATTATTTAAAAAATTCAAAATTTTCGAATTTTAAAAATATGTAATTTTTTTCATTCTACCTTCAAAACACAGTTTTGGAACTAGTTCTCGTTTTTTTACAAATAAAAAAAAAGAATACGAACTTTCATTCTATTGCTTTTAGTGGTATGATCATAATAATTTTTAAAACAAACTGGTTTTTACTATTTTATCGGGACAAATAAGTTTTAATAATTTATGTTTCCTTTTTTTCTTCTTAATCCCGTAAGCAAATTCTTTCATGTAACATACAAAAACATATTTCAATTTCATAGAATAATATATAAATGAAAATGAATTTAACAATGAATAGGAAATACATTAAGAAACGATAAGGAAAAAAAAATGAATCAATCTTTACTGAAAAGGATTAAAATAATATCGATTATACGTTATTATGGCGGTATCAGTAATCATCGTTTAAACATACAGGTAAGCAGAAAGGATAGAATGACAAACCCGTCAGTCTTACCAAACTCACCTATTTGTTTCCTTTATTCATGTATTTTAAGATGCCTATTGCATGTCTGCAAGTTTTTACTGAACTTAATTATGCAATGTTTTTTTCGCTCTATCTAAATTTTTTCATCCACTAAAATTTGTATCTTTAATATATTTAGCCGTTTTTTTGCTGTCCATTCACTTTTTATTTCCAAATAATTGGATAACCTCTTTCTTAAGAGAAAACTTTTGTACACAAGCACTTTAGTGCGTAGCACTCTGGAGAGTGGTGCGGTGGTGTGGGGGCTGAAAAAGCCACTTGCTCACATGGTTGAGAGAACACAGAAGATGTTTTCTTCGTTACCTGTACATGAGAGAGTATGGATACTACCCATTGCAGTACCTATCATTGTTCCTTAAGTATGCTTGGTATCACGAGTTTGCGAGTCAGAAGGAGCATTGCCTTGCTTATGATGACCTCTAAAATTTTGAGCGGGTTAATTTACAATCCCAACATTCTGATGCGTATAAAATTATATGTACCAAGCAACTATTTAAGAGCTATGTTCTTCCAGAATGCAGGACAAATTAGCCGTTGCCTGTGGGGAGAATAATTGGTCTGTTGAACAGCCTACCGAGAGAGGTGGATCT
The DNA here is from genome assembly GCF_059751315.1 of Micrasema longulum. Classification (NCBI taxonomy): domain Eukaryota; kingdom Metazoa; phylum Arthropoda; class Insecta; order Trichoptera; family Brachycentridae; genus Micrasema; species Micrasema longulum. The sequence goes on from NW_028277737.1 coordinate 201,803, forward strand.
TTTGCATTCTGGGATACCAGTTTTCAACTCTTCCTCTGTAACTTTGTATAATAATAGGTATTAGTGACAAATTTGTCTTTGTTGGCTCTTGTTTTTATAGATCCAAAAAATCCATTAGGCCTTTTTTTACCATGTTTTTCTTGATACCTAGTTAATTTCATTTAAACGAATAAATAAAACGAGGTCTTACTTTTCTTTATACAAACGTAGTCCCGTATTTTCTCCCTGGATTATAATACAAGACCAATATTTTTTTACACATTTTAATATTTACCATTCTAATTATATTGTTTTGTTGTTTTGATAATTGTTTCTTATGGGAGCTAGGAACATCCAAAAACACAAAAAAGCGCCCAATTTAATTTGCCGTCTTCGCACGTACAGTATACAAATACGATAAATAATTTTACAAAACGGAAAATGTAACAAAACAAAAAAATTGTATTTGAATCCTTTTTTTTTTTAATATCAAAATCGTTTCAGTTTCAAGGTGAGGAAAACGTAAGACCAAAACGTCGATTTCAGTTGGCCAAAAGCAATCCGTCGCGTCGTGCAGATGTCTTTTTTGCACTGTATTGCCAAGGCATTTGCGAGAGAGTGACATAAAAACAATGTTCAAATACCTGTTTGTGAAAATTCTTACCTAGCACATATCTTCTAACCTCTTAAAAGAGTGCTGAAAATACCTCTGCAAACAATGCTGTAACATCGGGTTACTGAAAGCAAAAGACTACATATTTTGAGATACTGGGTAAAACAAAAAAATTGCATACAGGTTTATTTATGAACATTATTCATTTAGTAATCTATTTACCATATATTTGTAAAAATAATCACATGTATTAATTAAAGTTTGTTACAGCAATGTACGACATTATTGTATTTTTAAAAATAACAGAAATGAATAAAGTATTTTTACGTAGACTAATGTGACATCACAGCCATCCAAAATTTTATTTTGTTCATAATAAATATCAGCCTTGCGTTCTGCATAAATATTTGCACTCATTTTAGATGTTTTAATCTCAAAGTAATAAGGGCTCAATAAAGCTCAGACAAAATCAAGTGAGTGATATCACCCGAGCCCGTACAGAGTATGGCAGATTAAACAAACACCTTGCTAACCGCTTACTTGCTACTTGCTACTGGCTGGCTGGGTATCGAGTTAAAGAACAATCGCGATGGAAACAAATTCGAAATTCCGTTCCAGCGCCGTACTGAACGCGCAGTCCGGGTGCAGGCGCAGACTCAAATTCTCACTACGCAACGGAAGCAATCAAAACATACCAATACATTATTTTCCATGTAGTTTAGATGCGATGCAAACTTGCGAACGCGCCGCCGCGCAGTACAGATGCAATTTTAGTATTTTGGCGCTGAACATAATATTATTATTATTATTTTGTGGTGGAGTAGGAATACAAAATAAAATGTAGAATTTCATTCAAACATGACATCAATATAGTGTTAATTTGTTTTAAGAAAAAAGTTTATAATCTAATACAATTGTTGATTTTTCCGGTTAAAATAATGACCAATTCTTTTTCGTTAAAAAGTCATGTGTTTTTTAATAAGATAATATCTATTTTAATTTCACTGAAATTTACTCAAATAAAAGAATATACAACAAAATACTTCGCAGTTATTTATTAAAGTACATATTATAGCAAAATCGGTTGATTTGTTATTACATTTGATTACAAGATATGTAAAATTATTGTTACTATTTCTAATTATATGTTTATAATACTTAGTTTGTCTTTATAATACTTAATATATAATACTTAATTTATTAAGGCAGTGCATATTATTACGTACCAATTACCTATATTTTAATTGATTCCCTAATCAAAAACCCCACCGCACGCTCCTGGTATACACATTATATATAAATGTGATGCTTCACATCATAAAAGAAGCCTTATCCTCGAGGGTCCAGTAGTTAAACCTGAGGATGTTAACGATCGCGCTCTTTACGGATTTGGGTTTTGAATGGGAGATTTAGCAAAATGAGAACTCTCGTCTTTCACACGGTAGTCAGGTTTTTTATAGACCTGGACTTGGAGGGTGAGAATTCTTCATGGTTTTTCGTCATAATAGATCCTTACAGGTCGCAGTGACGTCGGGTACTTGCATAACACTGACCCTCTCTTCGAAGGATTAGAACGCCAAAAAATGACTATATTAATTTAAAAAACTACTACTTGAGGAGGTACGTGGAAAGTGAAATTTAGATTTAAGTTCTTGTTTTTCCTCTGATTTTTCTTTCTTACTATATGCAAATGTTTAATATTAATTTTTAATATTAATTGTTTTAATTTCTTTGTACCACATACCTGCTTGCTATCTTATTTCAGTTTTAACATATTATTACCTGTTACCATATTATTATTATTACTATACCTTTATGTAAATATTATTTTGTCCCAAAATGAGTTTTTTGTAACTCCTGGGAGTACAAAAAAAGAGAAAAATAAGAAAAATAAGACGCTACAGCTGTAGAGAAGGCATTTTAGCCTATTGCAACTTTGTGTTTAATGGATGATGAATTCAATCAAATACAGTATGTAAAATACATTTCTCCACTGAAATACTTAAAACCACATTCCGCAATTTTGCCTCATTCACTAAATTTATGTCTGTATTTTTATTGTTTTTATAAAAGTTTAAATGCATAAAATGTTCCTATTGGGACAATCTAGGACTGAAGATTTTGGCGCTTACGTATAAGGAGGCCCGACTCTGGATAAATCTGGATAGAGGGGCAGAGAGAATAAGATTACACTTGAATGTACATAATGAATGTGTATTATATTTCTTTAGTTTCTTTGTTCACTTCGTGGAAACCGGTTTTTGGTTCTAAACCTATGCAATTATGTTAACCATAATTATGTGGAACTGATGGGGTTTTGACCTAAAATGAGTTTTTGATTTTTTTTTCTATCGATGCCAAGAAATAAAATTTTTAAACCAAAATTATTTTTAAAAAGAATAACTTTTAAAAGGTTGTGCTACAAAGTTTCTTTACACGTGGTGATGTAACATCGTTTTACTTTAAGCAAAATACAGAATACTATGAAGTTCAGACATTTGAAAAAAACAGAGGCATACGGCTTCTATATATGGAGAGACTGGAAACTCTCGGTCTCACAACGCTGCAGGAACGGTGAGAAAGGGGTAACCTGATAGAGACATACAAGATACTCAACAGTCACTATAGCTGCCCAAATTTGGATCCCATGTTCAAGCTTAAACAAGATGCTCGTCTTCGAGGCCACCGTCTCGGGCTGGAGAAAACGAGATTCAATCAAAATCTGCAAAAGCATTTCCTTAGCAATAGGGTTGTTGATGGTTGGAATAAGCTGCCACAAGAGCTGATCTCTATGTGTAGTCTCAATGAGTTAAAAAATGGACTAGAATTGATTCGGAAATGTCAAAGTGCGCCAACAGCTAACTTTTGTAAAAATAAATTTAAGCATATCAGCTTTAAACTGCTTGCTTAGTAAAAATACTGTTAAATAATTCCTTTTCCATAATTTATAAAAACTGTTATTATATTAAGACCTATTATAGCCAAATAAAAATAATATCATAAATACGCCAGTCATGTAACTAGCGTGCACTTGCGCTGACTGCCACTAACCAACGAACGAACAACTTCTTTTGTTTTTGTCTATTTAACACAAACACTGTCCTTAGAACAGCGTCTGTCTTACTTGTTATAAGTTATATTCTCGTGCTCTATCTTATACAGTAAAATAGATTTATTTTAGTATTGGCATCACTTTCATTCGGATAATTATTTTTCGCATAGGAGAGATAAATATCTTTGGTGACTTATAACTCTAAAGTTATAATGCTTTATACTCACGGCAAATTTGAACAAGTATTTGTGGAATAAAGATAATTCGCAACTGTTAACAGCGTGTAATTGCCCTGATTAGGCACAAATTTGAGCCAGGGCAAACAGTGGATGGCACAATATGTACTCATTAAGCAATCAGAGGCTCCGATATCTGTATATATTGTATTACAGTTTGTTAATCCCAGTCGGCAGTTGATCTAACCCCTGATACCTGGAAATGGTACCAAAACATTAAGATACATCCTATTATTGAATGTCTGTCTGTTTTTAATTAACACTCACTCGTTAAGAAGATGAATATCTTATTATTTTAAATCCGAACTTAGTGTTGCATGGAGCACTGTATTAGTATAACAATCGCACCGGATATTAATAACTTTTAGTTGTAAAAGTATATTTGATTTCAAACTTAATCTTAGGAGATATCTTTAGTATTTAATATAACAGTGTTAGGAATATTGAAGCCAATTATTTTCTAATTTGTGACAAACGTATTTATTTATGATTTATTAAGTAAGTTCATGGCATTTAAAAACTAATTTAAACTTTTAAGAAAATTATTTATTTATTTATTCATATATACGCCTAACGGGCATTTTTAAGGACACATTTATGCAGTGATCGTATGAAAGAAGACAACGTGTTATTAAAGAAATCAAGACATGTATGTTTGTTGGCAGACCTAAGAATTCTGGGCATAGGGGAATGAAAACCATGGTTATCGGTATGAAAGAGTAAGTTTTGTCGGAGGTTTCTAGTTGGGATATTTAATTTTATTGAGCTCAGTAGTTTAGGCATTCATTACATTAATCGTTAACATACTGTGTGAAAAAACTCTCTCGAGTCACTGTGTGGTAACCTGAGGTAACCATAAGTTAACTTTAGGTAACCTGAGATTAGGAAGTGATCGCCTGACTATTAAAATAATAAATGTGTTTTGCTTCGTTATCTAATTTATTTTTTTTAATATGGAAGTTGTAGTTATTATTAACTTTGCTTATTATGTACAATCTAATTAGATTACATTCTTTCTCTCAAATGAATATTTTGTTTTTTTCTTAGGGTCCTTGATATTTTGTCATTTTCGGAGATCATGATGGGCAAAATATTTTATTTAATAAATGTTATTAAATATTTGTATATAACCACTCACTGACTTTTTTATGTCTACCGGTTTCGAGACGTGCCCGTCGGTAAGTGGTTATTTACAAATATTTAATAACATTTATTAAAATGTTTGACCACAAAGTAAATGCTTTCAATATTAATAATAGTTTATTAAAAATTATCTGATATACCTTAATATGTTCAATATTTTTTTCATATTTGTTGTAGTTTACTAAAAGATTGCTAAAAAAAATCATGGTAGTTCTTAGTAGTTACTGAGGTATTATCTAATTAACTGCAATTTACAACGCTAGTTACATCACAAGAATGGACAGGTTAATATAAAAATTATTTAAGAATATATATGTTAAAATTAATTTAAATATTTACAGGCTTTCAATTTCTTTTATTTCTTAAGATAACTCAACGTAAAATATTTACCCATTTAACAATAAGTTTTGACATTCAGAACTTTGACCATATTTGGACCTTCATATTTCTTGAATAATTCTTCCATTCCACCTTTATAAAATCCCCCTAAAACAAGCAGTACTAGAAAAGTGTAACGTATAAGTAGAGACACATAATGACCCTATTGCAGGTAAAGTGAACCAACTGACATATTTTGGTTTTCTGACATATTATGGAATTTTCGGCAATTTTTTCATTAAATTATTTTGATATTTTAAATTAACATATATGTTTTGCACGTACAGAACTACCAAAAAGAAATGTAATAAAATCAATCTGTTCATTTCACCTTGAAAATGACAGGTAATTTACTTTACGGAATCGAAAATTGAAAACATTAATTTGATAATTATTTTGATTTATTTTTTAATGTTTATTCAACATACAATGTAAATTTTTCTCTGTTTTCGGCCGGATTAAAAATACAGTTATAAGTGTAAAATAGAACCAGAATTCTGGACGAGTATTTTTGACTCGATGACTCCTCTCAAATACAAATCGTGGATATAGAAATTGAGTGGAGATAAGTCTGCCTTATTTAGTAATTACCGTTCTTGGGTTTGAATTATGGCAGGGAATAAATATTGATTTTGAAGGTTTTTCAAACCGCAGTGTTTCATTGTTTTTTTTTATCATTATTATTTTTTTAAATATCATGTATTTCTTTTTAAAACTGTGTTCTGTGTTACTGTATTTTTTGTATATTTGTGTACGTTTATTTACGTTAATTGTTTGTTATTTTTGGAGATAGTTATCCCATTATTCAGATAAATTTATTGTAACAGAGATATAAAACGTTTTTCAGAATGGAGTGCTGAAGTCTAGGCATTTACAGGCTGGTTTAAGTGGCAAATTTAAAAAAATGTGTCACAATCACCATTCTACCTATGAAACATCCACATTTTCTTGATCTTTCCATCTGTTGACTTTTGTGAAGTAAAAAAGCTAAAACCTTTCTTAAAATTTGGATCTAAATAACTCCCTAGAGGGGAAAACCAGACTGTCTCAAACATTTGGACATGTTTAAAACATTCTTGACATGAATTTTACCAAGACTATCCGAATAAAAAAATATATTTTTATAGTACAATTTACCTAATTATTTTTTACGCTTTTTTTTTTATAAATTTGTATAAATGTATTTATTTATTGTATTTATACAAATTTATAAACAAATAAGTGTAAAATATCATACCACAAAGTGAAAAATGTTTTTGATAACAATAATATAAATATTTTTTGTTTAATATTTGAATTTTTCCTTTCATTCCTGCTCTACATACATATATTGTGTTATCGGGCTAATACTGTAAATTCATTTTCCATTACAAACGTTTTTGCATCACTGTTCAAACACCAGCGGCACTATTTCAAACCGCTCTCGCGGCCGTAGGAAACACTTTTATCTCGTGTATTAGCATACAAAATACGCAAGATAAAGGTGTTTTCTACGGCCGCGAGAACGTTTGGAACATCACTCCAGTTATATGCGTATTTTTGAGGGATTTCTTTGATCCATTTGCATCTATATCTTTGCAGTACTGATTTGCCAACTGAATTAATAATGCGGTTTCAAAATGAATATCAATACATCGAAGATAGTTGGTGGTTCTGTCTATGAATATGTCCACAATGTAGAGCCCGCTGTAATGCGGAAGTAATATTGATTTATCGACTCCAACCGTACTCAAGTTGGACCACGTGAGTACGTGAGTTGCTGGTATTCATAGTTAAACGATAATATATTTAGCTTCGTGAGAAAAAACTTGGGGGAGGTTTAACGGAAAACTAAACTGAAATAAATATAATTTATAAACAAACTTGTTATATATTTGCACATAACCACTTAGCTACTTTTTCACGTCTACCAGTTTCGAGACGTTCCCGTCTCTTTGTCAGGACACAAATTGAACTAGCACCGTGGCGCAGTCGGCAAGATGGCCAACGGTGAAACTGGCGTCGCAGGTTCGATTCCCGCCAGCTACAACAAAAAAATCCAAGAAAGTTTTTTTTCTCAATTGGTCTGGGTATTGTGGTATAATTTTCATTACCTCCTTCCAAATCCCCTCTATCCCACGTGCTGACAAGCCTCTAAATAGAGGCTTAGCGGGTTATTCCTTGAATAAAAAAAACCATCCGAAACCCACAAAACACCTTCGCCGTAGTCATCGTCATTCCATTTCCGAACTAAATGGTGCATAGATCACTGCATTGGTAGACTGACTACAGCGCGTATTGATTATTTTTGTTACAAAAAAGTAAAAAATTTCAGTCTCACTCTTCAGGCGCTAGTCCAGGGAGAATAAAATATTTTAGTGAAAAAATATACTTTAAAATAAATATTTCATTTCAATCATGTCGGAAATTGAACCCGAGAGAGGTTGCATGGTAGGCAAACGCGCCAACAACTACACCACGAGGCCGACATAGGCCGACGAGGCCGATAATTGTTGCTCAAAAATATAATACCATGATGCCGATTTGAAATCACATGCTTTTAGTAGGCACCCCTTACATGCACTGATTAGTTTAGGAAAATGTTTTGTGTTGAGAGATAAATATTTAAAAGAAGAGGGAAGGGGTGATAGGAGAGGCGTGAGTCAAATTGGTATAGACTGACCATTGCAATGGAACATCGTCTAATCGTCCATATAGAAAGATTGTGAGATTATTGACTAAACTAAAGTAGTGTGAACTCGGTACACACGACACAGACTGGTTTACTGAAAAATATATTTTCATTAAAAAATATGGCGTTATATTCTGACTAACACGGTATATGTATATGTCGCCACCAAATCGTTAAATCAGCCACTTAATTGGATAACTAGGCTGTTCATTAAATGAGGCATTCAATTGAATGGCTAGGGCGTTCATTGACTGAATTAAGACAGCTCAACGTTCGACTTGTAGACTAGTTGAGAGCTGGCTTTTTGGAAAAGCCTGAACCAAAAACTGCAGGATTAGGTAAGGATTTATTGGATTAAGTTAAGTAAAAAGTAAATAGAGTAAATAAACTTTTAATTATCATTATTAAAGTTAACCCAACCTATCCTTACTAATTTAACTCACATAATTAAACAAATTTTAAAATGTGTTAAAATTGAATAGGCTTGGGATATATAATTTTCTCGGACATTCCCGAGATCCCGAATCCGGGGAAAAGCCTAGCAACTCCTGATTTTTATTTACAATTTTAATAATACTTGGGCGAGTTGGATTTACCAACAGTATTTTGAGTTTGTCCAAATGTAGAAAAGGAATGGATTTCATCCCCTAGGGAGCTAAAAATTTAAATTTTCAAAGATACGCAGAACGATAAATGTTGCATAGTGTGAAATGTGGACACTTAAACTAGTCAACAACAAGTCATAACCCCTATAAACGCTTCCAAATTCCCTACTTATACATTTTTCATTTCTTTTGTTATATGTTATCTTTATTCTCACTGTACTCACTATCAAACAAAAACTTGTTAAGTGGGGCTCGAACCTCGGACCTTTGATCCATGAGTTCGCGACATTAGCAACGCCACTTGGTTCATTTAAATTAAATTTAAAATTCTGAACGAAATTGAGAATTCATTTTTAGACAGTTACAAAAAATTTAATTTAGTTTTAAATAAATAAAGCAAACAGCCTCATTTGCAAAAGTTTGTTTTAGCAAAATCAGCTCTCGCAAATAACCTTTAATCTCATTTAGAGCCTTTTTAACTTTTTCGCAAAGTATAAATAGAAGTCACTCCAAATATTTTCCCTTAGAAAATAAAAAGAAGCTGTATGTGATAATATTTTATAATCCAATATGTTTTATGTTTAATTAAATGCTACTTTTTTAAAGTCAGTAATATTTCTTTTTAACCTGAAAATTTAAAAAAATATTAATTTTTATATTTTATTACCCATCTCTAATTTTTTTTGGCAACTAGAAAACTTTTCATTTGAATTCACATCATCTCATCAATGTGTAGGTATTTGTATGTGAGGGTGCGTGTGTGTGTTTGTGATTAGTTTACATACGTACGTGTGCGTGGGCGCATGCATGCTTTTATTAATATGTATCTTGTGGTTATGTTATATATTGTTGTGGCCACCGGGGTAAGTGTCGCGGACACACGAACCAGAGGTCCGAGGTTCGAACCCCACTCTACCACAACTTGATTACCATTTTCTGATAGTGAGTTAAATTCAACTCGTTGAAAACGGCCAGCAAAATTGAAATATTTGGGTAAATCATTAGCACGCAAATATTTATTTTAAATTAAAAATATATAAAAAATGGTGTTGACAAAAAATGTTTTAGATTAATTCATTTATTAAAAAAACATGTATTTATAAATTATTGAGTATTTAATTTATAAATTATTAGGTTATAGTGTATTTTTTATTACAAGTTTTTTTTAAAGCATTTTTTTTATATTTTCATATCTATATGTAGGTAAAATATAATTTAGCTAAACATATGTAAACATTGTACTATTTGCTATTAATATTTCAATCATACACCAATCATGAGAGGTTTCCTCTTTTTTAGTGTGGCATTTGTTTCATTTTCTTCACGTGTATACTCGTCTTATTATGTATGTACATATTTCTAAACAATTTGTAACTTATTAAAGATGTTAAATAATTATTTTTTTAATTCTCTTATTTGAGAAAAAAGAACAAGAGTAAAAAAAGCAAAAAATACTGCGAACTTTACATCTTAGAATAATTCGTTTGGTGAAAGTTAAAATTTCAAAATTAATGATTTTTTAGTCGAGTTGAGACTCAGTGCTAATATTGCTTCTATCGTACAATATTTACTATATATTACCAGGGTATTAAAAGCAAACTTAGTAATTTTCATTGAACGAGTTACTGAGATATTTGCGAAAAACGTTGAAAAAAAAATTGTGAGATTTCTAATCATGCTTCACCAACTCAATGGAGAATGCTTAGTTTTCGGTGTCAAGTATTAAAATTGAAATCTGTTTTTGTAAGATTTAGGAACGGTTTTTAATAACGCTATTATTAAGAGACGAGGAAAAAGACAGATATTTTAACAAGTAAATTGAATCATTCTTAAATTACGAAGTCAATACAATGTTTATTACCCATTGGCGTCCCTTTACCTTTTTTAAGATTTCAGTATGTCTAGATAAAACTTTAAGAGGGTACTCAAACGTACTCAACTAACTAGGCCTAAATTTCACTCCCTAGGTAGTAATTAAGATTAACATATTAAAACCGAAATAGATAACATTTTAGAGAAGTAAATATAGAAGTAAATATAGAAGTCTAGTCAAGTCAGGGCTTATGATCTAACATGGCTGTTTTAAATTGTGACTTTACGTACTGTGTAACATTCACCATTCTACCTTTCTTTTAACCACCGCATTTTTTCAAATACTTCATTTGTTAATTTATGTGAAGTGAAAGAGTTAAAATCTTTATTGATGACTGAATTTTTTCACCTTCATACTAACTTTAAATGAGTAGCTTAAAGCAACCAATGACAGGTCATAATCCCTGTTAATTTATAAGAACTTCCATTTTTCCTTTTCTATAATATTATCTATCTCTGTTATGATATTTGAATAATCTAATAAAATTTCGACATACTTAAAACTTATTCCAAATTTTGTAAAATCTACCTCTGTCTATTGTATGTATTCTGGTATTGAATTTAATATTGTTTAATTCTATAGAATCAATGTAAGCATCGTCGTTGTTTGTAGAAATTAAGCGTTCAATAAATAATGGGGCTTATGTGAATCACAAAAGATGATAAATGCTCGTATACATAGATATGAATCGTTTAATGTGAGTCATTTATTATGAGTCATATTAAATGAGTCAATCTTGCTTCCACCCCACAAACTGTTTACAAACACTTCTAAGGGTAAACGTACCAAAGTAAAGTTTTTTAAAGCCTAAAGCAGATTTGGGCAAACTTTTGAAGGGCCGCATTCATCATCATCATAATTCCCTTTCCGCACCTAATAGTGCATAGGGCACTGAATTGGTACACCAATCGCAGCGTTTCTTGATCATTTTTGTTACATGAAAGTGAGGTGATCAGTCTTACGCTTCAGGTACCAGTCTAGGTAATATGCAATATTATAGTTAAAAAACACCCTTTTCAATAGTATTTAATTAGAATTTCATTCATATGGCCATTCCGAATAGAATAAACTGTCCCGTGAGCTAAAACACAAAAAACCCAGAATTGTCGGAATCAAAAAATATTTCTTCAATCTTTTTGATAGTGATAATTATAAATTTAATTTAGGTAGATTGTGTAAAGTATTATTTTTTTATGTTTCTTATACAATAATGTTTTCTTACTATTTCGGATGCATTAACTATGTATGAAATTATGTATTGTCAAAAAAATGTTTTTTTATGTACGGTCCCAAATGAGTTTCTTTAATAACTCCTGGGAGTATAATATGTACTTTTTGTTTTATATGTTTTATTAATAATAAAAAAAATATACGAAAAAATATTTGGTTTCCGTTGTCTTCTTCGCTATACCAGATTAAATTCCCTTTTTTATATACCAACTTGTAAAAACAATTATACCTCGAATTCATTCATCAGACGTACCTGTACAAATTATAATGGACTCAGTTTTGATGTAGTAGACATTTTTAACTGCACGTTGCATTTATACGAAAAATTTCTTCATCGGGTCGATTATTTGGGATCGTTGCTGAATGTGCATCTTGAGTGGTTTATGCTATATATATGTGCCGCATGTAATGTATATGTGTGTGTATGTTTTATATGTGCGTTCATGTGTGTGCGTGGATGGCTCGGAGTGTGCATTCGGTATTTTTATTTATTTTAATTTATTACCAACGATAACCTCCATGGAAAACGGAAATGTAAACAAGTATTATTTTCTCGCTTGGTTTTCTTATTTATTAATTTTTTTGTCACATTTAATGTTTACATCTTTTGCATAATTTATGAAAACTGAATTGGCCTTATTATGTTAAAAAAATTGTTAATAATACTTATTATGTTTGACTGTATGTTTTCTGAATAAAATAAAATAAAAAATTAAAAAATTAAAAAAATAAATAAAAAATAAAGCAAAATAAAATAAAATAAAATAAAATGAAATGAAATGAAATAAAATAAAATAAAATAAAATAAAATAAAATAAAATAAAATAAAATAAAATAAAATAAAATAAAAAAATAAAATAAAATAAAATAAAATAAAATAAAATAAAATAAAATAAAATAAAATAAAATAAAATAAAATAAAAAAAAAAAATAAAAAAAATTAAATTAAATTAAATAAAATAAAATAAAATAAAATGAAATAAAATAAAATAAAAAATATAATAAAATAAAATAAAATAAAATAAAATAAAACAAACTAAAATAAATAAAATTAGTAGAGAAAGATACAAAGATGTAGTCAACTAAAAAATTCTGATTTTCAGAATTATATGTAATAGTCAATAAATACCCCACGGTATAATACATGATTTACTTTTTAATCATTTGAAAAATAATCCCTTAAATCAAATCGTAATCAAATCAATTAAAAGCGAAATCATACTCGAAATAAAGTAAACAAAATAAAATAATATTTACTTAATTTTTTACATCTAAAATGCTTTTAAAAAGCCTATTTATCCATTTACGAAGAATTTTACGTTAAAATAAATGTAATACAATAATTTTTTTATACGTAACAGCATTTAGGGATATAAAAAATTTACTTTTTCTTAACCAAATGAACACAATTTTCTCCTGGCTCGTATAAAAAAGGTTCGCATTTTGATCCCTAGACTTGGAGGGTTGGTTAAAAGGTCATATTGCAGAAGGGTCCAACCATAAACATTGGATCCAAACTACGACCGGGGCAACGCAGGAGCTTATTCGAACTCAGCTAAAGTCTTTTATAAATTAAATAATAAAAGCAATTTTCGGAGGATCTTCGTTGATGCATAGTTTTGATGACGGTTTATCAAGAAGCTTTGGAAAGTCGCTACGAAATTCACTGCACAAAAATGTGACCAAGGATAAATGGAATGTTTTTATGTTTTGAAACTTCGAGAAATACGTTTTTATCATTTTTACGGTTTTCGAAAGATACAGCAACATACATCGATAAAGATTGAAAACGATTACTGTATCGCACATACATAGATCGCACATACATCAATCACACATACATCGACAAAAAATGATACTCTACCAATATTTATGAAATATTATATATAAATAAAAATTTAACTCCTATAATAGTAATTTATATAATGAAAATTCTTAAAATAGAGAAAATCAAATTCATGTTTTTATTTTTAAAAAACATGTACAATGTCACATAAACCATTTGATTAATCGTCGTTGGATCAAGCTTAAAAATTAATGTAATCTGATAAATAAATTTAATTATTGTCCAAACCGGTCGGAATTACGTTAATTTTGTTAATTATATTATGAATTACGTTAATTATATATATATATATATTAAATAAATGAAAATAAAATTATATAATATTATTTATTTCAATTAAAAATAAACCATTTATTATACGAAAAGGTAACATGATGCTAAAAATTCTGAAAAATCACGATGAAATTTGAAAAACATCTTAAAATAATTATACTACAAAAATGGCCCAGTTACAAGTTTTTCGTAAAAAATCAACAAAACCTTTTTTTCGTTAATTCGAAATAAAAATACGCTTGCTTGTACAATTTTCCACTTGACAACAAACGATAATAAAAGTTTTTTTACCAATCCTTGATTTTTCTAGTTTTCATAAAACCTTTCCAAGGATGTTTCATCATCTGCGGTTAGGTAATTTCTCTTCCCATATATGCCTTGATCCTGTAACAAAGGGATGAATGTTTTGTGGCGTAGGTAGAAAAAGGACCTTTCCCTCTCCGCACCCTTGTCCGAAATAATGCAATAAGATATTTTCAACATAATTAGATTTCCGGAACATCCCTTAGCAGTTCGAAAAAATCATTACGTAATTGTACACGAAGGAAAACTGCTGAAATAAAAACATGTATGTATTTTTATGTTATTCCTGTATTTATTTATTTTACATTTTTTATACTTATTAATTTTTTTTATTTATAACTACTTTTCTTCGCGTGCGTATGAAAACAATTTGAATTTATTTTGAAACATGCCCTACATACATGTTTAACATAATAAAATCGTAAAACTACTTACAAATAAAATCACTGTACAAATACACATAAAATACTTTTACAATCACAAACCTACATTACACAAAAAAACGCAACGCAACACTACACAATACAACACAACACAACGCAACACAGCACAGCGCACCACAAACAACAATTCACAACATTTTTTCGGTAATATATTTCTTTGTCTAACGAGGTATCTAAAACTCGTTTTAGTGTAAAGGAAAATAAACAAAACATGACAACTTACTAGTGACTTTATTTTATGATTTTTTTTATCCTCTTCATAATTTATGGATGTTTCGCAATTCTTTGGATTTTTCACTAAATAACTCGGTATTTTTTTTTTTAGTAACATTTTTCAATTTATTCAGTTGAATTCGGATCATAGTTTTTACTACGTTCGGGTAACACATGAAATATTTTGGCACCCAAAAACCTGAAATTTTCATGCCGGAATTCAGAGTTTGTGATTGACCCAATGACTCATCTTCAAGTTTTATAAATGACATACATATTCACGGCTATTGCATGAAAATTAATACATGTTTTGAGCACTATGCATTTGAGAATTAGTGTAAGAAAATAAAGTTTTTATCTATCAACCAAATAAGTTTTGTTCATGGTCCAAATTTTTGTACTCAATTTAACCCTCCTTTTCCCAAGATAGACAAACATCTCGACAGCGTTGACTTCCACTTTCCCTTCTAAAAAATATTTATCTATGTTGATATGTGTATCTCATTTACGTTTGATCCAAAAATAATGATGTACTTGTTCATTTGACGCAAAACCAAACAATCCCTTTATTTTAAATTAACCAACTGGTTTAGATTATATTGTGATGTTTGGAGGACCCTCGTCATATTATTTCTTGTAAATGCAAAAACAATACCTCACGCTACTTGTGCTGGTTTCAGATCCGACTTCCTGAACGTGCGGGGGTTTGACGAGGATATAGTAGGCTGGGGGGGAGAGGATGTGATGCTCTACCGGAAGTATGTCCGGTCACATATGAAGGTTGTACGCGCCACCGATCCTGGCATCTTCCACATCTGGCATCCTAAGGTAAGTAAAATATTTCATTTTGATTTAATTTAATTCAGATCAAGTGAACCATAAATTCGAAAGTGAAATTTTTCTTTTCTTTATTTTATTTTATTTTATTTTTATTTTTTCATTTCTATTAGATCAGGGATCTGTTTTTTGGTTTCTCACTCCTGGGAAACTGATGACCAGCTATTCCTTCATATTTTTGGAGGTCTTTGGTAGACTTAGAGGGATCTCGTTCCCCGCAATGCGGGCAAGTCTTTAGTATTCCATTATATTTACATGCTTCAACCAGAACCGCCTATTCTTCCTGCTCCATTGCATGATATCCTCAGTTTGGCAGTTTTGTCTAATGATAGAATTTATTTTTTGTTCCTGGGGGAATTTCCTGCAATGGATCTAAAGATTTTCATCTCCGCTGTTTCCAGGAGGTTTTTCGTCCTGTTTGTATCTGCGGTTTCCACATGCATATAATATACATATTATATCTTTAAATACAGAACTTTACAGAACAAATATAACTAGATGTAAATTTATTTCAACAGAGAGGGAAAACATTGTTGAGAAGGGAATATGGACGCCTAGGCATTTACAGGGCTTATGACCTGTCATTGGCTGGTTTAAGTGGCCACTTTACACAGTGTAACATTCACCATTCTGCCCATGTTTAAACATCCACATTTCCCATATTCCTTTCTCACCAATGTTTTCCCTCTCTATTGAAATAAATTTAAATATGAATAACTCCCTAGGGAGGAAATAGGCATTTGGACAAACTCAAACATTGTTGAATAACGAGATGTGTTTATAGGCTATTGTAAAATAAGATCATATATGTTCCTTAAAGGATTGACCACAGGAGTCACATTGAACGAAGTGTTCAGGAAACAAGATTTTGCGATTGTGTGATTTCCAAAACATTATAACTTTTGAATCAAATGAAAAAATTTCAACTAATGTTTGACCCCAAAGTGAATGCTTTTAACAAAAATAATTTCAATCAATATTTTTTTTTTTTGTAAAATAATTATTATTTTCATAATAAAATTACACTTTTAAATAGCATAACTGAAACTACTGCCGTTTTATTTTTTTTTAAATAATATGAACTTCAGATTTTTATTTCAACATAAATAAGCATTTTAATGACGAAAATAAACTTCGTTATTTTATTCACGTATAAAAAAGTTTATTTTGATCATTTCTGCATTTCCAATTTCAAAACGGCAAAAAGTGGACTCCCATGTTTAATCTTTTAAGGTTCAGATATATTCTGCAATAGAGATTATTCGCAAATGTTTGGAACCAAAAAAGCACATGGCGTATTTCCGAGACATGCAGGCCAAAGATTGCAGTGCTTGAAAATAAAGGAAGTTTGAATATATCCTAATATCTGAGCGGATTTAATCTTGCTTCTATGTTATGTAATTGTTATTCACTTTCATATTATTTCGTACTTAAATGTCATCTAGAATCTCAACCGTTTATGTGATGTGTACTCGTAGTCACAGGACGCATTACTATTTAGCTCCTATCTGTAAACGATGATAATAAAAATAGTGTTCTACTTCTGCGCTTTTTCGAAGGTACTTAATTTGATATTCTAAATTCTACTTAGTTTCACTCAACACCTGGCCAACAAAATGTTTTTCTTGTTATCTGGAAAATTTTACTACAGCAAAATCACCAATTATTAAACAGTGTTACAATTTGCTCCGTTACACTCTGCCCCGGAAGGTAATAAAATGATTTGCTTTCAATTTCAAAAAGTTAGATTAGAATATCTGATAGGGTTTTGCAAAAACATTTTGCAATTTCAGTTCAGTGCTAAAAAATTTATAAATTTAATTTATAATATTATTATAATCTGTTAACAAAACAGTGGTGGTAAAAAAATGTACGAAAAAGCTAAATTAAAATGTAAGCAAACATTTTATGAACTGTCTAATCTAACTAGGTATAGTAAATACCCGTTCTGAAGTAGACAGGATTTCTTTTTTTTAAATATAAAATACAACATATGTTTTATTGGAGATGTCTAAAAAATTGAATACAAAATTGAATAATACATAAAAATACGATAATCTTTTTAAAAGAATATGAAAGTAAAAAAATGTAGTTT
Organism: Micrasema longulum; assembly: GCF_059751315.1. Lineage (NCBI taxonomy): Eukaryota > Metazoa > Arthropoda > Insecta > Trichoptera > Brachycentridae > Micrasema > Micrasema longulum. Next base: position 219,593 of record NW_028277737.1, read on the forward strand.
GATGTGTTATTGATTTTTTCGTAGTTTGATGGGTGGTGAACTGTGGTTTTAATACCAACTGCATTTTGTTCCAACATAACACAACAAAAATTCAATATCTGTTTTTAAGCCAAAAAAACAAAATGCCGAACACTATTCTAGTGGAACGGAAGGCCAGGGCAACTGTCAACAGGCCGTCTTCTCCTGAAGAGTTTTAAGTGGTATTCTCTCCACATGAGCGAATGCTGAGAAGTTCATGGTTGGTCCACATTAGAATATCTTTTCTGATCCCAAAAGTTTAGCCAAAATAAAATAATGCAATAACAAAAAAATCCTCTTTTTGAAATAAACCTTGTTTATTATAAGTAAGGTAAAAAATAATGCAACTCCAATAAAAAAAATATAAAAAAATACCAACTGCAGCGGTATAATGATAAGTAATAGAGGTCTGAAGCACAGCAGATACAGTGGGGTTAATTGTTTTGGCAAAAATGTGGTCGATACAAGTTTTTGCCTTAAAAAAAAGAATTACTCTAAAAACCATGAATATTCTATTGATTGAACAGTATTGTTTTAAAATTATCCTTGTTTTTAAATGGAGGATATTAAACTCTCATCTTTTGTAGAAAAAACGGTATTGCATTAAAAAAAAGTTAATATTATTACTGTACCCCGTGTTACACTGTTTCCCACCTGACCCTACATATTTTTTACAACCGAATTTTAAGATTATTACTGCCATGTAAATTTATTTAGTTTCGGTACTCTCAGCATTGCAGCTCAAAAATAGAAAATAATAAGTATCACACAGCCAATCCAAATTTATAAGCGTAACCAATATTACTGATTCCTTAGAGATTTTCAATCTATTAGTCTGGTACCAAGATTGGAAGCTTTTACGTTCAAGTTAGAAATGAAATTCAATATTCCATAATCTTAAATCATAAAGATATTAAAAATGATCCTTCCTTGCATTCGGTGGGAGGAAGTGAGTTAGGGGTAGGTAATGTGGGGTGGCGCAGGGGGCTGAACTGCATAATAGAAAACTTTAGATAAAGGATGAAGATATTTTATTATTATTTACATAAATGCAGCCACCAAGGTAAAACTTTACCTTATTTTATTAGTTTTATCTGCTTTGCATAATCGATGCGGTTTCGCTTAAATTCGTTGATTTACCTTCTAAAAATTTGAAAAAAAAAGATGATATTTGAAGCATTGACGAAAAAAATTTAAACAACCTCAAAATTTCATATTATTATTACTTTATTTCATTTCAACTTCATCCCAGCGGAATGAGAAATACATTTATTTATCCTGGGTGACCTGGATTATCAATTCTCTGGCTTATCTCACGTAAAAACCCAGATAGGAGAAATTGAGTGGTGATTATTTTATTTTTAATATTTTCTGCTTATTTTGCCTCGCAATGTACTAGTAAGAGTATTCGGCTTCGATTCCCGATAAGGTCGAAGTGAAATGTAATTTTAAAATGTCAGTTTTACCATTGTATTTCACATTTTCCGGACGGTATCTGAAACGTGAAGTGTATTAATTGAGTGTATTGTATTGTGTACTTCGAAACTAGCTCCTTTTTTTGCAAAAAGATGCCAAGGCTACCAGATTACAGAGATCTCCGTAGTCAGCTTTTCTCGTTTAGCAAATATTATTTTTTCTTTGTATGTGGGCACCGCCAAGGGACTTAAGTCCTCAGATGCAGTGTACAGTATGTGGTTGTCAAAGTGTGCCTTAAGCGTAAGACTGATCATTTTGCCTTCGCATATCGAAGATTCACTTTAGAAATGTAAAATGTAAATACAGCTATAAGAAACACATACGGTATACCAATGGAAACGCTTGTCAAAGATATTTACAAATTTACTGACATTCTCCCATTTTTGGTCATACCGTATTATGAGATTGCAAAAACGGTGCTTCAAGGCGTAAACAAAGATTCTCTCACTAATATTGGCCATACTTTCAATCGTAACGTCCACCAATATGATACGCGACAGAGTCTAAATATTCACGTACCTGGATCACGCACGACAGGGTATGGTCTAAGGTCTCTGCTGTACCTTGCTTGTAGTGAGTACAACAGGCTACCGGAGTTCTTTAGAACGTCAAAAAATGACTATATTCATTTAAAAAATTACTACTTGAGGAGGTACGTGGAAGGTGAAATTTAATTTTAAGTTCTTTTTTTCCTCGGATATTTCTTTCTTACTGTAGGTAAATGTTTACTTTTAATTTTTATTATGATTTGTTTTTTTTTAAATTCTTTGTATTATACTTAACTTGCTATCTTATTTCAGTTTTATGTACTTATTATTACTTGTTACATTATTATTATTATAACCATACCTTTGTGTAAATATTATTCTGTCCCAAAATGAGTTTTTTGTAACTCCTGGGAGCGCAAAAAAAAACAAAGTTTGTATGATTTAATAAAAAAAAATAATAATAAAATGTTTCATGCACCTCGTGACGATGATATTACTCTTCAAAAGTAAGGATAACCTAAGAATGTTATTAGTCAAACTTTTTCGCATTTTTCACCAAAATGTTTGTTTTTCAGGTTTGCTCCGGAGGAAGCGGCAGTCAGAAGCTTTCCGCCGAACAGTACAGGGCATGCATTAGGTCAAGAGCGCTAAACGAGGCCTCCCACGCCCAACTCGGCTTCCTGGCCTTCAGGGAAGACATCGCAGCCCACGGCAATCAGGTCCGAACCCAGGCCGAGGGCCACCGCAAGGGCCACGGGCCTCCGGCCACCTGATCGGACCTGCAGCCGCACAGCAGCGACTTCTGGAAGATCGAATTTTAACCATACGAAAAAATCATTGAAGATCGAATTTCAAACTTAAAAAAAAAAGGAAATTAGGAGATCGAGTTTTAAACGAAAAAAAAAGCAAATTAATCTGATGGTTTGAATTTTAAACGTTAAAAGAAATAATTGAAACTGGAGGTTTCAATTCAAACGTTTAAAATAACAAATTAAACTGAAGGTTCGAATTTCAAACATAAAAAATAACAATCGAAACTGGAGGTTTCAATTTCAAACGTAAAAAGGAACAATTGAAACTGTAAGATCGAGTTTTGACATAAAAAAATAACAAATGCAACTGGAGGTTTCAATTAAAATCATAAAATTGACAAATGAATCGAAATTAAATTTCGGTTATTTATAATTTTAAATACGGAATATACTCGTATCTATATTCCTAAAAACTTGTGATTGGGTTTGGAGATTTATAAAGCTAAATTTTGACTCTGGTAGTTAATCTAGAATTTCCGTTTTACAAAGACAAATATCATCGCTATGGTTCCTTTATTAATAAAACAAAAAATCATTAAATCACTTTGAAAAACACATTAATGTTCTTCGTGTCAATAAATGAGTAAATAACATTCAAATTCCAAAAAACTTGTGTTAGAGTTATAATGAGTTGGTAAAAAGGCTACAAGGTAAAAAAAATCATTTTGCAGCGTATCTCAGAAGTTCTTGTTTTATCAAAAAAGATTTTTTTTTGTGGTTTCTCGAGTCAAAATAAGAAAAAAAAAAGATGAACCGAATAATTGCTTATTTTTTTATATTATTAATGATTCTTATCGTCTTTCTGTGACACACAGCCAAAATTAGTATCCCGTCAAACTAGTCATAATTTTTTAATTCATTAGGTTTGTAACGTTCATTTGTGTTTAAGTCAGATAAGAAATATTTAAGTTTAATGGTGGTTAACACATCGCTAATTTTATTAAAATCTTTAATTATTAAAATAATCGTATATTTTTAAAAGAAATTTTAATGTCGTCATCATCATCATCATCATTCCCCGTTCTGGAACCAGTAATGTATAGGGCACTGAATAAGTCAACCAAATGCAGCGTAGTTTGATCATTAGTAACATGAAGGTAAATTGATCAATCTTACGCTTCAGGTACCAGTTCAGGAACATGAAATATTGTAGACCTTCATAAAAATATTTCACGTCCTTTCTGACAAAAATTAATCCCAGGACCTAAAAAATTGTAGGCGTATACGTCAATTACACAACGAGGCGGCCTTATCATCGATTTCATTAGTCAGGAATTTTACCTGAGAGCAGCCATCGAGTCAAAAGCTCTCGTCCTTCACACATAGTGTACTAAATGTAAGTAAATAATTGTATACAATTACTTACCTACTTTTTTATGTCCACTGGTTTCGGGACTTACTCGTCTCTTCCTCGGGACACTAATAACATGCAAATCCCACTGTACATCTTCACCATAGTAAACGTACAAAAATATAATACCAATTATAATCAGTGCGCGTTAATGTTAGCTACTAAAATAATGTGTCCTATCAGCACGTTGGTTTTATATTTTAGTGTAATTAAGGTCCTGACGAAGAAACGGGTACGTCTCAAAACTGGTAGACACAAAAAAATCGGTCATTGGATGAATACGGTAATCTACTGACATTTAGCATAAATTTCGACCATAAATGTGATGTTTTAAGTTTTAATAAAAATAACTGTATTCGTAATTTATTTTTTTTATTTTTTATTGGATAATTTATTTATCAACCCTTACGGATTATTACCTTAATTTTACAAAAATAATATAAACATTTTTTATTCATACTCTGTTGTTCAAAATGATATTATTTACATCTTTTGAAAAGTTTGTCTGCGTCTTTTGTTGAGTTTTGTCTGGTAGTTTATTGTATAAACCGCCTAGATATAGCAAAAGTTTACATTTGATTTAGAAAATATGTGAATTTTCAATTTTTCTTTATTGTCTAAACATTCGGAAACTAATCACAAAAATATTTTGACCAGTTAGTTGTATTTTAAACATTATTATCTAGTCGGATACAGCGTGTTTTGTTCGAAGTACTTTTGATTATTTTAACGTTATGTAAAAAAAACTTTGAAACAAAGAATGAAAATAAAGGGCTCCTAATAAGACAACGGATTTTTAAAGAAGAACGCAAATCGAACGCATTGGGGCGTAAAACCACAAAATATATTTCGTTCTGAAAGCTTTTCTCAGCGGTTTTTAGAATAAAGCCAGAAACAATATACAGCTAAAAGGAAAAGAATTTCTTTCCAAAAACAATTATTGGGTTCGTTCTCTAGAGGCCTGTCAAGATCGTTCAGTAGCAACTTAAAGTTTTGTTCAGTAAAGCCTGTATCAGATATTAGGCAAAAATGTTTTCTCTATCTTTTGCTATTAATGAGGAAGTTCAGTGCTACGGAATATTTATTTTTATTTATTTACATTTTTTGAGACATAAGTCACAACTCCATGGGACTAAAATTCCTGTGTTGAGATAGCACTAGCAATTAGTTGACACAGACACATGAGTATATCACTACAAATATAGGATCAATACTTATTTATATATATATGGCACATCAATATGTTAAACAGTAAACTCAAACATTCGGAAAATCATCAAGGAATTTTCTACTCATTCATCCGGAGTTTCCTACATCATATTGGATACAAAAAAAACTTTTCTTACACGTGGTGAAAATAGAAGTATTCAATTGTCCGGTAAAATATCACGAAAATGTACGAAAAAAGTTATAAAAATTAGCAACTTTGAACTACGTCACATGTTCTTCCGAATCGACAGACGACAGAGCGTTGGAATATTTTTCCGGATTCTGGGAAGTCAACTCACCAATTAGTGGAACTCTTAGACACATTTTTAATGTTGATTAATTTTTACAATTTGTAGCTTGTTTTATTTTTTGCAGTGTTTTACAAAAACATTCAACATCAAATTGTTCAAATAAAAGTAACTTGATTTAATTTAGCCAAAAATAAAAAAATATTGTAAATACACATTTTTTTTTTTTTAATATAGTTAATTCAATGTTTATCTCAGTTACCTTGAAGTAATGTTTTTTTTATTACTTTACCCAAACTCAATGTGTGCGAATATGAAAAAAGATATTACATAGTTATTGTATGTTTATTTTTGAAATAAGAAGAATATTGTTTTTACACCAAAACTTTTTTAAACAACATAATCATTTTTTCTATTTCCACGCTTATTGGTCCATAGGACGCTGTAAGAGTAAACCTATTTACTATTTATTTTATTACTACCGATCAAAAATCCTCTTTTTTGGTGATAACTTTACAGTTCAGGTAGATATAATTATTGTAACTTACCAAACATAAACTGGGTCAGAGGTTTGAATCCCATCCTACCGTATCCTGATTTCCATTTTCATAATAGTGAGACATTTATAACTCATTGAAAATGCCCCCCAAAATCGAAGTATTTGGGTAATTCATGAAATATAGAACATGTGATATCAAAAGGAAGGTAATTTCAAAATTTCAAAACTTTAAAAAATTGTAGCGTTGAATTATCAATATTGTATTAACGATACATAAAAATATTAAAGACTTACATAAAAATACAAGAGTTTTTGGTTTAATTTGAAAGTCTATTAACAAAAAAAATATGAAAAAAGCAGTAGAATTCTTCACTACATTTACAGGTTTGTTTTATAGCGATCTTCTTCCACCTTCAGATTACACTCAATATAAAATCAATATTCGTTAGCGTTCACGTTCCGAACCCCGGATAATGGGATCACACTCATAACGGTGTGATCACAGCAGATAACAAGAGGATGAAAGGCGAGTTTTTGGCGCCTCAAAACCAAAACCAACCAGCTTAGGGAAGGTAAGCCCGACAGAAAATCCATCAAAGAAGGCAACGGGAAACCACTGTGGTCATCTTTTTTTAGGAATCACTACGGCGAGTACATCAATAAGCAGTCGTCCTGTCTGCGAAATATAAAAGTAGCGCAGGACAGATACCGGGGGGACCCGGTAAAGCACTAGAAGAAGAAAATTACAACGCTGAATAGAAAAATTTGAGTCTAGGCTGATAAAGAATACAGATCTGAATGTAAAAAAAAAAGGAACGCTGGACGGGCGTTTTTGGCTCTCGGGTAAAATTCTTAAGACAAGAAACCGAATGGAGATAAATCCATCTTGTGCAGTGGTTTGCGCGTTTGCCTACCATGTTTGACGTCCTGGGTTCGATTTCTGGTAGGAAGGACGTGAAATATTGTTTTTAAATGTGGTTATACGCTGCAATATTCAAATGTTCCTGGACTGGCACCTGAAGCATAAGTCTGATCACCTTACCTTTCATGTGACTAAAATAATATAGATCCGCAATCGGAGTATAAATGCAGTGATCTATGCATTACTTTCTTATGACGATGAATGATAATTTGTTAAACAGTTTATTTACTGTATAACGTTATTGTTTGAAAAATGTTAATGTTTTTAGTGGTTTTTTCCAAGCATTCGATCATAAAAGTCAATTTTTTCTTTAATTTTAAAAATCTCATATATTTTATGGTGAGGGCATTAAGGGTTTTTTTTCAGTTGTTCTTATTAAACTCACATTACATGGGTCAGAAAATAGTAGAACGTTTCTTGTACAATAATCCTTATGCCAAATCTTGGCAATTTTTTTCTGTTTAATTGGGAAGCAGTTTCTAGGATTGAAAATTGCGCATGGGCATGCGCAGTTTGTTTTTTGTTTTTGTTTTGGTGCTATGATAGAAAACGGCCAGTTTTATAGTTGACAAAACGAGCTATGTATCTTGAGAGGACGCAATTACTGACAGCTAACAAAATATTATTCTGCCTTCAACAATCAACATCCGGTTTCTAAAATAACAAAGATGGTAAACATGATTAAAAATCAGTATTTCCAGAAGAGAAAGGTAAGCGTTAAGTAACAAAGTTCACTGAACCAAATAAGATAGTGGGTAAATAAAGTGACGCATTATTATTATCATTTTTTTATTCGCACGAAATGGCGCATCACCAGCAAAGGTCACTGAATGGTACTCCAATTGCAGCGTATCTTGAAAATTATTATCGTATTACAACAGAGATGCGTATCTTTTTAGAGAAGGAAATATAGAAGTCTAGGCATCCACAGAGCTTATAACCTGTCATTGACTGCTTTAACAGCTTCCTAGGGGGCTGAATCCAGTCCTTGTCAGCAAATATTTGGACAAACTCAAAACACTGTTTGACCTTCATATTTTTTTGTTACATATAAGGTAAGATGGTTAGTCTGACGCTTTAGGTGCCCGTTCGGGAATTTTAAAACATTGCAGCGAAGAACTATTTTTAAAAGCAGTAATTCACCAACAATGTTTTACCATGTCCAAATGTTTGTAGACAGGCTGGTTTCCCACTCAAGGCAGTTATTTAGATCTAAATTAGTTGCAACAGAGAGGGAAAATGTTTTTGAGAAGGGAATATGGAAGTTTAGGCATTTAAAGGACTTAAAGTCATAAACCTCGTAAATGTATAAAATTTACGTAATGACAGGTCTGTAATTGGCTGGTTTAAGTAGCCACTTTACACACTGTGTAACATTTACCACTCTATTTATGTTTAATCATTCACATTTTCCCAACTTCTCCATCTGGTAACTTTTGTGAATTGGCCACTTAAACCAGACAATGACAGGTTTTAATCCCTGTAAATGCCTAGACTTTCATATTTTCTTCTTAAAATTGTTTTCCCTCTCTGTTGCAACAAATAAAAAACAATATTTCACATCCACCCTGCTAGGAATCAAACCTGAGACCTCAAGCGCTGTAGATGAACTCGCCAGCCACTACACAACGAGGCGGACTTATCTCGCCTCGATTCCCTTATTCGGGATACCTATTTTTACCTGATGACACAAGGAACAACAAATACCCGCAAACAGGCGTGGGATGTGGATCTTGGTTTTAAAATATTTTTTGAAAATTAGAACGTGTTCTAATGTTTCTAAATTTGTCGATAGATTTTACCCAATTCGTAAATTAAGAGACAAAGTATTAATTAGGTGAAATCTTGCCTAAGATTTCATACTATTTTCTGACTCATGTAATAAGAGTTTTGCTATATCTACTATCAAATTGATTAAGTACAAGTTTTTATGCTTTTTTTGTTCTACATTTTGTAAATTTCCACTTTAATTATAACTTGTACCATCTGTGTTTACGCTAAGTTAATCAACAAAATTTGAAAAAATATATCATATATTTGAACGGTCGCTTATTATTGGAATTAAACTGATTTCAATCCTAAGGATAGGGGTCGGTACGCGCAATTAAAATGGGTTAAAATTTAGACAATATTTATTATGTTTGCGCAATTAGTTAATAAAGAAAAGCCATTTTTTACAAAATATTCGTATGACTTAGTTGAAGAAAACGTATTAAAAATAAAATAACGAACAAGTTTTTAATTTAAGCTCAACTTAAAATTAAATTATTTTTATTGAATAATATTTGTAATGATTAAACAATATTTATATGATTATGGGAAACTTTCTTACATAATTGTACTCACTTGTGCCATCAATAAAGAAAAATATTTTTTCAAAAGAAAAAGAGTTCAAAAAAATATTTTGTTCATAAACGTATCGCAATTATTTTATTTTTTTTACATTTACCCTTAAAATTGATTTACATGTCGATAAATCCACATTTGAATTCTCTAATAATCAAAGAATGTATAAAATCTTTGGCGTGGATCTAAAAGGGCCAATGCCGTAAATCATAATATTACAGGAGTAAAATTATTTAGCCATTTTGCGTCGTTATAATTAACTCTTTGACTTTTTTTATAACGAAAAAAAAAACATTACCACGTATATGTGTGTATATAAAATAGTTGATTAAATATTTGTTTTAATTGACGTCGACCCTGTACAAAACGTTACCAAAAAAAGTATGAAATCTTAAATTGGCCCTTTTAGATCCACAGAAATATTTACCACACACAGAAATCTTTACCTTGTTAAGATTATTCAAAGAAATATATTAAGAGTAGCGATTTTGTTGTATCATTATTTTCACCAATTTTATCATTTTTTTAAATGACTTTCGAGGTTGAAAACAAATACTTTAGTTAATGTATTATTAAAAGAAAGGTCGATTTCTTTGGCTTCAATTTGATAAAGGTGTTTTAAGATATACGGATCCTTTTCATTTGGTAAATGTTAATTACTTAAATTATCAACCAAAAAATATGTTTACTACGAGATTTTTGTGCAAAAATATGCGTTTTGATGATTTTACGATAAGTATTTTCCTATTAAATTTGTAAATCACAAAATATGTTATTAATAATTTATTGCTGTTCACTAAATATTTTATATTAAGTATTTTTCTACCAAATATTTTATTACAAATGTTTCTGTTCAAATTGTAAAAATTATTTTAATTTTAAACTTGTTTATTGGTGTTTAAATATAAATAATTTATTGAAATTTTAATATATATTTCTGCTTTGGAAATTATACTCGTATATCTAAAATATATTCAAAGCAACGGTATTATTGAAATATTGTAAATAAAATATTTTAAAATATGTGATTAATTTCTACTCTACACCGTAACATACATACGTATTAGGTATAAATATAAAAAAAACGAAATATGTATCATTTTACCATTGAAAATAAGCCAAAATCACTAATTACAATAGATATACATTTATTGTTTAATATAATATTTATGACGATTATACATTGTTCAATACAAAACTTTTTTACGATTTGATTTTGTTTTATCAGTAAAAAATGAAATATGATTTTTGCTTCCTATGACATTTTTTAATGAGACCTAATACTGATCACCTTGGTTTCATGACTAAACATGCTTCACCGTATGAACTAATATTATGTGGTTTTAAAAATACATTGCTTTTCTGTATCGTGTTTTACTTGACGAACCTATCTTAGCTTAGTGAAAAAAAAATGCCACAAGATGCAACTATATTTTTAATTCTGGATAAATCCAGTTAAATTAAAATAAAACAAATTAAAATTCCAAAATTGATCTAGTCAAATGTATCGAATATTTTCTCAAACGTGACCTTTAAGTTCAAATTATATTTCTAGACTTACATATTTCCTTCTCAAAAATATTCTCCATCCCTGTTGTAATATGTTAATTTACCAACTTTATGCAAATCATAAAAAATTGTAAGTAATCACAAATAAAAACATAGTATGTCAATTGTTTTACATAGCATGTATAAAACCAATGTGTCATCTATTTATACTGTGTTTTTGCTTATGAATCTCTAGATATTGTATTTTTTCTTTAAAAAACTTTAAAACATATGTAATATCGTTTTTTGTAGTAAAATATTTTTTTTATTGCCATTTGCTTGATATCAAATGGTTCGAAATTTCTTGTAGAACACTTATATTTAACTCATTTTGTGATTTTTAGTAAAAACCTGCGTTTTTGCTTTATATTTAGTTTATTTCTTACGTTTGCCCATATTACAATTAGTATTTGCACTTACTTTAATAACAAATATACAAAATATAATCTTACTACAATTTTTTGATTTTTTTATTTATTTATTCAACCTTTGTTCATTCTTCATACATTCAGGCATCTCTTTATACATTTTTTAACCTATTTTTGGGATTCTGTTTTTTTTAATGGCTGTCCTTATTTTTTATTTGAATAATACTTTCTTATTAATGATGCATTTGGACATTCGATTGCTTTAAAAAAACATATAAAAACAAACATATTATTTAAATATCAGTCTCTTTTGTATAGGTATCTAATTGAGTTCTTCTCGCATTTTTTCTAGTGAATTATATCTACCTTATGTAATAAAACGGCAGCATAGACTTTTACACTTTTAGTTTGATCTTATTGTTTTTATATAAATTTTTTAAGAAGAATTATTAATGTATTTCTAATTTGAAGTTACAAACATACGCTGTTATTAAAAATATTTTGGACTTACTAATTAAAAGTTAGAATTAAATACTATTTGATACCATAACATACATCCATATGATAAAATTGTGTACATATGAACTGTTTATAGAACATGCGTTACTTATTATATCTGAGATAATAAAAAATGATATCGGTATTAATGTGTTTTATTTATATTGCATCAATCACAAAATAACTGTGACAGAATGAAAACCAATAACATAGTTACTTGTTGTCAAATCAAAAACCATTCGTCAATGTCGCCACAGGGTGAAATAATTCATATGAAAAGTTGGTGAATACCGACAACAATTAAGGTTTAAACTAGAGATGATTTATTTGAATGAAAATAAATGAATGAATTCGATTACTAAATTAATTCGAATAAAAGTCCAAATGCAGTAATTTATTCGAATTATTTAGTAATTGCATAAACGATTATTATTATAAAGGAATAAACCGCTAAGCCTCTATGTTGAGGCTTGTCAGCAGGTGGGATAAAGGGGATATGGAAGAAGGTAATGAAAAATACACCGCAACACCCAGACCAATTTAGAAAAAATCTTTCTTGGATTTTTTTTTCGCAGGAATCGGGATCGGGAATCGAACCCGTGACACCAGTTTCACATTTGGCCGTCTAACTAACTGCGCCACGGCGCTTGTCGGCGAATGAATTGATTGACTAGATTGAATTTATTACTTGTGATGGGAAAACGATTTCCCACGTGGATGCGGGGCGAGAAATAGCGGGGGCAAAGTCCTGGGGCTTCTACAATTTTATTTAACGGAGTGGACTGTATTTTATTTTAAGGAAAATGTGTTAGTATCTTTGGTATGCGGTATGCAGGATTAATTGATCACAACCTCTACAAATGAAATAGATTAGGAATGGAGGCCAATAACCTCATCTTCGTTCTTGACGGAATTTCTGTGGTCCAAATGGTCACTTGCGAACGACACAAACACGAAAAAAAGCACCAATCTATAGTTCAACACTGTTGGTTGGTGGAAGCAACGTTTATGATGCAGCACATGTTTAACAAAATAAACGCGCATTGGACGACCCGATGTCTTAATGTGGCGGATGATAAAAAAAAACTTAGATGGGAAATGAACAGTGATTGTGGGTACAAAGGATGTAGAAGTCGTGACAATACCTGACCAATGCATACCTACATAATTGGCAACCAACTTGAAAATTTCAAATATATGTTTGGCATCCTAAGAATGGGAGGGTATCCACAATTCGATACTTACCTTTCTCCAAATTATGTGGGCACCGAGACGTTTTTCTCTATTATCTATAGAACATCGGAAATGAATTATTTATTCAATGAATTCATTTTGATTATTTGCATCTATAGTTTCAACTTTTCTTCACAAAAGTCAAACGAAGGCAGAATGACAGATCACGAGCCCTCTGAAAACTCAGACTTCCACATTTTTTTTTCAAACAAACAAATAAATCGTGACAGGTGCCGTGTAGTTGGTTAAACGTCCAACTGTGTCACGGGTTCGATTCCCGCCAGTTCCAAGAAAGTAATCCAAGAAAGATTTTTTTCTCAATTGGTCTGAGTGTTGTAGTGAATTTTTCATAACTTCCGTATCTCTTTTTTTGTATCAGCTGACAGACCTTTAAATAGAGGCTTAAAGGGTTATTTCTTTAAATATATATATTTATATGTATAAATACAATAAACGTAGTAACAATCTCACTCTTCCATAACTCAAAGTCTATTTTTCCAGCACGTTATTTACGGCTTTAAGGAAATGGTTTGGAAATTGAAATATTTTGATGAATAACAAAAACCCAAATACTTTTTTTTTATTTATAATAATTAAGCAATGAAAAAACGAGGGCAGTAAAATAAGGGTGAAGTTTATACTTCTGTTCCAATCTTTCTTTACCTCATCCCCCATTAAGGTCAAAGAGATCTACGAAATGCAGGGAAATCTATTCCAAAAAAATCTAGCGAAACATTTAGGAGTCTATACATTCTGGACATTGAGGCATAAAAACCAAAGTTGCTCGTTTCCAAACAATGAATCCACCATTGCACGAAATTTAAATCGACCTCCTGATTTAACAACAATCGAAAGTTTATTCGTTGTTCCCTTAATAACAAGCTTCTACTAATCTCCCATTATTAGGACTCCTCCCAGAATCGTGAGGCAAGTAAATACTCTTAACATCAACACTATTATAAGGGCTGGTGGATATATAAACAGTACTGTCACAACTTAATTATTATATTATAGCAATTTAATTTCATTATTACATTCCCGACACGCCATTAAGCTGGAGAACAAGAGAAACTTGTCGTAAACAACGGAACATAGTGGTGGTACTGATGAGGGGTGAGGTAGATGGTAAGGGAGGGGTAAAGAAGGGCATTCAGGAATGAAATCAACCCGATCTGCTAAATTTTCCTTAGGACAATAAGGAATACGGAGAACTGATTCAAATTTCTGGGTAAATTATTACACTTAAATAATTCAACCTTACAAAATCATCGTCCTTATTTTCCTTTGCCGCATCCGGTGGTTGATAAGGCACTTCAATTGTAGCGTATCTGGATAATTTTGTTACATGAAAGGTAAAGCGATTAGTCTTATACTTCCGGTGCCGGTCCTGAAACAACCAGGAACAATGAAATATTACAGCGAAAAAGCACTTTTGAAGTCAAAATTTTGCGTCCACCCTGCCAGAAATCGAACCCAGGATCTCAAGCATGGTTGACAAATGCGCCAACAACTACACTACAGCAAGTACGGAGAAGTTCCTACATAGGCCCGCGACCGAAATTCTTCCATTTTCCAACACTACTCACATAAAGATAGCCAGGGAACAAGATACATGCACTTTTAAAATTAAAACTTTAAATTATAATCCATTTATTACACTTTTTATCATACTCTCTCGCACACACACATCCACCCTTTTTTGCTCAATCCCGATTTAGAGGACCTAAACTGGCCACTCGTATTTGAGGTCCTAGTAAAATGCGCACTGTAGACATATATTTTCCACTTTTATTAAAACTTATAGTATTAGAAATCAAACACCAACTTGAGTCAACTGAACACTTCATTTTATTTTTACAAATATAAAAATATAAAATTTCGTGACAATTGTTTTGCCTCGTTTGGGCAACGAATGTGAAGATTAGATGGATTAATGTTTTTATATAGTTATATAATTCAAGTTACTTAAGTAAAAACACAAAATAATATTTTGAACTATAGCATGTACATTAATCATAATTGAGGGGAAAACCAGTTGTTAAGGGCGAGGCTAAGTGTTTAATAGGTAATGGGGAATTTAGGTATTTATATTTGAATTTCGGAAAAAATATAACAAAGTATTTAATAACATACATGCATGTATTGTGAGATAATTAATGAAGCTTTATGGTTTTATAACTTTATATAATTTTTGTATAAAATATATCAATGATATTATGATAGGTTGCTGTTTTTTTTTATTTTAAAACATGATCGAAATGTTATGATGAAATTTATATTAACTTAAATGTACGTAAAATACAATGTTTCTATTTTTAAGATTTTTTTATCAAAATATATAAATGCAATTGTAACATGATTCATCTATTAATTACGCGTCATGTAAGCGTGTACATAAAGGGACAAAGTAAAGAATAACAGTATATTTAAATATGTTTAATAGTGGTGCAGATATTAGGTTGGTTTGTTCATTTATTATTTTAAAATTAGGGTTAAAATACAAAATATATCACAAAATTTAAAAATAAAGTGTTCAGTAGATTCAAATCAGTGTTTGGTTTCTAATTATATAAGTTTAAATATGGAGTTCTACAAAATAAACCCCAAATCAATCAATATTTATATTTATGCTCAAGTTCATTGCGACTATTTTCTTATATTCGATATACACACACATGAATTACGTCGCGCACATACAATTATGTTCGCTCTTTTCTTATATAATATGTATTATTAGATTGACATTGGATATGTTTAATTTGCTCAAGTATTTTTTGTATATTTCTACCGTTTTTTTATGTAATAGTTGTAAAAAACACAAATAAAATAAAATAATCCCCAGAAACACATATCATCTAACCTAACATAAGAGATAAATTATATAATTTTTTTCATGCTGTTAGCATAAGCACCCCACGATACGATTTCACTAATTATTCAAACCGAATTCTTTCTAAATTGAATAATTCAGCATATATTTTTTGTTTGTATTTATGTTTTTTTTTATTTTTTCCTCGTCATTTGACTTTCCCTTAAAATCTCAGTGACAGAAAAATGATAAAATTGTAGTTGTGCGGGACAAAACCTCATACATTCAATTCATAATAGGGTATTTTACCAGATCGGGAATAATCTTGAAAACATCCATTTTGAATTGGGTTGTAGTCCTCTGTCCAAAGGTCCGTGGTTTAAATCCCAATGTACCTCAATTTGATTCCCATTTTTCTAATAACAAGTTATTTATTATAACTCGTTATAAATGGCCCTCAAAATAAAGCATTTGGGTAAATCATAAAAACGCAAATATTTCTGAAGAAAAAAATTGTTAAGTGATTTTCTAATGATATAAGTATCAATGTATAAAAACAAGTTTTCATTCATAATTTTCGGGTTTAAAAACGAGCACATACAAAACAGCTCTAAGTTTAAGTCAGATCACTTTGACGTCACACGTCATACCCGCCGAGTGTGGTTCTAACAAACATTGCTCAAAGGTATGGCGCGTTGACGTAATACGTTTGTTCTAAAGGGCATGAAATATCTAGGTTTCAGGTAATTCAAAATATGTGTATCATAAAGTATTTTTGTAAAAAAAGTATTTGATGTCACAAGTAATCGCATTTTTTTGTTTAATTAAAAATTATTACACGTTCGGTACAAAAAAAACGTTATAAGACCCTATTCCTAACAAACCTGATAGCACGGCTCTTAGGTCGGAGTTATCATTAAATGTCCCTGGCTATCGCACGTGAGCGTCGAGCTCTCTATTTCATGTGCCAGCAGTTTGTACGAACTATGCTTAGAACTCTCCACTTATACGTTTAGCTCGTGAGTATAATTTGAACTCTCCCCTTATTGATCCGTTTAATTGTAACAAATTAACATTTCAAATGCGCGTTTTGAAAAACACATTTTTCAATATACAATATTTTGAGTTTGTCCAAATTTTTGTAGACAAGGACTGGATTCAACTCCCTGGGGAGCTGTTTATAATAACATATTACAACAGAGATGAAGAACATTTTAGAGAAGGTAATATATAAAAGTCTAGGCATCTACGGTGTTTATGACCTGTTGATTGGTTTAAGTAGCCACTTTACACACGTTGTAACATTCACCATTCTTCTCATATTTAAACATTTATATTCCTTCAGTTCTTTCATCTGTTGATGTTTGTGTGATAAATCCATCTGGTGCATAAGGAAGTATAGAAATTGAAAACAAATTTTCAGGCGTTGCCTAGTAGACAGGTGAAATAATTCAATTAGATGAGTCTCACCCGCAAAAATGAAGGTTTTAGCTCTTTAACGTCACAAACATCAACAGATGAAAGAACTAAAGGAATATAAATGTTCAAATATGGGCAGAATGGTAAATGTTACATAGTGTGTAAAGTGGCCACTTAAACCAGCCTATGATAGGTCATTAGCCCTGTAGATGCCAGGACTTCTATATTACCTTCTCTAAAATGTACCTTCTATTGTAATATTTTAACACATTTTTCTTTTATACTTAAAATCTTATTTTATATCTAATTCTTCATATTTTATATATTTTGGCACTTGTGCAATAATACTTACACACATGTCCACCCTCATTCATTATAACGGCGTATTAGGCGGCCTCCGTGGTGTAGTGGTCAAGACGCTTGTCTCACAGACGGAAGGTTCCGGGTTCGATTCCCGGTAAGAATCTAAAAACTAAATATGATTTTTCTCAAGCCTGGGTGTTCTGTGATGTAATTCACCACTGTTATAGAGCCTCCTGGCCTGTTGTGGTGCAAAAATAAAAATAATAAAAATAACATCCACCATCTTACCTTCAAACACTGACACTTCTTACACTAACAAACTGACATAATGTATAGTACGAGTATTTCATGTATTTCTGTGAATATCTGCCATGGTTTTATTCTCTGAATATTTCATTTGTTATATTTTTTACATGCATAACTGTAGATATTCCCATTAAATAAAATAAAATAAAAACCAAGAATCCATGGTGAAATTTTCAAATCGGCATTCCACTGTTTTGGTATGTAAACAAATGTATTCAAAAGTTAATTTTGCCACACTTACTCTTTTCAAAATATATGATACAGAAATTCCATTCATGACTTCAGTCAAAAACTTAAGTATTATCATTCATAAGCATTTAGGGTGGCACGATCAGGTTAACGAAGTTAGTCGTAAACTTTAGAGCAGTTGTCACTCACTTAAAAGATTCACACATAATAATGTTAAGCAAACATTAGTCCAGAGGTTACTTTTTCCACTCCTTGACTATGCGGATGTATGTTATCCAGATGCTAACTCTGAATTACTTGATAAGTTAGAACGATTGCAAAATATTTGCATACGGTATAGCTTTGATCTTTGCAAATTTTACAACATAACCGAGTATCGCACGCAACTACACTGGCTCAGTATCAGGCATAGAAGAAACATTCACATTATATCATTTCTTCATAATATCTTCCTGATTGTGTCGCTATAAACTATGTCTTGGCCTTAACAAATGTATGTGTAATGTTATTAATAAATAAATAAATAAAAATCCCACTTCGCCTGTTTATCTGAGAGAGCTCTTCCAACCTCTTTCACAACACAGACTATCTCTTCGTTCTAGTAACGAGAGAACCCCTTTAATATCCGGTCACCGCTCTAATTTTCTTGCTTCCTCTTTCACAGTAGTAGCCGCTCGATTATGGAATAATCTACCCTTTAATGTTAGAGACGCGCCCCTTCTTTATTAACATTTAAGTCAATATTGAAATGTCACTATCTTAATATTTAAATTGTTCCTTTATCCTTCTTCTTTCCTTCCAATCCCCTCTCCTCTCTTCATAGTACAGTGTTAATTTTTTTTAAATATTTTTATTTTGTTAATCTTTATTTCTAACTTTTGTATAAAATTGTAAGATTCAACATGTCCATGGATTTGTAGTTTTCTCAAACTGAACGGTTTGGGTAGGTAGGAAGAAATTGCCTTAAGGCAATATGCCCGCCCTTATATGTTTATATATTGCATATGTAAATAAATAAATAAATATGTCAGTATGTCGTGTAATAATTATGTGCATTAGTTACGTATTACAAAGATACTTAGCATACATCGTTTTTTGTGGACGTAAATTATAAACGCCTTCGAAAACATGTGCTGGCAATATAATTAACAGGCGTGATATAACCAAGCGGTCTGTAGGCGCTACTGGCTTACATTATGCGTTAACTTATAATATTGTTTACCTATAAAATTAATTATAATCTCGCCTTGGAAATATAATCTTAAAACGTAAATTCCACATTTCATACGTGCTTTCTTATACTCATATGCTCTTGGTAATTCGTTAATGGAAGTATTCGGATAATATAATCAAGGAAATGTACGTATTGTTCGGTTATTTTGTAGCTTTCAAAAGGTCATGCAGTCTTTAACGATCTTTGAAAACACAACTTTGTAAATATAATAAGAATTGAAAACCGTTTTTTTTTCGTAATTACTGTATTCACTACAATCCTATATTTTTGGTGATATACTCATGTGTCTGTGTCAACTAATTGCTAGTCCCATCTTAACACAGGACTTTGAGTCCCATGGAGTTGGGAATTATGTCTCAAATAATGTACAATAAACTTATGTATGTAAATAAATAAAAATGGTCATTGATAAATAAGTACTCATAAAAAAATTAATTGATTGCGAAAAAACCAACGTATCTACCGAGGTAACAAAAGTAGTTATCTACCGTTTCATTCAAATTAATATTATGAAAAAAATATTTTTATTTGTTTTTAATAGGCAGCAATAATTTCAAAAGGAAGGGCTTTTTTTTTAATGTGTAAGAAACGAAATGGTGTATAATGAGAAAAAAAATTCTTGAAAGTACAAAGTAGTTAACTGTAAACAACAAAAAATAAGTGATATTAAAGTTCAGGTAATCGTCGTTTTACGCTGGGGTTCCATTTTAAGAGACACCGGCACAAATGAACAAAAATTTAATGGAAAATATAAGGTTAAATTCCATGTTAAGATTCTAAGAACAATCTAACATGTTTATTGAAAAATATGTATATTTAAAATAATTTATTAATGTTTTTAATAAATACAGTTTAAATTCGTTTACAAAATAAATAATTATCTTTTGATTAATACACTGAAACTTTTTATAATAAATACTTACCAGTTCGTCGGTACTTAATCAAATTATCACACTTTTTAAAAAAAAAGCATCCAATTTCATTTGATTTAATTGTTGCTTCCTTTTTTGCAGAATCATAGCATAAACTACACATATTTTAATATTCTTTTAATTTTATTGATAATAAAATAAAAAATATAATCCTACATTTATTTTACTGTCGTCTGGTGTCGGCTGAACCGGGGAATCCCACGCCGGCACCAACCGGCGTAATTGTAAATCGGCGTAAATCGAACCGGCGCATTACTAGGTTTACCTGTACACGTATTTAAATAAAAAAATACACTAATATTTAGTAGTGAGGTAAAAATTCGGAAAAATGAAATTGAGAAGAGATAAGTTTGCTTTGTTGTGTATTGATTGACGCATTCGTCTGTTATTCTCGAGGTCATGGGTTTGATTCCTAGCAGAGTGTAATATTAATATTAATTTTATTGGTTGTATAACCTACAATATATTAATATCATTCTAAAACTGGCAGAAAAAAATACTTGCAGGCGTTGCCCAACACGAAGGTGAAATAGTTCAGTCAGATGAAACTTACCTAAATCAAAAACCGTTTTAACTCCTATATAAAAACCAACTGTGTAAGAATTAAAAAAATATGGATGTTCAAACATTGGCTAAATTAAAAACGATATATGGTGTGCAATATGGCCAAAAAAATCAACCGATTACAGGTTATAAGCCTTGCAAATGCCTAGACTTCCATATTTCATTCACATCAGTGTTCTACATGGCTGTTGTATACATTATTTGATAAAAAATCAGTGAAAAGGGGCACACATAAACATATTATTTTGTGTGCACTAATAATAACAATACGTGTTTATTTCATTTGTAAGTTATTTAAAATATATTTTTTAACCTTCTGTTAGAATTTAGATTTTTTTTTTCCTATTTTTTTTCCCATTTCATAATATTATTTTACTGTCTTAAGTTAAATTTATTTTGTGACTTCTCCTTTTTGGGAGTCTGATTTTCACATTTTCCCTGGTATTATTATGATCATGTTTATGTTGGCTTTTATAATTAATTTTCAAATTCTGTGTTATTCTAAAAATTAATAATATTTTACATAAACATCGTATTGTAAAATATTATTTGCTTAAATTTTAACTTTTTTAATTAACTTAACATCAAATTTTCAATTGTTATTTATGAGTGTTATTTATTATTTATTATTTAGTTATTTATGAGTGTTACAGCTAAAACTTTTATCGATGTACGTAAAATTCATCTTGTTTAATTCATTTAGTTGAATTTTTACCAACTTAGCAATGTCAGAAAACACTTTTATATTTTTCACTTCTTATACGAGTTAGTAATCAACAATAAAGTGGTTTAACCAGCTAAAGACATGTCATAAGCCCCATAAATGCCTATACTTTTATATTTCTTTCTCAAAAATGTTTTCCTTATCTGAAGCAACGAATTTAGGTATTTGACAAAAGCCATAAACCATTTGATTATATTTTTGTTAAATACGCATTTAGAAAAACTACTTTTTAATTACTCCCCTCTCCACGACATACAGCTTACAGCGCACACTGCATCTGAGGACATAAATCTTCTTGGCGGTGTTGTCAAACAAAAAAAGCTGCCCGAAGGAGCTCTCTGTAATCTGGTAGCCTTAGCATCTTTGTGCTGAAAGAAAGTAATCCAGAAGTACATATAATGTACTTCATTTGATTGAGAAAAAAGGGAAGTGAATTCTTCACTGACTGGGATTAAATTGATTGGACATGATCAATTCACCGAAATTTATTTATTTATTTGGTTTACAAACAATGAAAAAATAATAAATAATACACATAAATATTGAAACAATAAAAAAAAACTAGACGCTACTTATTTTTCATCAATTACCTGTTAACACTAACCAAATACAAATTTATATTTATTTACTAAAAAAAATTAATGAGCAAAATAAATTATTAAATTGAGTTTAAATTATTGTAAAAATTAAAATGAATCGCAAAAATTGTACGAATTAATAATAAAATAAACATGAATAAAATACGAATTTAAATAAAATTAACAATAAAAATTATTAACATTAAATTGTTTTTAAAAAATCATTCATTTATATAAAACTAATAAAAACAATTAATAAAATATGCATCGAAACAAAACCAGCATCAAAACTTTTTAAAAGCCTTGAAATTCTTTTTGGAAGCCACCAGATCTGTACATCCGACAGGACCTATAACAAGGCCATGAATAATAGCGAAAAACTTCATTCGGTAAATATAGAGAGGGAGAGTAGAACAAGACCACATAATGTGTTGAGAAGATTGATTAGGATATCCGCAGCAGCACGAAGGGGAGTCAACAATATTAAAAACAAATCATTTTTGATTGAATTTACCATGACCTGATAAAAACTGCGTAGTCCAGTGATCGGGGATAACCACGATATACATATGTTTTTCAGCCATTTCAACTTCTAAAAAAATATACCGGTTATCGATTAATAAAAAAAATTGGATCAAATTATTAACCGGTTATTTATCAAAAAATAAAATTACTAATTAAATTATCATAAACAAATTTAAAAATAAGTTGTTAAAACAACTTGAATGTTTTACGTCACTGTTATTAATGGTTGTTCGCGATAGTTTAATATCCGAATAAAACGATTAAACAGTTGGAATACACGAGTATGCCGAGTGGCAGAGTCCCGATTTATGTGCACAATTTATTGAATAATTCCTCCAATGTTAGCCAAACTGGTACAATGTTTGCTAAAGTAGATAGTAGATACCCACTTCAGAAGTTATCTGAATCAGGAGATAGAGACTTGAAACAATCTTAGCAAACATTCGGAAATCGGTGAATTTCTTTGTTTGAGGAACTAAAAAGTATTTTTAAAATGTTTTGAACGAACATAGATTTCAAGAACTTCATGATTTTCTTTGCTGTATTCAGTTGTACATAAGGCTCTGGATTTTTAAACCAAATGCAGCGTACTTCAATCATCTGTTACGTTATATCAGCATATGTTAATTTGGTTTATCTTTTATTTTCTTTTCATGGTTTATATGATATAATATATGATATAAAATTTTATATGATATAAACTTTTTATAATTAAAAAAGGAATGAATGGCCCACGCTCAGATGCTGAAGTCTTTGTGGGCATTTTTAACAATTTATGTTTTAACTTAATTTTAAGATGTATTTTTCTAAAGTGTATTTTTGAAATTATATTTCTTTGTAAATAATATATGTATGGAAAAATAAACAAAAAAAATAAGGAAATATCGAGATTATTTATTTGATAAGTTTTCATGTAAATTTATGTTTAAATTATGTATAGAAAAACAGATTTAAAAACCTTATTTTTTAATGAATAGAATAAACATTTATTGTAATTTTCTCACTTTTAGTGACAAAAAAATTATGTTCTAATATCAGCAATTATTTTTTAACTTTTTAGTATCTATCGTAGTCTTCCAATAGCCTTATACCCGTATGCAGACACAAAACTTAAGGTGAGGATAGTAAGTAGAAAGGTGGTAACATCCTTATTCTAAAATTAAAAACAAATACAGCATAACATCAATATACTTAAAGAGGAATATTTTTCTTTAGTGAAATGAACAAACAAATTAAAAAGTTCAGTCAGGAATACAACCTACTTAAGAAAGAAGTAAAAAGCTTTAAATATAATTCATTTTTTGGCGGCACTGAATAAAAACACCATAAACTATATTTTTTTAGCAATTTATATGTTATCCCTAAAATATTAATAATTTTTAAAAAAATATTCAAGTTATTGTAAGACGTCACTACCCATTTTGTACACAAGAATGTTTTTTTTTTCGAAATAGAAAAAGTTAATTTAAAAATATGTATTAAATTTAAATTAAAATTGTATTTGGTAGTAATATCGTTTACTTATTACATATCTGTTGTTTATCTGAATAAAAGCTTCTTTAAAAAAAAAGTTCAAATTTACATTCGAAATAACAGTGCCTTTTAAAAACGACTCATGCCTTCAAACTTTATCCAACTCACTAAAAAAAAATTTTTTTATGTATAATTAGTTGAGTCGGAGCCCTTTTCATAGATATGAATTTGATAGAATACAAATAACTACTTGAACGAGCATTATTTTCGAGGGGCTTGTTTACGTTGTTCATGAAATTATTATTTCTCATTAGAAATATTCACAAGATTAAAATCCCATTCAATTATCTTTTACCTTTACTCTTAATGATTTGATGTGATTCGTGTTAAAAATACCTTGAAAACAAAATTCAGCATTAGCGAGAATTATTATTTTGCTTGATTCCTATCACGCCAACAATGTATTTTGTAATATATTTTAGGAACCTAATATCTAATTATTACCACAGGTATTAATTAATTTGTTTTGCCACCAGCAAAAACACCATTCGTGGGAAATTTGCGTCTGGCAATACTTAATTTTCTCCTTGGGAACGTAAACACGTTAAAAAGATTATAAAGAAAGAGATATTTATTTGCGATAAAGGTGACTTATTGGATTTTTATTGTTGACATGCTACAGTTTAAGTAAGAAAATTTTAATATGATACGAGTATCTGGTATAAGTGTTTTTACATTCATTAAGACTTTTAGTGGTTTAAGTAATCATTTTACACACTGTAAAATCTACCTTTCTGTCTCTGAGTGAATACCCACAATTACTTACTGCAGGGTTCCTTAAACTATGATTTGCGGAACACCAGTGTTTTACGGAGCCTCAAAAGGTGTTCCGCAAAAAAATGGACTAATTGTATACAAAAACAACACTTTCGCAATGTTTAGTCAATAACCGCATTTATCGATATTATTCCTTGCGATTACTTTTCTTTCTCATACTTCCCTTGACATACCTTTATGGTACCTACCCTACATTAAGATAGACGATTTTTAAAATTAGAAGATTTGCATTTAGAACAAAACAGAACAAAATTTTGACATTATATTGCATAAAAATGTAGGTCCAAATCATTGTTCCTTTCCTTTCTTCAAAAATTTCCAACCTTTTACAAAGCTGAATTAAAACCGTTTTTTTGCTACAGTCCGCCTTAAGTTAACACGCAATATCTTCCCAAAACTATAATGGACGATTCCTGGGTTCGGAATCAATTTTCAACGACAGGTGAAGTAGACTTAAGCGCAAGTAATTATGAACTTCTAATTGACATCAGTAACTCTGATTTGAAACAAAAATACAAAGATTAAATGGTATTAGGACGATTTTGTTAAAATAGTTCATCGATGTGTCAAACCAAGCTTTCTTTGTTTTATTTCCGTTTTCTACAACTTATTTATGCAAACTGGGATTTCCTTACTATGTTGCAACAAAGTCAAAGAGCAGAAATAGGTTCAATATCAAAACCGGTATAAATATAAGAATTCAACCAAATGTGAGTTTAAAAAAAAATTGCGATCCAAGAACTCATAATCATATGATTCATTTTATCACTCTTTTATGTAAATTGTTTTAATTACTTAATGAATAATAAATGTTGTGATAACATTTTCTATTTTATCTTTATTATTATGAATTACTCAAACTATTTTGTTGAAATTTTCAGATCTGCCAAGTGTCTCGTTTCTGAAAAACTTTGACTTACTGTAAAATCTTGTTATTTTTTATAATTTCTTATATTATTTTTTTTAAACTTTTATTGGTATTGGTATATGTACTTTGTAAACTTTATTTGTGTTTCAATTTTAAAATCAGTGGTTTAAATTATTTGAGCATCATTTAATTAAATAATTACATAAAAATAGTCCTGCCTAAACAGAAAAAAATCCTTGCTAGTCGCTACCTGAAACAGAGAACTATTCTAAAAAAAAATTAAATATCTGGCCAAAACCATTTTCTCCGTTTAGGTGCTAAGTTTAGTAAAATGAAAAACATTACTGATAAATATTTTATGAAATTTAAACATTGGCAGAGTAGGGAATGTTGCATAGTGTAAAAGTAATCACCTAAAACAGACAATGAGACTTGAAAAGTTTTCCGATGGCCTGAGTCCTAAATTCCCTTTTCAAAAATAGTAGCTTTCCACATGGCTGAGAATGTTATACAATAAGTAAAGTGAAATCAGCCAGCATCAAATCATAAGCCTTATAAATGCCTCATGGTCAGCGCGTTTGTCTACCATGCAAGAGGTCTTGGGTACGATTTCCGCCATTGTTAATATGAAATATTTATTTAAAAGGGTAATTTTACACTAGAATATTTCAGTCCCTGGGCTAGTACCTAAAGCGTAAGACTGATTATCTTACCTTCATGTAACGAAAATGATATAGATACGCTAAGGTTGGTGTACCAATGCTGTGCCCTATCGACCATTAGGTGCGGAAAGGGAATGATGATGATGATGTAAATGCCTTTATTCCATGTTTCCTTCTCGAAAATGTTAATCTCCGTTGCAATGTCAATATAACCATTATTTTAATTAATCGAATGCTTTTAAAGCAAGTACATTGTACATTGTACGTGTGTGTGTTTGTGTTAGTATCCGGCAGTGTTAATTGGAAAACCAATACTACGATACATTGTTTTATTCTCCAACTCTAGAAGGTTCCTCGTGTCAATAGGGTTGCATGTTCTAATGTTAACACGTTATCTGTGATCACACTCCAAGTGACACCACCTTGTGTTCTGATGCCGTGCCGGAAGTTGGAATGTTAATTTTGCCTTGAATATTAATGAGAATCTATTTTTGTGGACACATTTGTATCTCCCCTGGAAAATTGACGTCACCAGAAATTTTACATGAATTCATCATAATAATTCCTTTTCCGCACCTAATAGTGCAAAGGGCACTGCATTGATGCAGATCTTGTTCAAAATAACTTCCAAATGAATCTTTAATATTTTGAGTTTGTCCAAATTTTTGTAGACAAAGACTGGATTCAACTCCCTGGGGAGCTGTTTATATTAACATATAACAACAGAGATGAAGAACATTTAAGAAAAGCTTAAAACAGCCATTGACAGGTCATAAGCCCTGTAAATGCCTGAACTTCTATATTACCTTGTCATGTAAATGGCATTTGTGCCAAGTACACACTTATATATGAGAAAATAAAATATATAAAAAGAAGAGAATCCAGCCTGTCTACAAACACTTGTACATACTCAAAACATTGTTGATAATAAACGAAACAAAAGATTCATCCAAGCTTTTCACAAGATGTAAAAAATATTATTATTAACAATTTGTTGATACCTGGTATGAAAAAAAGAGAAAATGTAAAATAATTGTAATCATCTGTAAGGGTTAATATTTTTTTTTACCCTCAATTTGCCTTAATCCTGTTATTTTAGATCATATGTCCCGTAAAATGAGCACAAAGAGTTGGTCACCCTAATTGATAGAGCATTAAGTAATTTTGTTGTCGATAATTTACTGTGCCGTATGTAAAATCGTATTTATTTTCCATTGATACCACATTTTTATAACACGTCATTTTTAGTTTCATTTAAGTGTTGCATGCATAAAATTTAATAACATTACAAATTTACTACAAAACCCTGCTTACGCTTGCTTTATCACTTCTGCGAATGCTTTACGCTTCCAGGAGAGAGGAGGTAATATCCGGTTCCTACCCCGCGACTCCCCCATGCCATTCCCCTTACCCTAGATCTTCCTGCAGCTATGATGGAGTATCTACAAGGCAGTGTGCGCTAAATGCAATATTCGTACATGGGGAGCCCATAAAATTACTTCAGATTATCGGATTTCTTTTTATAACTGTCTTTACTTTTGATGAATTTCCAGTGCAAAAAAATATTATACGGATAAAATTTTACTCGATTAATATATCGTCGTGATCGTAAAACAACGGCGGGTGTGCGAAAAATGCGACATGGACCTTTATTTATATCTGATCTTAAAAAGTTTCATAAATTCTTTAAATTCCAGGTTTAAATATTTTATATATATATATATATATTATACATATGTGCACACGGACCGATCAGTGGATCAAGCTAAATAGGTAAAATGTGTGTACTGTTTATGAAATTTGTTCTATTGGTCTATAAACTAAACTAAACTACACTACTTTTTGAATCGCATATCAATAAAATTACCTCCAAAGCATTGAGCATGTTAGGTTTCATAATTCGAATGAGTAAACACTTTGATAATACAAAGGCCCTTATTTCATTATATTATACATTTGTCAGAAGCCATTTGGAATACGCCTCTCAGATATGGAATCCCCAGTATGCCATATATATAAGTAGAATAGGAAATTTTCAAAACAAATTTATAAAGTACCTTAAATACAAAACCGGTATTTCTTATGTATCTACTCTCACTGCCTCCACCTTCCATGGAATCATTTCTCTACAATACCGCAGAGTGTGTGCGGAACAACTACTGCTTTACAAAATTATGACAGGAATGGTTGACTGTACAGAGCTGCTTAGTTTAATAACAATACATGTGCCAGCCAGAATTTGTAGACGGTACCACCTGTTTCATGTACCAATAAGTAGTACATCGTATGTTAAAAATGCTTTTTTTCGTAGGACTTTTTCAATGTACGATACACAATTTAAAAATATAGATTACACAAACATCACTGTCAGATTTAAAATTTACACTAAAAATGTATTATGTAACTTAGTAGACATTATAATAATAAATATGTACATCTCCTTTCCCCTCCTTATCCTCTCTTCGAGCATTTTTGTCCTTATCCCGTAACTGAATACTCTTAAAATTAATATTTAAAAAATCTTTGATTATTGAGTACATGAAAATAACATTTTTATATGTATAAATTGTATGTATTTATTTGATATGTTATATATTTTCTTTACTAACTTTGTATACTATGTGGAAATCTGTGAATAGTTCTGAGTTTATACACTATATCTGTTTGTTTACTAAAAATATGTATGTAGAACTGTTGATTTTCCAAATGAAATTTTAAAAAATATATATATTAATTGGTTATGTTTTTTATGATTAATTTAGTATTTTTTTGTTTATTATGTTAATGATAATCAGGTTTATTAGATTAATTATGTTTTTTTTTTTGTTATTATTATGTTAACTTTTTTAAATAGCTAATCTTAAGCATGTTTCACATTTTGTAAAATGTTTCCCTGGGCACGGGACACCCCAGTGAGGAAACATTATTCTGTATAAAAAAAAAAACAAACAATGTAAAAGTATAAATAAATATAGCTAGCGGACCCGATACACATTGTCTTGCCTGAACGTTGACTTGCCTGCTATAAGATGATTCAACAAACGCTTTTTCAATATTAACATATTACAACAGAGATGAAGAACATTTAAGAGAAGGTAATATAGAAGTCTAGGCATCTACAGGGATTATGACCTGTAAATGGCTGGTTTAAGTGGCCACTTTACACACTGTGTAACATTCACCATTCTGCCCATATTGGAACATCTTTATTCCTTCAATTATTTCATCTGTTGATGTTTGTGAAGTTAAAGAGCTGAAACCTTTATTTATGCTGGTGAGATTCATCTAATTGAATTATTTCACCTACATTCTAGGCAACATTTCTGTTGTTGTATAGAAAAAAATACCAAAATAAAAAAAATGTATTATTCTTTTTTTATAAAAAAAATTTTAGCTCTTTTATAATTTGCCAAATATTTCGATTTTGGTGGCCATTTTCAACAAGTTGTAAATTACTCACTATTAGAAAATGAAAATCCAGTTGGGGTAGTGAGGTTTGAACTTCGGACCTCTGGCCCGTGAGTTCGCAACACTAGCCACGGGACCACAACCCGATTATTTATTTGTTTATTTTATTAAATGTACCACAATTAAAAGTGTATGTTTTTTATTTAGGAACTTTGCTAGTCTGTCTTAAAATTGTTTTTTTTTACGTTATTTTAATATCATTTTTGACTGTTTTTTTTCAGTAAAATAAATAAACGAATAAAAAACAAACTGCCAATATAATTATACATATGTGATTAGTGTTTACAAAAACGTGTTTTAAAACAGTTTTATATTTTATTAATGAGGTACAACTACAAGTCAATAAAAACTATGGCAAATAAAGATAACTGTAACATTTAACTGAAATAAAATAGTAATAATGTGAGAAAATAAATGATCTATGAACTTATTTATAAAGAAATCACTTAAATTAATTATGATACATAGATGGGATACAGTATTATAAAATAAAAACATGTGAGGCAAATGAATTTTTAACATAAAAAACACCAAAATTATCTATGAATAATCTAAAATGAACGTAGTTATGCAGAAAGCAGCCAGTCCACAATTTTGAAAAAATGAGGCATTGATGTTATCGGGTACAGTAAAGTAAATTTTATGTTCTGCTAAAAACAACCAAGCCGCTTTCATTTACTAACACGAATGTTTTTTTTAAACCATATTAATCACCTTCTGAAAATGGTGTCGATCTGCTGAAAACACCCATAGCACCAGAAAAATCTTACAGTACTTTAAATATCATTAAAACTGGTCATATACATAATGAGATTCTGGTTTGTAAAATTTTAAAAAAATGTATCTATTTTTAATCATTTGTTAAAGTCAAAAACATTCCAGCTGTGGTGTAGATTTGATCATTTAGACTTTTCAAAAAGGTGCTATTATCTCAGTTTCATTTTTCCATGGCTGGCTGCTTTCTGCATAACTGCGTTCAAATGTTGGTCAATATTGAAGTGAGAATAAAAATATTGTTGTTTTAATCATCATCATTCCCTTTCCGCACCTAATGATGCATAGGGCACTGCATTGGTACACCAATCGCAGCGTATCTTGATCATTTTTATTACATACATGAAAGTAAGATGATCAGTCTTACGCTTCAGGTACCAGTCTAAGGACTATAAATTTATTGTGTGAAAACACCCTTTAAAATAAATAATTCATGTCAACCATGTCGGGAATCGAACCCGAGACCTCTCGCATGGTAGGCAAACGCGCTGACCATTACACCACGAGGCCGACAATTTAATTATTGTATAGTATTAATGTATACACTTATGGTGGCCTCAAAGTTTAAGACACTAGAATCACGCACGGAATATTCCGCGTTTGGTTCCCAGTGACAACACAAAATACAATTTAAATTTTAAAAAAATTGCACCCTAACAGTCCAGAAAACCCAACAACAGTTGTAAAATTTCAGAAATTCAATGCGGTTACTCTCTAGGAACATTATTTGTTGTAATTCACCACTGTAGATCGGATATTTTGAACTGTTTTGATGTACATAAAATTAAAATAAGCGCCCTGTGTACCTAAACAATTAAAATTATAAAAATACGTCTGCTTTTATTAGCCCACAGTGTATGTTGACATAGTAATCGAACTGATGCATAAATCCAGACTCAGCCAAACACGAATGCGAGTGAAGATTCATATTATTGAATCCTGCGGCTTACTGTACCGAATATTTCGACAGTCTACCCTGGTGAAAAGAATACAGCCAGGATGTTAACCTGAATGACTTCAACCATATTTACAATATTTTACATAAAACAAACTTTGCGTTTAACATTGTATAGACTTTAAAAATGGACAAGTCAGGGGCCATGACAGGGACTAAAAAATATATTAGAGTTGAAAAACACCTTTTTACCTTTTGTTAAAATGTTTGGAGACAAAATATTGGATTTCACCCCTCAGGAGTCATTCAAATTAAAACAGGGATGAAAAACATTTAAGAGAAGTGAATATAGAAATCTATGCATTTTCAGGGCTTTTGCCTTGTCATTGGCTGGTTTAAGTAGCCACTTTACACACTATATATTAATAAAAATATCGATTAAAAAAATGAAAATTTGGTTATATATCATAAAATATTTTGAGCATGTAAAAATAATTCAACAATACTGAACGTTAAAAAAAATACATACCATTTTCGTCTAGTTTCGAAAATATTGATATGAAATTATAGCCTTGAAAGGAAAAAAAGACTTGATTTATTGGGTCCACGTGTAGTATTTAGTTGACATGATAAAAATAAAATAGAAAATAACCAATTAGTTACGTAAACCTTGACGAAGAAGCTTGTTTGCTTTGAAATCGGTCGGTGGAAAAAAAAAAAAAAATTAGTGGTTAATAACAAAGTTGTTTTATTTATTTTATTACATACATTATTTTTTTAAATTCTTCTTAGGTAAATAGTAAAGAAATTTAAACCCTTTTGAACAATAATAAATGATAGACGAAATTTTTATCTAGAACTATTCATCATCATCGTTCCCTTTCCGCACCTAATGGTGCATAGGGCACTGTTTTGAAACACCAATCGCAGTGTATCTTGATAATTTTTGTTACATGAAGGTAAGATCAGTCTTACGCTTCAGGTACCAGTCCTGGGACTATGAAATATTCTGGTATGGAAACACCCTTTTAAATCAATATTTCATATCAACCATGTCGGGAATCGAACCCGAGACCTATTGCATGGTAGGTAAACGCGCTGACCACTACACCACGAGGCCGCAACTATTAAGTACTAGCTTTTTCTACCCATGAAATACAGGTGAAGGGCCGTCCTATATAAACTAAACTTAACATGCAATGAGTCACCAACGTCTTGGTACTTATTGCCTAGAGTGTGAAGTATTGATGACTGCATTTTTACCATATAAAGACGAAGTATTGTTGCCACAGTACTATCAGGTTTTCCGAGTTATCGTTTTCGGTACATTAAAGTCAATTAGTGATATAATTGCAGGGATGTCCAACATGCAATGAATTATTTTACATTAATTTAGCAAATTTGTTATTATTCTCTTATCGCTTAATCGTTTAAAATTCATAATTAACAGTATCAAATTATAGTCCTTAAATTCGATACTAATACGTTATTTAAAATTTATAAATCGCAAAAAACTTATTTTGGACCTTTTCAATACAATATTGGTACCTAGAAAACTGGAGAGCCCAGATTGTGGAGTTGTTCTCTAAAATATTTCTAACAAGTGACGTTTCTTGTACTATAATGTAAACAAAAAAATTGTAAAAAAAAAGAAATATATTGCATAAATATTTCATGTCAACCATGTCGGGAATCGAACCCGGGATTTTTTACATGGTAGGTGAGTCCACTAATTATTATACGACAACACCACCAACATTTTTTCTTAAATACTGTATATTTTCTTCGAAACAGATTTAAAACACCAAAAAACTCAACGAATTTTTACTTAAACAAATTTAGGTAAAAAAATGTTTTATTACTATTTAAACGTGGTTTTTATAGTAATAAAAGGAAAAATTAATTGAAAAATTCACCATGTTATTGCTTACAAAATAACCATTCAGGGAATATTTTTTAGTTTGCATACAGAATTGTTATAGGAAGTGTTTCTAAAGAAGGGTTGCTTGTGACATTTTCCTAAGTAGATGACAATTAATTACTTTCGCTACATGTACCAGCTATCAGAGGCAGAGATTAAAACTCTGTGACGTCATCTTCAGCTTAGAAGGAAACTTTTCTATAAGCCATATAAATGCACAAGGTAAGAAATCCTATGGTCGAAGTAATTTAAAAAAATAGTAATTATAATTTTAGAAGCGTCAATGTGTGAGAAATCGTACAGCTCATCGCATACCGCGCACCGCATCTGAGGACGAAATCTCCCTAGTCGGTCTCACACATTAGAAAAAAATTGCTCGTTGCCGAACGAGAAAAGCTGCTCAAAGAGACTCTGTTATCTGGTAGCCTTGGCATCTTTGTGCTGAAAGAAGCAAATAAATTTATTTAGTAGATGAAGAATACAATTATGTGAGAGAAATAAATCCAAAACCCTAAACGAGCTTTAGACCGACGAACTCGGAGGCTACTCTCAGATAAAAATCCTGTAACAGGCAATCTACTTCGTAGTGCAGTGGTTAGTGCGTTCGCCAACCTGCTTGAAGTCGTATGTTTAATACGGTAGACGTGACAAATTGGTTTTCAATGTGGTTTTACTTTGCACTATTTATTTTTCTTGGGCTGGCACCGGAAGCGTAAGACTAATCACCGCACCTTCTGTAAAACAAAAATTGTCCTGTTACAATAGTAGTGCCAAAGTATTGCCCTATGCACAACAAGGTGGAGATATGGAAATGATAAAGATCATTTTATACGTGTCATCGCACTGAATTCGTAAGCCAATGACGTATTTCAGGTATCTA
This sequence comes from Micrasema longulum, assembly GCF_059751315.1. Lineage (NCBI taxonomy): Eukaryota > Metazoa > Arthropoda > Insecta > Trichoptera > Brachycentridae > Micrasema > Micrasema longulum. Next base: position 253,970 of record NW_028277737.1, read on the forward strand.
CCTACTTGTTATTTGGCAAGATTAAAAATATTTAGTTTTTTTTTGCCTTGACAAAGGAAGGTCGTGTTTTGAAACCGGTCGGCATATTGAATTTATTTTTGTGATTTAAGAAAAATTAAATACATTTATATTAAATAAATATTAAATGTTTTTATCTATCTGGAAATTAAGCCCGAAACCGCATTTATGATAAGCAAATGACACGTAAGACACGACCCCTTTTTTACTGTTTTTCAAATTATCGTTAATACTCTTTGAACTTTATTTATAAACCTGGCATGAAGATACACTTAAGTGTAGTGATTTAATTTGGATGGAAATACCATTATTATTTTAGTGGTAAAATAAAGATGATATTTCCATCCGAATTATACCACTGTACTCAGGCGTAACTTTACGCCAAGTTTATGAGTAGGGCCTTGTATTCAAGAATTGATTTAAAAGAAAAACCTTGTTTAGCCCCAGTAACAAAGTTTTTTTTTAAAATAAAAATGAATCATTAAGCGTTATGAATGGGATTCTGATTCTTTAATATGTATGTGAGTATGCATGTATTTAGTCAAATCTAGCAACCAATCATAAAATAATAAAAAAATATACGCGTGCCTAATTAATACGATTATTATGTAATTATTATGTCCTTTGACTTTATTTCTACGATACAGAAACATTTAGACCAAGGTGATTATACTGCTGGTGTTTTCATAGACCTAAAAAAGGCTTTTGACACTGTGGACCACAGCATTTTGATCGAAAAACTTCAGTATATTGGTGTAACTGGAATACGTTTAGAAATTTTTAAAGACTATCTTTCAAACAGATCATCTTTGGTAGAAGTTGGAGGTAAGTTTAGCAATTCTGGTAAAATCACCTGCGGGGTACCTCAAGGGTCTATACTCGGTCCGTTGCTATTTCTTATATACATCAACGATATGACAAAATGGGGCATCAAAGGAGGAATACAGCTTTATGCAGATGATACGACTATTTTATATCACACTAAAAACAAACAAGATTTACAGAAGATGGTTGAAAGTGACGTTTTACATCTGGCGGAATGGCTGCGTTTAAATAAATTGAGCTTGAATGCAAAAAAGACTCACTACCTTCTATTTGGAAACAAGAGTAATGAATCTATTGATGTCTTTATTGGTGTTGATCGTCTGGAGAAAAAAAATAGCACTAAGTACTTGGGACTGTTAGTGGACTCGCAGCTTACTTGGAATGAACATGTTGAGCGCGTGAAAGGAAAAATTGTCCCTGTAGCTGGAATACTGTACAGATTTCAGAGAATGCTTCCAGTTTCGCTGCTTCGAGCAATCTATTTTTCTATGGTCCATTCGCATTTATCATACCTTTGCTGTGTTTGGGGTTTTGCAACTAAGAGCAAAATTTCTGAGGTGCAGATTATCCATTAACAATTTTCCTATGGGAGTGAAAATAAGAAATGTATATATATTTCAATTCTCTAATTTTCGGCTATCTTTATTCAAAAGATCGCGCCAATCAGTTTCTCCGTTGCGACGTGACGGAAACACAAACAAGCAAACACATTTTCGCATTTTTAATATTATAATGGAAGTGTATTGAAGTGTTGACACTCGCTACTTAATAGATATCGCAACGGTGTCAGTCATGACGTGGACGGAGCCACGTGGAACGCGGCGACCGGCAAAATGCCAGAGGTAAATCACTCGAACGACACTTGTATTCTGTGATCCCTAGCGATGGGACCTATTAAATTATAATAAGCCTAATTTCTACTAAGTTATTACAGAAAGTATGAATAGTACGCTTTTATAAAAGTAAGAGTTTACTTTTAACGTGGTTTTTGCTTGTTTGTGCAAAAGCGATCGTTTGTGAATAAAAAAAAATATTTGGTTTTATTGATATGTTTACATTAATTCCGTAATTTGGTTATATTTACTGTTGACCTTAATTCTAGATCTTTGTTAGATATGCCAGTAGTAGGATGTTTTACCTTATGTGTAAAAAATAATTTCTGTGATGATAAATTAGAAGCCTTCATTTCAAGCCACAACTTGCCAGAAACAAAGTTTGCATAAAAAACACCAGATGTCGTTAGATAAGTTCAGTTACGAGAAGAATTTTTGGCCTGATGCATATGATGAATATTTTTTAATTTAAATATTTGAAATTAATTCAAAAATTCGATTTAAATTTTGACAAATACCTACTCGTTAAAAGAGTTTTGATGATGTTTACTTTGCCGTATCTAGGCAGATGTACTATAGAATACTGTAATGTTTGTGAAATAGTACTAGACACCTAGGCGAGTATTTTTCAATTAATGGCTACTCTCAGGAATAATAATTTATTTTTATTGTATTTTATTGGAAAGCCAACAGACAATTATTATTTCATAGGATACAATTCGGTCGTCAGATGGCAGAAGGGACCATCTGTAATTTTCAAAAATGTTCAGGAGAGCTGAAATACGTCCCAATTTCAAGACTTTAATCCACAAACCAAAATATTTTACTGTTGCTTTTTAATAATAGATAACCATTCTAAATGACGTGCGTGTATTTATTGAAATATTATTTACAACTTTTGAAAACTAAAACATAGACAAAAATACAGATGGTCCCTTCTGCCATCTGACTATCGAAATATATTATAAATATATATCATTAAGTCCAATTAGAGGCTTCCCATAATATTGTTATTGTAAATGTTGTCACATAAAAATTATTCGTAATATAAAATAACTAATCATACACAACTTATAATATTACTTAAAATGTAAATGTTTTACATTTTACTAAAAATAAATCCACTTTTAAATATTAGTCACACAGTTGAAGGCTATAATTTATAAAGACTACAGTTGACCATACATTGTACAATTATTATATGACTACATACAGAACTGCACATAACCTGCATAATTGCAGAGTTTTTTGTTTGCAGATTCAAGGCACAATATCATTATTAGATTTTTAATCTTGATTTTATTTTTAAACGAAGATAAATATATGTTATTAATATCAATCAAATTTTATTGATGATTACACATATTGCCATTTCTATTTTCAAATTTATTATTAAAGAATTTTGTGGAACATTTAGAAATTTTAAAAAGATATTGGTTTCTGGTCTGCTACTGTGACTCTAAAATTAATAAGTGATAAAATCTTAGGGTAATCTATCATGTTATTTAAAATGATATACATAAAAATAGCGTCAGCCATGTTTCTGCGAGTTTGGAGAGTTTGGAGTTTAGGTAAGTTTGTAGATTCATCTGGACTTTTGTTCAGAGTCAACCGTTTAAAATTGCAATACGACATAAATTTTGATTGTATGAATTCAATTCGGTTAATTTAACTTTTGTATTGAGAGCTTTAAAAATAAATCAAGTGGAAACAAGTTCGCCCATAGTGTAGTGATTAGTGCGTTCGCTCACCATGCATAAGTAGCCTGGTTCGGTTCACAACAAGGTCGTGGTTAAATATTTGTTGATGTTTTTTAGCACTGAAATATTTTACTGTCCCTAGACTGGCATCATATCTTCATGTGAAAGATACCTTGCATTTGGTAAACCTTTACAGTGCCTTATACACTTTCGAGTGCATATATTATGGTTATTATCAAAGAGCTATTGGACCATGAATCATAGTGGAAAATACTTGTTCTATGTGGAGCATTAGTTTTGATGTTTCGGTTAATTATTATTACCTTAGACAGCGTCAACATAGACATTCACATTTCAATAGACAACACCAACCTGCCAATAACACAGCTGTTGGAAAAGCAAATACTGTTCACCTCTGTTTTGAACAATATACATATATTTTTTTAATATTTTTATTTATACATTTTATAACATTTACATTTTTTGTACACTTTGCCCAGCTAACTAGGATACATACCCCGTTCCAAGCTAGGTAATTACATTTTAATGCATAATAATAATTTCCAAGTTAATAGAAAGAACAGACAAAAAAAAACTTACTAGAATACACATATTGATACATACCTATAAACATATATACACATACATACATACACATATACATACACCCATACGCGTACACATACATACATAAAAAAAAGATTCACAATTTAATTTATAACATATAAATACGAACTTTATGATTGCCATTTGTTTTTTTTTTATCGTATATAAGAATCTCCAATCCACGGCATGCATCAACCTCTCTGATTTCCTAAGACTAATTTTGTGAAAGAGCGAGGTCTTCCTTAACTTGACAACACTCCCGCTCTTCCACAATTCTAACAAAAAGTTATGGACCTTCTTGCCAACGTAATAGCGTTGCCTCGATGCCAGAACAGTGTTGAACCCTTCACTTAGTATCAGATCCCTATTGGAGTATTTTGTATTGTGGTTGTGGTTGACGCTTGGGTATTCGTCTATTTTTATGTGTAACCACTACCGCTCTCAATATATACTGTCGAGTACTCTGAATGCTTTGAAGAGCAAGTCACTTCGATAAGGAAACGTTTTTTTTATTACTCGGATTAAAGTTTTCTGTGCAATTGTTACCGATTCAAGGGTGGTTTTTGTGCAAGTTCTCTAGCTAATTAGACCATTAGTCAACAGAGTTTGCCGGTGCATGGTATAATTGTTTCAGGTCCGGGGTTTTAAGTATATTTGTGAGAGGGATGAAAAAATGTTTTAATTACTTTGGGCATTGATAATGTTTACGTCTCTGTAGATTATGCTTACCGGAGATAGTCCGATTACATCTGGCAGTATTAAAAATTATCGGTTGTGTAAAAAGTAATATGTCGACGTCATTTTTTTTAACAAATTCAAAAGAAATTATACTCAAAACTTTACCTTACGTTTTATTGTGATAGTATAATAATCTTGAAAAATAAACAAAAAATTTCTCAAAGGAGACTTTTCGAACTGGGTCTGATACGACCCACCACCGCCACGCACGTGTTTTTTTGAGCCAGCTGGCTTTAAGAGCTAATATTCTCTAAAGGTATCGTATGTACCTACGTGTTTTTTGTTTACATCTAATTATTTTCTTTTATTACGTCTGGTAGTTTATTGTATAATTTCAATCCATGGTTTTAAAGTCTCGACTGTCCTTTTCTCGTTTTAAAGGGTTGTATATGATCTTTTTCTGATATTTTCGTAATGTGTTCATGTTTACTACAGTTTTTTTAAGTTATAATTCTTCGTCTACAATTACATCAGTGGCTTATTTATGAATAAATTCTATTTTGGATTTTAGTTAAGGTTTTAGTATAGGATTCTAGTTGAAAGAGTTCAGTTACATTTAATTATTTAATTGTTTAGTTTGTTTAAAAAGTTCTTTAGTTTCTGTTAGATAGGGTAGGTAATAAACTAACTTTAATATTTTATTTCGCTGCCTTTGTAGTCTGTTTATATCATTTTGATTTCCTGTTCCCTATAGTAGTTGAATATAACATATTTTAGTTTTTACATAGGCTTCATCGATATATTTTTTTTCTTTATTGGAACAAAGTTTTTGATTTTTAAAAAAAGACTCGATAATGTCACCACTTTGCTAATTAAATTGTTGATTTGAATTGTCCATGTCAATTGTCTATCTATTGTTGGTCCTAAGTATTTAATATGTTCAATTTCAGTTAGTCGTTTATTATTTATGTTAGCATCTACTTTATGATATTTTTTTCTAGATTCGAAATGGACAATATTGCATTTTTTTTATTAAGTGTAGGTTTGTGTTTGTCCATTTAGTCAACAAAGTAAGGTCTTTGTTTATGTCATTGTTTGTTAATACGTCTGTTTGATTTTTATAAAATAGTCCAATATCGTCAGCATACATAATAATTTTTCAAATTAAGATGCATTATATTTCTAATCGTGATTCTCTTCCAAAAGCTGCAAATGGTTAAAAATCTCTGTTTTCATTTTTCTAATACAGCATGTTAAGGAATTTTCATAAGCTTTTGCGAAAACCGCTGTATGCATAACGAATATGCATATGTAAATGGGTTACAACAAACAACTTCAGCCTTATGGGAAATTTGGATACAATAAATGTTTTCTTGCGCGTGGTAAAAATTGGAGTATTTAATTGTTTACCAAGTTTCCTGAAAATGGAAAATGTGTAAAAAAAATTTAAAAAACTATTTTAATCTAAGCGAACTACTTTGAACGACGTCGCTGGTTCGTACGAATCAACCAATGATAAAAGAGGGTTATGGAAGATTTTTGGTTTGCTTGCTGCCAATGGACCAATGGCAGAACTGATCGATAATAAGCGCAGGAGATCCTCTGACGTAACACGCGGAATTATTTCAGAAACACAAAAGTAGTGCAGCGGTCAAGACGCTTGACTCACGGAAGGTTCCGGGTTCGATTCCCGGTGAGAACACAAAAGTTTAATGTGATTTTTCTAAAGCCTGGGTATTCTGTGTTGTAATTCACAACTGTAATAAGGCTTCCTGGCCTGTAGTGGTGCAAAAAAAATGATACATAGAAATTATTTTAAAAATTTGGCCTAGTTTAATGGTTTATTAACAAATAAAAAAAACCTTTGATCTTCCTCATTGACGTAACGATGCAGTATCCTGTTGAGCTGACATTATTGTGTTAGATATTTTTAATGAACTGCATCACGATATGTAGATAAGTTTCTCAATCAATTATCTTATCTTCCTAGTTCATTTTATCATATCTTATTGCACGCGAACCGTTGTATATTATTATTTGTTTATCCCGAGTCTAATTTCACTCCATATCACATTACATCATCTGAGATTATTAATTATCTTAGAATCGAAGCAACAATACCACCCCTTGCACACATTCTCATTTCTACCCCTAACGCAGGAGCCCGGAAATGTAGGTACCGATAATACGAATTATGTACGTCGTCTTGAGAAAGCGTTGTATTTTTACTATTTTTTCTATGAGAATATTATTGACTTTATTTATCGGGTATGCAGCAGTAGCAAATTGTGATTTTATTTACAGGTAAGCCATAAAAAATATCATATTTGTACCTACATAGGAGGTACATAATATAATGTGGGTAATATATACTACAAATTGATATTTTTCTGTGGTTCTGTGTGATACAACAACTCTCATCCATGAAATCAACTCAAACTATGTAACTCTGTGATGTATTATATTATAAAGATATATTATCTATTACTTTGAAATATAATTCATTAAAAAATTCTGCTATGAATTTAGTCGATATAAGGTATTCAATTGAAATATCAACTGGACGCATTTTTCTAGTAATTACAAGTGCTAAAAACGGCCGCGTGGAGTGCTATTTGTCCTGTAATATGACGCATGAAAGTATGTATGGTCTTATGTCAAAAGTACCATCTCAAAGAAAACTAGTCCTTAAGAAACAATGTTAGAAATACTGTTTTCCAAATCAAGAATTTTCAAATAATTTGTGTAATCTGCAAGTTTAATCTAGGAGGAAAAACCCGCACTGGGGTTAAGACATTCAAAATATACTAAACTTATATGTATGAAAAAACAAGCTGGAATAATTGGCTAGTTTCTTGGCTCATCATTGAAGAGTGACACGAGGGATTGTCTTGCTGGAATACATTGTTCTGACGGGACCCGACATCATAAAATTTCATTATGGACGGTTTCAAAAAATCATCCAACATATTGATATAGGTGTCGGAATTTGTTCGTCCTTGGCAGATGAAGAGTTTTCCTACATCTGTAGACGCCATACAACCCCATACCATTAAGCTTCTTCCACCATATTTTACTGTGGGCACTTCGGGATGGTACTCTTCACCTACTCTCTGACGGACATATACAGAACCAGGAGTCCCAAACATGTACAATTTTTTTTTTTAAAACATGACTTGTATTTTGTTTTTTTTTTTGTTACCTACATATTTTAAAAATATATCGTTTTTATTTTTAAACAAGTACTATTGGATTAATACTTGTATACTAACTTCAATATTAGTGTCATCAGACCAAAGTATTTTAGCCCAGTCTTCGGTCGTTCAATTCTTGTGTTCTTGTGCCCAGTTCATTTTTTTCCTGTTGACCTCAGAGAGCCATGTTTCTTCCTCGCTTTGCAGCCTCGTAATCCAGATTTCTAAAGACGTCTTCTCACGGTGAGTGTCGAAATTTTTAATGTTGCATTTACTTCCAAGTTTGGCAGAAAGCTTTGAAGATGTACTAAGACTTTTTTAAAATGATTTATAAACCAAAGTTTGGCCTTCGGAACTTGAGGTAATCCTTTTTCTGCCAGTTTTCGGGCGGTTTTTCTAAGAACCAGATTGAAAAAATCTTTGAATTGTTGATTGGAACGCATACCGGAAGCATTTAATTTTTTTAACTATTTGAACCTGGGTTAACCCTTCTGAATTCAATCAAATTATTTAAGACAGCTCAATTTCACTAAAATCACGTTTTCTTGGTGTTTTACTATAAAATAATAAAGGCTGAAATGAAAAGTATTAAAAAACTTATTCACTGATTATAATAACCGGAGAGCAATATTTCCAATATATAACTGACCCTTGAAATGAGTAAGTAGAGTGTTTTTAAATAAACCACGCTTTTAATTTAATGTAGTTATGCAGAAAGCAGCCAGTTCACAATTTTGAATAAATAAAATATCGGTGTTATCGGGTGCAGTAAGATTAATTCTATGTTCTCCTGAAAACAGCCAGACTGTTTTCATTCAAAAAACTGTAAAAATCACAAGACAAGTTTGGCGACAAAATTATTTCAAGAAACGGTCGTGTTATTAATTGACGCCATTGGATTTTTCCTTGCGAGGTTAAATTAAGTTCATGGTCTATAGAAACAAACCAACAACTTTTTAAGCATAAAAAGCCAATATTACAGGCACCATTTTGGAAAAAACGCCGGTTTGTTGAAAAAAATTACCGAAAATTGGGCCGATGGAATGCGCCACGTAACTGATAGTCACGTAATACATTTGTCGGATATTATTGTTTTTAAGGCAGACGAGGAAACGAAATATCAGATGCAATACCCATGCAGAGGAGAGTTTTTTATTTATTTATTGACACTTTATATACATACACAATAAATATACATATAAGGGCGGGCATATTGCCTTAAGGCAATTTCTTCCTACCTACCCAAACCGTTCAGTTTGAGAAAATTATAAATATATGGACATATTGAATCTTACAATTTTATACAAAAATTAAAAGCGACCCGGTTATATATTGACCCCGTTTGCTTTTCAACTTGCATTCTGACTATGTTTTTCAGAAAGCGCTGAACAACAATGAAAGAGGCCTAAAGATCAATGGAGTTGTAATCAACAATATCAGACACTGTTTTGCTGACGGATACCATTAGCGATCTTTAGGAACTGAATAGTGTGGATGTATTTGGCGAACAACTGGGTTTAACAATATTTTTTTGTTGGTAAAACAAAATGGATTACATTTGGCCGAGTTAATTACTCCGCGTTTTTTCTCAAATCAAAACGTAGTGACATTGAAAAGGTGGACAAGTTTGAGTACCTCGGCAGCATTTTAACAAAGGCCTTCTGCCCAGATAAAGAAATTAAATGAAGAATTGAGGCAGCAAGAGCTGCTTTTAACATAATGAAATCTTTCTTCTGTAATGATATTCTAAACTTAAAAATAAGGCAATGATTGGTCAAGTATTATGTTTGATATGTATTGTTGTGTGGCTGTGGGAATTGGACTCTCAAGGTGAACACTATGAACAGGCTGGAGGTTTTTAAGACGTAGTTGCATTGCAGAATGCTTAAGATATCTTGGACAGATCTGGTAACAAACTCAAAATTCTTAAATCGAGCTAAAACGAACAAAAAACTTTTAACCGCCATAAAAATTCGTAAAATTTTGTATCTGGGGCAAAAAATGTGTGGAGAAAATAACCTTTTGCTTCATTTAATTTTGAAGGGCAAAACTGAGGGTCAACGAGGAGCTGGAAGAAAACACTAGCTGCGTAATATACTAGACTGGACTGGCTTTAGGACCATAGAGCAGATTTTCCTGGGAGCACAGGATAGGTTAGGGATACCTGACAAGGCACTAATAGAAGAAATCATTTGGAATTTAAGCTTTAGAACCCAATAAAAAAAATCTCATTCCAACAAATAATGATTCTTTTATTTTAGTTTACAGCACAAATGTAAAAAAACGCCCGCATCATTAGTTTGACAATAGTATTATAAATCAAAAGATCTACCACGACAAAACTCCCGTTTTTTTATATTTCTCGGGATTAATAAAATTGAGTTTTGCCCATAGAAAAATTCTGTCGTAAGAAATTTAGTTTTATCTTTTGATTACTCGCTTTCTCTAAATATACTTTTGCGGTAATAATTACTTCCTGTTTGCTGATCCCTGCTCTAGTTGACTACCCCCTGTCTTAATACGGAAACAGAGGGGTCGGAATAGATTGATTCAGTATTGAAGGACAACTTTGTCTAACATATCTTAATGAGTTCCTTTTGAGGGTTCTAGGAATTTATTGGCGCTTTGTATTGAAACAATTTATTTATAACTAACGTAGGAGTAGGTACTGTTTTCTATAAAGCTTCATTATTTTTTGACGTGATGACACAAAACTAATGATTCAGATTTTTCCAAACAAATAGAAAATATTGTGTCCAGACCATCGAAACACTATGAATTAAAGGGTAGTTCTAATTAGTGTACATATGATATCCGAGTCAAAAGGCTATTTTTTTTCTTTTGGAATTCTGCGAAACTGTCCATTTGATAAATATTTTTTATTATTCCTATTTTTAGTGTTTATCTTTTAGAGATATAACTCAATATAAAAAATGTGATAAAAAAACTTTTATCGAGCTTTTGCCAATTAGCTTCTAAATCGTAAATTCTACGGTACCAAGTTAAATATAATATACGGTTTACGCTGTCGGTCTCGTGATGTAACGGTCAGTTTGTTTGTTTACCTAAGGCTGCCATTTAAAAAAAAATGTATTATGAATAAAGGCTTGAAAATGTATGAAAAGATAACTAAATGTATAAAGAATGAAAGGACTGTGAATAAATTTAAAAAGAAATGTTTTGTTTACTGTAAAATGATGTAAATAGATATGTAAGTAAAACATGTATTAATATTAGTTTATTTACTGTGTATTATATAAGTCAATTTAAAATTTAAAGAAAAAAAAATGAAAAAAAGGTCTCGGGTTTGATTCCTGGTGTGGTTGATTTGAAATATTAAATTAAAACGGTGTTTTACACTAGCATACTTCATAGTCCCTCTGGACTGGTACCTGAAGCGTAGAACTGATCATCTTACCTTTATGTAACGAAAATAATCAGGATATGCTACAATTGAACGTAGTTATGCAGAAAACAGCCAGCCATAGAAAAGGGAAACTGAGGTAATAGCACCTTTGTGAAAATAGTCAATGATCAAATTTACAAAACAGTTGGGATGTTTTTGACTTTAACAAATGATAAACAATTAATATATGAGTTTTTTAAACATTACAAATAAGAATGTTATTATTTATTTAAGCAGTTCTAGTAATTTTTTATGGACTTTAAGATTTTTCTATCGCTGTGAGTGTTTTCTGCAAATTGAGAAATACCGTTTTTGTGATCGACACCATTTTCATAAGGTGATTATTACAGTTTTTTGTATTAAAGCGGTCTGGTTGTTTTCAGCAAAACATAGAATCGACCTTACTAGACCCGATAACATCATTATCTCTTTTTTTTTCAAAATTGTGTACTGGCTGCTTTTTGAATAACAACGTTGAATTGGTGTACCAATTATTAGGTGCGGAAAAGAATGATGAAAATAAAGTTTTCAATGAATATCTAATTTATCTCATTATAATTTACACGACGCAACATCTTGCTCCATCAATTAGATCCAATTATGTATTATTAATTTTTGAGAAAAAATCGTTTAAATGAAATATATATACACTTTTGTAAAATAAAAAATGATTAGTTAGAAGACAATAAATCAGACCCTTTCAAAGGCAATATGTGAAAAAACTTTTTATTTTTGTCTTTTCATCAAATATTTTTATCGATATTTCGTTAACTTTCTATCAAAAGACAGAGAATAGCTTTTATATTTTATAAGGTTTTCCAAGGTACATTTATAAATCCAATAGATTACACTTTCTTTATATTTATAACTCCTCTGTACGTGTGATGTCACCGAACTCCACTTAAACGGCTTAACTGATTTACTTGCGGTTTTCAGATAAATATAGATCTTTGCGTTGTGCGTATTCGTAGATTTAAAATCTTCAATCTAACATGTAAAAGAGAAGTAAGGAGCATAAATATGTTATTCATAGATCTACCAGGGTTGCATTCGAGGAGAATGCATTTACAAAAAAAATGGAAAGATGTCGTTATTTTGTCTATAAAAAAGTTTGTTTTTTAATGTTTACAAACAGCATTTGTTTTTTGTGGATCTCAATCAGATTTTTTCCTTAAATTTGTTAAAATATCCACCCATTTATTTCTTTTAACTGGATTTTCGGTAAAACAAAATAATATTAAATTCAATACGTTTTTAAAAATCGTATTCCTAGATAAGTACACCCCTCTGTTGGTGAGAAGACCGGTGTTTGACGTTTGCAAAAAGAATGCCATATTAGAAAAAATATTTATTTTATGTTTTGCAATTCAACCATAAGCAAGTACCTACTTAAATTCAATTTTAACAATTTTTAATTTTGGAATTTAATCACAAACAAGATCCTAGGTACCTACTTCTCAATTGAAAATCTTTTTCCTAGCTAATAGCAGGCAAGCCAACGCGCAACGTTTGAGCAGGACAAGGTCTGACGGGTCCGCAAATGAAATTTTAAATAGAATTGTAAAATAGTTTTAATTTAAATTAAATAAAATATAATTTTGATCTTGTCCGCCTTGCGGTTTAATAGTTGGTTCATTTGCCTGCCATACAAGAGGTCTTGGGTTCGATCCCCGAAATAAACTATTTAATTAAAAATATAATTAATACTAATATATTTCACAGTCCTTAGACTAGTACAACAAAAACGATCAAGTTACGCTGTAATTAGTGTACTAATGCAGTGCCTTATTCACTAATAGGTGCCATAGTTAAATTATTTTTGCGGTTCTCTGAATTATTGATTAAAAAGTAATAATGTAAATGTGTCGTTTTTTTCTAAGGCAGCCTACATACTATTGAATGTGGCACCTGCTATTCCTAGCCACACTCCAAGTTATTTTTTAATACTGCCATTTTTCGTAACATATACTCTCAGGTATTTGAAACTCTCGACCCTTTCAATGACTTGGTTTGACAGAATCAGGGGATTTTGGGCATCAAGGGATGAAGTACATAGGTTTTTGCAATATTGAGATCGGATATTTACTCAGTAAAAACCAAATGCCTGCATAACACTTATTCTCTTTTGAGTTTTGAGAATAGGTGTTGCCTACTTTACAAGGCATCAGGTTCTCGACGTCCTGGACGTCTACTGCTGACTGTTCGTTGACAGTTCATGTCAGAATTACGGGACGCGAACCTGACTTGGGAGAGTGCTCAGGAGCTGGCAGCTGACATAGATGCTTGGAGGATCTTTGTGGACACCATATGCTCCAACTAGTTAGCGGACATGGAATAATGACAAATGAATTTTATTAATAAACCATTTACATAAATTTTAATTTTAATGGTTGGTTTAAGTGTTCTGACAAGTACTCTTGTTAGTAATGGCAATGTTTTTTGATTATGTGATTTCTAGGAGCTGACAAGAAAAAAATAACTTTTGAAACATGAATAATAACTTCCCAATCCTTCCGTGTGTGCGCTCTGTGCAGAGGTACTGGTGCAAACTTCCGTTTCCGGTCCGACACTATTTCTTTGTTAGTCTACATCCGACATAACCCCATCATGACAAGTCGAACTGGGAGCTGTGACCACATGAGGTCAATGTCTTACAGAGCGGTGCACTAGTGCAGTTTTGACCTCAGACTTTAGTCATGTATTTACATATGTACTCGTATGTATATGTGTGTAATTTATTTATTTGCGGTTCAATGAACCTTTTTTATAATTATAATAAAACGGTGGAAAAATCATAATAAAATGAAACTTTTAGAAAAAAAAAACAAAAACATCGAGAATGTGTGCATTAGTAAAAAGAGTCAACCAAAAATAAAACAGCATCTTAAAACAAATCCAAATATTTACCTGCATTAAAAATGGTAAATATTAAAAAAAATACAATTATGAACAAGATGTTTTTTTTATATTGCTTTAAAAATTATTTTTTTCTCAAAAAAAACAACAATTGTGAAGAAAGAAAAAAAACATACGTTTATTTATTTACGGTTCAGTGAACCTTTTTCATAATTATAATAAAACCATGAAAAAACATAATAAAAAGAAACCTTTTTTTTTAAATATTTTATAAATCGAAAATGTGTGCATTAGTAAAAAGAGTCAATCAGAAATAAAGCAACATATTTTAACAAATTCAAATATTTACCTGCATTTAAAGGGTAAAATATTTTTTAAAAATACAACTATAAAGATATTTTTTTTAAGTTTTTCTCATAAAAACAACCGCTGTGAAGAGATTATTCATAAATATAAATAACAAGGTAAAAAAAAGGCATTTCAGTTTTTTTTAATCTACGAAGTTAATTAATATGTAAAATAGTTATTTCATATAAGATACTCGTATGTAAAGGAAAAAAAATAAATCTATATATTATACCTAAATAAAGTGTACATTCTGATTCACTCGAGCGCGTCCAGAGAAAATTTCTAAAATATATTGATTTTGAACTACATGTTTCAGCTGCTTTATTTAATTATAATCAATTGTTATCTTCAACAAATCTTTTCTAACTGACCTAATATTACTTTATAAAGTGATTTGCTGGAGTTGGTGTGTTTCCGTGTACCTGGTCGACATACCCGTCACAAATCCCCTTTTTGTTCTGCAAGTTCTAGGACCAACTATCACAAGCACTCGTTTATCCCTAGGCTCCACAGATATGGTAATCAGTATGAGGAAAAGGCTGATATATTTGGTTCTGGACTTGAAAGTTATAAAACGAGTCTGATTTATTTTTTTCTCTCGCAATATAATTCTTAAATTGATTGATTTGGTGTTTATTTTGTAGAACTCCATATTTATACTTATAATATTAGAAATCAAACACTGATTTGAGTCTACTGAACAGTTTCTTTTATTTTTACAAATGTAAAAAAAAATATTTTATTTATTTGTAAAAAAATTGTATACTTTTTATATTTGTAAAAATAAAAAAAGTATTTAGTAGACTCAAATCAGTGTTCGATTTCTGATATTATAAGTATAATTCTTAAACTTTTCTTTATATTTAATAATGTTTTCCTTAATTGCTTTTTCATATTTATGTATTTATTTCGTTAATATTTACCTACTTGTTACTATTTTTATGATTATCAAATTTTATAATTTTTTGTTACGTATGTGTATTTTTTTTCATATTTGTGTTCAAAATATGTAAAAGGCAATTTATGCCGTTTATGTAAAAATAAATAAATAAGTGATATAAAATTATCAAAAAAATTCTTTTGTGTCAATCCGCCCTAACTCGGAAAAAACGCGTGAAATGGGATAAAAATGTGAAATGCGCGGAACCCAATATCTTTTTTAATTGAAATGAGTAAATAATAATGCAATAAAAAAAATGTAAAATGAGTAAAGCGGAATGCAACCCGTGCCCCCATTGCAAATAGCTACATTGAACCCTTTCAAAACTTGTAATCGTTGAACTTTTAACTGCTCTCAAAATTCAATTAGACTGATTCTAAAGTTAGTGACAAATGATTTACCCAACCACGCTTTCCTAACTACGTACTAAACTTTACTATTAAGTAGTTGAACTTTTGTAGTCACATTATTGAATAATGTTCGCGGTACATTTGCGAGTGTGACAATAATTGATTTTGTTTCATACAATGCGACCTCGCGATGTGTGGTAAAACCATGCACTATATTTGCACAATTGTAGAGATCTGTACATTATGTAAAGCTGAGATAAGCATTTTCAACAAAACCAAGAAAGGCGCTCTGCGTCGGTTTGGACATATAGAGCGGACGGACAACAAAAGAACGGCTAAAAATATTTACGACGCGAGTGTTGATGGACGCAGAAATAGCGAAAGACCGAGAAAGACTCGGCATGACCAAAACCCAACAAATGCTCAAAGAAGGATATGACAAAAGTCAGAATAATCGATGCTCGTGCATCAAAGTGTATGAATGTGGAGAAAGCGAAATCTGTTTGCAAAGACAGAGTGATGTGGCGTTCTGTTCTCTCTGCCTACTTTTACGGGGAAACGGCGTTATGGTTTGTTGTTGTGATTGTTGTTATATACAGAATATTTTCTCGACTATTTGATTTATTTATTTAAATACTTAATATAATATATGTATTTGGATCATTTATATAGCGCCGTTTTTATGAAAATCACATCAAGGGCGCTGCATGTTCAGTGTACAAACATATGCATAAGGGCGGGCATATTACAATAAAGAAATTTTTTCCTACCTATCCAAACCATTTAACCTGAGAAAATCAGTGGTATATGAACATATTGTAGGTATATTATAATATTATATTATTATATATTACTTACTTCCTTCCATAACCTGTCTATTCTACCTGCTGACATTCTCCTCTGAATAGCTTTGCTAGTTATACTTTTTAAAATATGTAAACAATGATAAAATAAAATAAAAACATTGAAATACATGTATATTTTTAAAGAAATGAAAATTAACTTAATTTCTACACTCTACTATGAAGAGAGGAGGTGGTAAAGAGGAAAGGAAAGAGGGAGGAGAAAAGAAAAACTTTTCAGGAAGGAACATTTCATTCGTGATTTGAATGTAAATAAAAAAGGGGCGTTTCTGACATTAGTGTCTAGATTATTCCATAATTGAGCATCTACTACTGTAAAAGAGGAGGTAAAAAAAATAGAGAGGTGAATGGGGATTAAGAGGGTTTTATGTTACTTTTTCCATTATAATATATACATTTGTTTAAAATAGACTCTTTTGGTTAATTTATCAAAATATTTCTTTCGAATATATCCCAATAAATATATACACTATTTAACTGGCCATAACTTCCTGATCTTTATTTTTTTTCAGGGTGTAATCAATTGGAATGGACAAAGATAAAAATAATTTTCTTATGCTATTGGAAATATGGAAATATTTGGAAGTTTCAGGCAAGCCTACCTATGTGACATACAACAATTCCATTCATGACTTCAGTCAAAAACTTAGGTATTATCATTCATAAGCATTTAGAGTGGTACGATCAGGTTAACGAAGTTAGTCGTAAACTTTATAGCAGTTTGCACTCACTTAAAAGATTACAGAATTTCTTGCCAATAAATGTTAAGCAAAGATTAGTCCAGAGCTTACTTCTTCCACTCCTTGACTACGCGGATGTATGTTATCCAGATGCTAACTCTGAATTGCTTGATAAGTTAGAACGATTGCAGAATATTTGTATTCGTTATATCTTTAATCTTTGCAAATTTGACCACATAACTGAGTATCGCACGCAACTACACTGGCTCAGTATCAGGCATAGAAGAAACATTCACATTCTATCACTTCTTCACAATATTTTAAATAATCCCACTTCGCCTGTTTATCTGAGAGAGCTCATCCAACCTCTTTCACAACACGGACTATCTCTTCGTTCTAGTAACGAGAGAACCCTTTTAATACCCTGTCATCGCTCTAATTTTTTTGCCTCCTCTTTCACAGTAGTAGCCACTCGATTGTGGAATAATCTACCCACTAAAATTAGAGACGCCTTTTCATTATTTACATTTAAGTAAAGATTGAAATGTCACTATCTAAATATTTAAATTGTTCCTTTATCCTTCTTCTTTCCTTCCCATCCCCTCTCGTCTCTTCATAGTATAGTGTTATTTTTTTTTTTTTATATATGTATTTATTTTTGTTAATCTTTGCTTTTAATTTTTGCATAAAATTGTAAAATTCAATATGTCCATGTATTTATAATTTTCTCAAACTGCACGGTTTGGGTAGGTAGGAAGAAATTGCCTGAAGGCAATATGCCCGCCCTTATTGTATATGTATATAAAGTGTCAAATAAATATATAAATAATTATTCAAATAAAATTTAAAATTAAAAAGAACGTAAATATTCGGGATGTTCATAGATAACGTTACGGAAGACCAAGAACATGAACGAGCTTCACCAGACAAGAAAAAGTACTGGAAAGTTATAGTAACACATACAAAACAATCTTTAAGACAAACAAGTCGTGAGATCAGCAGATCAAGTGTTCAGTTCATTGCAATTTAAGACGTTTTAAGAGATACCTTAAATGCAAGTCTACATCAGATCCAACGGAACTGGAAGAATAATAAACCGCAATTAAAAAAGAATGCCCCACAATCCCAAATGTAACGATTTTTAAGGTACGTTGCAATGACCCACCATTATCGGCAGTGTTTTGACCAGAACGATTACAATTTTGGATATTTGCAGTAAGAGACAAAGTTTGATTTTATGAAGATTATTTTTTCATTAAAATATTAGATATTAGTTATAAGCGAATAAAAACGGATGTTATAATCATTCAAACAATACAAAATAAAAGAAAAAATAAATTGATAATAATATTTTGAAAATAATTTTGTATTTTTTGAAATAATAAATATATGGATAATAATATTGTATTTTTATGTACAATGTAATTATGATTAAAAATGTACCTATCACTCCTTTTTTTAAATAACTTTAAAAAAATTTTTTTCGTAAATTTTAATTTTTATATTCCTTTTAATGTTTTTTTATTTTTAATAATGACTTTTTATTTGTTGACACAATATGTAAGCGTGTTTATTGAATGAAACCATTGTGATATAATATGAACATATAAACTTTTTATGCTTTTTTTTCCTCTTTTGTCTACTGTATTATTAATTAATAAATAAACGCATAATATGCTATTTATTTGTATTTACGGGTGATTACCTATCTGTTTTTTTTTGTGTACTGCTTTGTAAATAAATCAATAAACATTATACATACATTTTTATTAAACGGATAAAATAGCTCATTATTTTTAAATAAAAAACAAATGTGTTTTTACTTAATTGATAAATTAAAATGTATGTATACTTTCTTGAATATTACTGTCTCTTTTACAAACGTAAAATGTTTTCAACAGTATTTGAGTCAAGTTTATATCTCGTATATAAAAGTTTATCCCTTTATAAGTAATTATGCATTATGCACCGCTGTGATGAACTTAATACGGCGCATTTCGATCATTTTTTGTCACATAAAAGAAAGCTGACGGCGAGGCAGTTTTACCCTTAAAATCTAGTCGATGGACTATAACATATCGTTGCTCAACATCGCCTATTTGTTATTTTTACCAAATTGAGATAAGTATGTAAAACTTTCGTAGCCTCCTGAATCGACTTGTATACTCAGTTTTGACAAACTCCCACTAGAAGCGACACAAATCGACTCTTATTAAAATTATATATAAAAAATTTCCTCAACAATATGACATATCGTCGGTAATGCCGCAATACTGCGTAACTAAAAATTATTTTTCCATTCAGATTTTTGTCTCTTCTGTAAAGTATAAAAAATGAGAAATATCATGTTGCCGCTTAAATGACGATGTGCAGCATTTAACTCATTTTTAAACGAATACATTTTTTCATGTCAACAATTTAAGGAATCGGACTTGAGACTTGTATGATAGTCAAATGTTCTAACCAGTATACTACGAGTTGGCTAATTCTCAATTTGATTTCCATTTTTAGGATTTTTATCTAAGAGTAAACAACACGCTGATGCCATTATCAACTATCACATTTTATATATATTTTTTTAATATCATGGAATACAAATATTTGCGTTCATCAAACATGGAAATATTGACTATCAAGTAAGGCATCTGATTTGTTCGAATAAAAAAAAAACAGTTTTATTTATTTCGACTCGCTTACGCCTTTGACAAAGTATAACATAGTATTGAAAATCAATTATAATAAAACAAAACACCTAAACACAGAATGAAAAATATGGATACATGAAATAAAATTAGCAGAAAATAAGGAAATAATAAAGAAAAATTAAATAAGAAATCACAACATAGGTACACAGCAAATTAACAATAAATAAAGGGTTTTAATAAAAAAAGTATTGAAGTAACAGAGGCGATGTATCATAGCATAAACAATAAAAGAAGTATAACACTCAGTACATTTTTATAATTTAGTAAAGAAGAGATCAAAAAGTAATAATTTTAATCGGTATAAAGATAAATTATATAAATCTAAGTTTCCATGTTTGTTTGCTAACATGTGGAACCGTGGAATAGGTGAGTATTCGGCATAGTTTGAATTATGCAAATCTGAAAAAAGAAGTATTTGGTCTCGTCCCACTCTGTCTCACATAAAAATTCACTCAATTCAAAAGTTCGGGACTGTCAGGAATATTATTCAATAACTTGAAAAGCAGCACTAAATCTGAAATTTCCCTTTCATCACTAATACATATTAATTTTAACTGATTCATAAAACATTTATGGTCAAACTCTTCAATTGGAATGTTCAATTCAAAATTTATAAATCCTAAAAACTTGCGTTGGACTCTCTCCATACTGTTTATATAGGTAACATAATGAGAAGACCAAACTGAGGACCCATATTCTAACTGGCTTCTTACTAAGGTCATGTATAATTTTTTTAATGCATCAACAGACTTAAACTCTCTTGTTGTTCTGATAACAAAGCCTAGGGTTTTTGTGGCTCTATTTACCATCTCATTCATATGTGGAACAAAAGTTAATTTATCATCGAGGATGACACCTTGATGAAATATTATTTTTTCTTATCTGAGCTCTTACATAAAAGCTGAGTTTGGTGTACTTAAATAGTGCCCTATGCACCAGAAGGTGCCAAAGAGGAATGATAATGATGATGAAAAAATATTTTGCAAATTTATAATAGTGTTTATGTTCTACTTAAAAACCGTTTCCTTGTTGCTTCAAAAATATTTTAACCATACTGTTCCCGTGTCGGGTAATTCTCTCGAGTTGATGGTCTGGTTAATTTTCGATATGGGGCAATGGATCTCGTGTCTGTGTTGAGTAGACAGCAACCACTTCCACGTGTGCTGTGTTGGCTTTATGGGGCAAAACGCATTAAGTGTAACGACATTAGAGCCTTCTACTGGCGCTCGCATCAGCAACGTTACTCCTTCCGAACATCCACAGTATTCCCGAATATGGGTATAAAATCCGGTAAAGCAAATGTACGAGATCCCGCAAATAAGTTCAGGGATGAGTACATAGTTAATGGCAACCTTAAGTGATCTTGTCTAATCGAAAAAAGGAAATATCAGTTTTTTTTTACAATTTTAAATAAATACTTAAGGGTTCATGAATTACTGTCGAGTAAAAATTTTTTTAGTTATTAGTAGCAAAAAAAATATTTATCAATTTACAATCTAGATTCCCGCAAAAACGGTTCAATGCATTGACCACGACCCTAATACGTCACCATTTGGTAAAAATTTTAACATCGTCACGAATCTTGACGTCACTTATTTTTTAACGATTTCATTTTTAAAATGATTTTTGAAAAAATTTCTCTATAATATTCGTATTTGGAAAATAGACTAATTTTTCTTAATCCATTTCATATACTTTTATTGGTATTTATGGTATGTGAAATATCCATATTGTATAGGATTGGTAAAAGAGCTACGATTGGAATGAACTTAATATTGATTTGAGTCTACAAGTATTTTTTTTTTTTAATCGGACAATATGGCAAATTGTGGGGGTATTTTCAAAAAAAATTGAATTTGAATGTAAAAATGCCACTAATCACATTTTAAAGTTGCATAATACAAAATTTAAAAATATAGATTACACAAACATCACTCTGTCAGATTTAAAATTTACACTAAAAATGTATTATGTAGCTTAGTAGACATTATAATAATAAATATGTACATCTCCCCTCCCCTCCTTATCCTCTCTTCAAGCATTTTTGTCCTTATCCCGCCCAATTTACAGTAACTTAATGTTCTTAAAATTAACATTTAAAAAATCTTTGATTATTGAGTACATGAAAATAACATTTTTATATGTAAAAATTGTATGTATTTATTTGATATGTAATATATTTTCTTTATTAACTTTGTACACTATGTGGAAATCTGTAATTAGTTCTGAGTTTATACACTATATCTGTTTGTTTACTAAAAATATGTATGTAGAACTGTTGATTTCTCTAATAAAATAAAATAAAATAAAAAAATAAAATAACCAGCAAGAAAATTTATTTACTATCTATCACTAAATCCGATACTAAGGCATCAATTCTACACATTTCTTCAAAATGGCCTTAAGAATTCTTATTTTAATAAGAAATTTGATGTTAGCATAATACCAAAGTGTATTAAAGAATTTGATTGCATGAATCGAGTCTTAAATCACTTTGATATGTTGTATAAAAAAATAACTTAATTTGATAAAAACGAAAAAAACACAAATATTTTTATTTTTCCCAACAAAATTTTTACTTATTCTACTTTAAAAATTCGCTCTTCAATTCATTGTTGATGACCACTTCTGACTTGGCATGTATTGTATAGTACTGCCAGTAAGTGATTTCCCGCACTGCGGACAGAACATTAGCTGCAGCAGTTTGCCAATCTGTGGTTTTTGCTTTTTTTATATCCGGGGTTCATTTTGTTGCCAATAGCCGACACAGAACTAACTGTACATGTATGTATATTCATACATACAAACCATCTGTAAGTACGGTGAAATTCCAACTATCCGGATTAATGAGGGCCAGATTTAATTGCTTTTTTAATAGTACAGCGAATTCTAATCACATCTTTACTTATTTAAACGTGTCCAGCAAAGTTAATAGCCGAATTAAATTAAAATTGAAAACTTATCCTTATTTTTTTATTTTCTATGATGACTGGAACTCGGATAAACGGAGTTCTACTGTAAATAAAGTATGGTGTGGCCACTGAAAAGATAATACACGGTGTGGCCATAAGTATCTCGAAAATGAAAAATATTGTTAAAAAAATCGTGTGGTTCAAAAAATAAGGTAGTCACCGTGGCAAAATTAGTAAAACGGGTAACTATAAAATTAGCGTCGCGGGTTCGATTCCCGCCAGTTACTAGTAAAAAATTCAAGAAATATTTTTTTCTTAATTTGACTGTGTGTTGAGGTGTATTTTTCATAACTTTCTTCCACGTCCTCTCTTTCCCACTTGATGACAGGCCTCTAAAATAGCGGCTTACTGGTTATTCCATTTTTATTTTTTTTAATAATTAGAGTTAGGTCCGGTGTCTGTCAAATCAATGCTCATATTTTGGATCCATAAAAAAATTTCAATTTTTTTACAAAAGATATCGCTAGCTTTCTTTGTACTTGTATTATATGTAATAACCTAACACTCATCAAACTCTTTTATCCACACCCAACGGTGCAAATGGCCCTTCATATTTCGATCAAATTTCGCAGGAAGGTAAGGTGATAAGCCTTAGGTTTCAGGTGTCAGTCTAAATAAAATGGAATGCTTAAGTTCAAAACCGCCTTTAAAAAAATGTCACATAATATACCTTCTCAGGAATCAAACCAAAGACTTAAAGTGGCCTTGGCGAAAACGCCAATCACTACAATACAAGGCGGACTTTCCTCCACTCGATTTCCTTTTTCAAGATTTTTACCGGAGAGCAGCCATCGAGTTGAAAACACTCGTCCAGAATTCTGATTCTATTTTACACGCAAAACTGTATTTTTCATCTGCCTAAACACAAATAAAAATAAATACATACAGAGTATTGAAAAATGTCATACGTGAATATGAAAGTCAATTATAGGCGGGATGGTTATATTAGTAAGCGTGTAAAGGGATTACCAACCCAGCCAATGACAGATAATAAACTCTGCAAATACCACTTACAAGGCTTACGGTCTGTCGTTGTTTAGTTCAAGTAGTCACTAAACGCACTACGTAAAAATTTACTATTCTGCCTATGCTTAAATATCAACATTTCCACTGACCACTTAAACAAAAGGATAATAATTTAGCTAGACAGATTTGGAGATGGACATCGTCATTCTTTTGCTCAGAAACATGAATATATAATAAGGGCAAGTAATAATATCATTGTTCATATTCTTCCCTTTAACACAATATTTGGACAAAGATCCAAGGATTATTTTTCTATCAAATTGTTGAATATGCTTGCACATAAAATCAAGTTAACTGAATGCAAACAATATTTCATAAGAGAAATCAAAATCTGCCCTTAGAAATTTGGGATAGAAGAAATTAAAAAAAAAGGACAAAAAAAAATCGTACAGTCCTCCTAAAAACAGGCTTGTAAAGAAGACTCTTGAATTTCTTTCAAATGTTATATAATTGAAATAATTTAATTTATAAAAAATTAAAAAACAGCCAATGGCCTGTCAATATCCCTGTAACTGACTAGACATACATATTCCAGTCTCAAAAATCTTTTCCATCTCTGTTGCAATAAACTTCAATCTTCACAACTCCCTAGAGAGTGAAACTTGACCATATCTAGAAGCATTTGGACACATAAATTATGGCAATTAAAAAACTCACTGCGACATGTTATAGTAATCATAATAAAAATATCGTTTGTTGAATGACGCGTTAAAATTGCCGATATTTTTTCATCCATTTTCACATCATGTTTTTTCAGTTTTTTTTTCTCTCGATACAGTCTTTTTCGTTTCTCCTTCAATTTGGGGTAACAGCCCTTGACGGCTTCATAGTCTGACTCACTATACCCAATAAAAACTATTCTTCCCGCCTATAAAGATCAGCCATTCTTTTTGCCGCCCATAATACTTTGCCGCCCAAACACTTTTCCACCTACGCCATTTTCTCTCTTCTCTTAGAACGTTTTCCAGATATTTGTTCACCTTTTGACCTCTGCAATCTACCACCTTTTTCTGTCAGGTTGATGGTCTTTAAGAGACACTTTATTTAAATTTGGATGGCTTCTTCAAAGAAGTTTCATGTGACAATATTTTGAAAAATAGTCAATCGATAGGGGTATTTTTTATTTTATTTTATTTAATTAAGGAAGAATGTCAGATAACAGGACATAAACCGTATACAAATATTAATTATGTATGGAAAATATAATATTGCTGAACTCGGCACACTTAAAAATGTATTTTTTAATTCGTTTTCATGTTTTTACAATGTATAAGTGTTAGGGTTATGTTTTAAGTCTATACTAGCAAGGAATTTCCCGTATTTAAGGAGGATTTTTTTGTTACGCTTGTTTTTGCATTTAAAGTGAATTTTAAAAATTCAAACATGAACATGATTAAAAATATGTCAAAAATATCGAGATTTAATTTAAAATAAAACAGACAAATTATAAAGCAATGTAGCTTCAGAGTTCGCCACCGGCTAATAGAGTCACCCATACGGATAAAAACCACTATATGATTGTCAACTGTGAAATTGGCTTCAGTTTACATCAATTAAAAGGGCCGTTTGTACTCAGGTCGAGAATTTCAATCGCACACTGAATCCGCCCATAACGCGTTTGTTGTTAAACTTACATCCAAACCAAAAATTTAGATCGCTTTTGTTCTATGCAATAGAGCTTTGCTTTAAGCGGGAGTGAATTAATCAATGTAGCAAAGTGTATAACAAAGCACAACATGAATAATATTTTTCAAAATAAAGGATAAATAAATAATTGTGACACAAAATCATAAACTTTCACTATCATTTATATCTATCAGTTAAATAACTTTGAAACCAATTCAACATATTCCCTCTAACTCTTAACAAATCAATTTTATTTACCAAAACTTTTCATTGTAAATGGTTAATAACTGTTGATGTATAAATAAATGAATAGAAGAATAACGTTTAAAATCGTTGAAAAATAGTTTTAAAAAATATTGTTTAAAATAATAATTTAAGAAAACCTTAATGGAGAATTTTTTAAGGAGGCAATATGAAAAAAATATTTACAGGACTTTCCACCAATCATTGGCTGGTCGAAGTGATCATATAATACACTGTGTAAATTTTACTGTGCATTTATTAAATTATGTTCAAACAATATCATTTATTGTTTGAACATCCATTTTTTTTTTATTTTTTATGAATTTAACATTTATCATTATTTCCTTATCCGTCCCCAGTACCATGTAGACTCTACATTGTAGAGCATTGCATTGGTACTCAAAATAAAACTGGTCTTAAAAATTATGTTACATCAAAAATGAAAATGTTCAGTCTTAGATCCCGTCTAGAACCACCAATGAACCAATATTTCACCTCCAACCAAGTTTGATTCCTGGAAAGGTCGACACAAAATATTTCTTTAAAGGGCAGTTTTACACTGCAGTATTTACTCGTCTTCAGACTGGCAACCGAAACGAAAGACTAATCACCTTACCTTCATGTAACAAATGATCGAGATACAATGCATTTCGTGCAGCAATGCAGTGCCTTTTGCACTATCAAATTCTAAAATCAAAATGAATAAATTAATTCATGTTTGTCAATAATTGTCCGTAATCACATACCAACTTTTCTGTGTCATCGGTTTCGGGTCATACCCGTCTCTTCGCCGGGACACTGATTACACTAAAATAAAAATCGTACGTTTTAAAACCGATAAACACAGAAAAATCATTGAAAAGTTATATATAAAATTATTTACAAACATTTATTAAAAAAAATTACTATAAAATCAATAGATTAAGTTTTTCTACTCACATTTCTTGGAGGAACTGTATTTTTATAATAAAAATAAGTACATAATTGTATTCTACTTTTATTTATAACTTTTACCAGTGACCGGGTTTCATCATGACCAACCGACTAGTCTGACGATGTCGGTTACGACGAAACCCGGTTACTGGTAAAAATTAAAAATAAAAGTAGAATAAAACTTTATACGTATTTTTATCATTATAGTACAAAATTTATGTTAACAAATTACAACAGGGATGGGGGACATTTTTTCTCTTTTGAAAGGAATATGGAAGTCTAGGTATTTACAGGGCTTATTAACTGTCATTGGCTGGTTTAAGTGGGCATTTTAGACAGTGTGAAATATTTACCATTTTGCCTATATTTAAACATCTATATTTCTTCAATTCTTCTCTGTTGATTTAGTAAAGTTAAATGGCTGAAACTTTTATTGTTGTGAAGAGATTCATCTGATCGAATTATTTTACATACTACGCAACGCCTGAAAACAATTTTTTAATTTTCAAACTTTTGTTTGAACCAGTTGGTTTTAGTACAATTTGTTAAGTTTGTCCAAATGTTGATAGACAAAAATAAAATGGCGTGATATCCAGTATTTTGTCTACAAACATTTAGACATGAATGCTTGAAATTATAATAATTTAACGACTTAATTGATTTTATGGTTGAAATTCTGTGTTCAAAAAATTATTGCTTTTTTAATTTAACGGAACGTTTTTGCGTTAAAGATAATGGACCCCTTTAAAAAGTATTTTAATTCAAACCTCTCTTTGTTTTTATATTGCAACCTTTACTGGTAAGTGCACATTTAATTTTATGAACTGGACAACACTCATTCCTAACTACTCTCTTTAAGACCTCTCTTACGAAAGAAAAAACGAATGTCTTTGCGTAAATGTTTATATACGAGTATGGTTATGTACATTACATAACTATTATTTATACAAATATATTACAACAGAGAAAGAAAATTATATAGAAGGGAATAAAGAAGTCTAGGCATCTGTTGAGTATTGTTGTGTTGCTACATTCTTGATGTTGAAATTGTCAAGCGTAGTAATTACCTACTATGAATCATTTTACTGTGACTTGATTAAATTGATTTTGAGGGAGTTGGAAATGTGGATGTACAAACATAGGCTTGCCACCCATTTAAACCAGTCAGTGACAGGTTATAATCCCTGTAAATGTCTAGATTTTCATATTACCTACAAAAAATATGTTTCTGTCTATTGTAATAAATTTATATCTTGATTCCTCTCTAAGGAGTGAAATCCAGCGATGTCTACAAACATTTGGACATGCTTAAAGTACTGTTAGGTTATTTTTGTTTAATTCATGTTCCATTATGTTAGGTATGGTTATTTTTATTGTAATGTGTACATTAACATAATGTAATAAATTGATTACATTTATAAAATAAAAACTGAAGTTCCTAAATACGCAAGCAAATGAGGTTCATTGATATTATTTTACATATTTTTAAATATTATTAATTGTTTTATTTGTACATTTTATCATTAACATTTTTTTTGTTCATATATTTAAACACTTTATTTACAGTTTACATACATATGCATAAAGGTGGATTTATTACCTTAAAGCAATTTCTTCCTACGTACCTAAACCATTTAATTTGAGAAAATCATTTGTATACTCATATGAACAATATGAACATATCGTTGGTATATTTTAATATTTTCCTTATAAAACAAAACATTGACAAACAAACATATTTTTAAAGAATTTTTTTAAGCTAAATAAATACACTGTACTATGAAAAGAGGGGGTGGTAAAGAGGGGGGAGTGTAGAGGTGGGAGAAAGAATAAACTAAAATATTAAAGAAGTGATATTTTAACGTGATTTGCATATAAATAAAGAAGGGGGCGCTTAGAACTTTTTTTTGTTATGCTACTTAAGATATGTCTTATATTAAGTTAGTAACGATATTTTGTCCTTTGCATTCCCCGTGTAGCAAAAGTAATAAGTGGAAATATGAAAATCTAAGCCAAAATAAAGAAAATCTTTACTACTCTTTTTAGGGCTTTGTGTCAAGTGTCAGATTTAGTTTGCCAATCTCGCTTAACTAGCGAATCTCATTTTCGCCCTTCGCCCTTCGGAGCTAGCCCTTGGAAATTTTATTCTAAAGGAGGTCACATTCATTGGCACAAAGACTGGAATAAGGGCTAAATGACCCCTGTGCTTGAGTGTATAGGAAAGACTTAATAACGAAGGAGGTCTTGTATTTTTTACGTAAAAAAACTTTTCCTCGTCAATTTGCTTTGGCAAAACGGCTTGCTGTCTGAATTTTTGCATTAATAAGGACATTCGCGGTTAGCAGACATAATAAAACTCACGCAAAAGTTTTTTTCATATTACGCTGTTTTACCCGCCAAATTATTATTAAACTTGACAAAGAATATTGTAATACAAACTCTTCAATTTTGAGGTTTAGTTCTTTTAACTTAAAAATATCTGCGTTTTTATGATTTACCCAAATATTAAGTTCATAAATTACTATCAGAAAAAAGAACAAGTAAGAAGTAGAACTGTAACAAGGCTTTATATTAATTATTATTTTATGTTAACAGTCATCTATTAAAAAAATTGTAAATAAATTTTGTGTAAAAAATACGTATGCTTTTAGTTCTTAATAATGTTTATATTACTTTTTAAATTTATATAATTTTTCTTACTTTTTTCTTTGTAACGGAAAAATAAGAAACCTGCTGACAAGCCGGTTTCGCGGTTTGGTGGGTTTCATTATTTTTTTCTTTTATGTTTTCTGTTCATGTTTATCTTCTTAAATAAAAATAAATACAAAAAAAATGCGCTACTTATGTATATGAAAAGATCTGACCATTTGAAGAAACATTGGTAAAAGAAACTAACTTATTCAAAAAAAATCCCACAATAACGCTATTGCTTTACCTCCTGTGACTTCAAATTTTTCAAACGGACGTAAATTCTCGGGAAAAATATGTCATTGGGTAACAATAATGAAAAAAAGGAAGGCATTTACCCACAAATCGAAACGCTACTTTGATCACACTCGTAACGTGTCTATTTAATTCATTGAGTCATTACAATATTTTGTACATGCGTATATACATTATACACAATTAATTTTCTTAGCAAAAGTTCCGTTTTAAATCTCGTAAGAAAAAAATATTATCTTCTTCTTCTTCTTCTGCAGCCTTATTCCCTCCACTGCTAAAAGCCTCTTCCAAACGCCTCCATTCCTTCCTATCACCCGCTTTCATCATCCACGTTTTACCGGCAATAGAGGCAATGTCGTCGACCCATCTTTTCTGTGGCCTTCCAAGACTTCTTTTGTTTGTCCACGGTCTCCACTTTATTATTCTGGGTGTCCACCTGCCATCATTTTGTCTCGCCAAGTGTCCTGCCCACTGCCATTTCAATTTCGCTGCACGATCCATGATATTCACGACTCCGGTTCGGCGCCTTATTTCTTCATTTCTTATTTTGTCTCTTAGACATACACCGAGCATCTGTCTTTCCATGGATCGTTGCGTGCATTTTAATTTCTGGCTACTTTTTTGTGTTAAAGGCATGGTTTCTAGTCCGTATGTTGTCACCGGCAATATGCACGATTCATATACTTGTCTTTTCAAGCATATAGGGACTTTTTTTTTTTCAAAAATATATTTAAGTTTGCCGAAAGCAGCCCAACTTAGCCCTATTCTTCTTGGTAACTCCGCTATCTGGTTATCTTTACCAAGTTTTATTTTGTGTCCTAGATAAATATATTCATCAACCACTATGATTTTATTAACGTTAATAAAAATGTCTCGTCCTGTTAAACTCATAATCTTTGTTTTATGAATGTTCATTTCCAAACCAATCCTTTTTGAAGCCTCATGTAGTTCTATATTCATTTTGCCTAGTTCATTCATGTCTTTACTTATGACCACTATATCATCTGCGAATCTGAGGTGACTCAAGTACATGCCATCGATCTTTACATCCTTATTTTCCCAATTGAGGTTTTTAAATACATCCTCTAAAGCTAGCGTAAAGAGCTTTGGCGATATTGTGTCCCCTTGTCTGACACCTTTCTCTATTTTGATTTTATCAGTTTTTGTGTCCTCATTAATCCTCACATCCATAGTAGCGTTGTCATAAATGAATTTTATTAATCTAATATATCTAGAATTAACTCTGGCATTTTGGAGCGCTTTAATAACAGCCCATTTTTCAACTGAGTCAAACGCTTTACGATAGTCGATAGTCAATAAAAGCTAAATGTAGTGTTACGTTGTATTCAGTTGACTTTTCCATGAGTAGTCGAATTGACTGGATCCAAAGCCTTTGCAAAAGACCGCTTGTTCTACAGGTTGAAAAGAATCAAGTTTTTGTGTTAATCGGTTCGTTAGAATTTTAGTTAACAATTTATAAAGGTGAGATAGTAGACTGATTGGTCTATAATTTTCGAGATTTTCACTGTCGCCTTTTTTAAACAAAAATTTAATTTCTGCATTTTGCCATTCGTCGGGTATTTTTTCCTCTTCTAAACATTTATAGAGTTGGGTATAAAGATACGGGTAGAGCATTATTACCGGTTTTCAATAATATGGAGAAACTGAAATATTGAACCAAAAACGCGATAATAAAAACACTTATTAATATAAACACTATTACCGGAAGCTCGATATTTATTAATTTATTAAAAGAAAACAACAGCCATTGTCACAATAAAAAATACAATATTTACAAATAAATCAAAATTTTAAGTCAATTATAGTTTTCTTTATCTTTGATGGACTGACATAAGAGTTTAACCCTTTCGCTCCCGGCCATCACGTTTGTGTGGGTAAAAAAAAATTAAATTGCCTTCCATATTCTGTTAGATCCTGGCCACAACAATTTTTCATGTTACTGGCCACTTAGAACATAACATTTTTTATATGATAGTTCCAGTATCCGAAGTGGAGAGATGGTGCAAAAAAAAGGAGAGTAAAGAAAATTTTGACAAAAATATCTCAGGAGCGAAAGGTATAACTGCACTTTTGTTCAATATGTAATTTATATGCAAAAATGTTTTATGTACATGCCTGTATCAATGGTATTAACAGTACACTTCTAAAGCTACTAAAAACATAAATAAACAACTTTGTGCTTATTAAACTATGGTTTTAATAAAATAAGTATGCACATTTGTGTCATATTTCTAGTGGTACAAATAGTACAAAATGGTCTCAGTAAAATAAATAGACTAATTTCTATCATTCTAAATAGTATTAGTAGTTCTAGAAGTAAAAGTACACTCATTTATGTCCCATATTTAATGGTTCGAATAGTATATTTGGAATTTTTCTGTTATTAATTTGTAAAAATTACTTAAATATTATTAAACAAATGAAATTATCTGTAAATTATAACACATTTTGCAAAATATGGGTTTTTTTTTTTTAAAGGAATAACCCCCTAAGCCTCTATTTTGAGGCTTGTCAGCAGGTGGGATAGAGGGGATATGGAAGAAGGTAATGAAAAATACACCACAACACCCAGACCAATTGAGAAAAAAATATTTCTTGGATTTTTTTCTTGCAACTGGCGCGAATCGAACCCGCGACGCCAGTTTCACAGATAGCCGCCTAACCAACTGCGCCACGGCGCCCGCCAGTCGGTTCTGTAGCTAAATAATTAAGTTCAAAAAAACGTTTTTTCGTTCTCCCGAAAAGTTGCACTTTTGCTGTTATACTTTTATGTACGTCCGCCCATCAAAGATATTTAAAAGTAAATACAATGCGATATAAAAAAAGAAAGAAAACGTACCCGTGAAAAGCCACTCCGTATAATTCCACCTGTAAAAAGTCAAATAAAACAATAATAGTGGAAAAAAAATATAATAAAATGAAAAAAAAATATTGTTGACTCTGTCTTTAAAAATTCCTTCCGTCAGCAGATGCACACGGAGTAAACTCAGATCAGCCTTCCTGCCTTTTTTTCCTTCAAAGAGGACATTTTTTTTTATTTTGTCGGATTTTAAAGTTTCAAACTTCAAATGTGATTCTTAGCACGCTATATGCAATTCCGCTCATTCAACCAATCAGAAATCATAATGTTTGATGCTCGTTGAACCAAACTCCGTCACTTGCGTCAGTAGCGACCGTAGCTTCCTAGTCATTTTAGTTAGTTAGCATTACTACTACAAACCATGCCAACCAACAACACGCTGAATATTGTATTTATTTAGATTTTATTTCATGCTTACAGACTTACTTAAAAGTTCCGATTTTCGTATTGATATTGTTTTTATTTCGAGGATTTCCATCTTTCACTACGATTTTAACCTTAAAACTGAACATGGTTAAGCAAAAAAGATTATTATTTTGAAGTACTTATTAAGTACTTAGCAAAAAAGTATGTAAAATATCGAAATTTATTTATTTACCAGGTTTCCGATTTTTTAAATTGTAATACCGGTATAACAAAAATGGTCTGATAGTATGTGTTCTTATCTCGGGTTGCTCCAGTGAGGACACGTTATTCGTATTTCGTATGTTGTATATGTTTTTTTTTAATATTTAAAAATGAATACATTGAGGTATTTTAATGAAAAATCGTTAAAAATACTAGTAGCATTAGTGTAGTATTTTAAGGCTTACCTTATGAAAAAAGTTCTTAACTCACATAAAGTTAGTGTGTTTTGGGGTGCTTTAAGTATAGAATTATCACCCGTTATAAGTTTGTTCTTTACATGAATCACTCTTTTATGTTCACTATAAAGTTTGTCTTTGAAATTCTTGCAAATACTATTTCTTTGTTATATTTTTTAATGTACTGCTCTAATGTCTGTCTTGCCCTACATTTGTAAATAAAAACTTTAACGTGCATTGAAAAATTGTATTTTTTGTCTTTGAAACTTCAGTAATTTTCACAATAAGTGCGAAAATAGAATGATCTCTTTGGAGAGTCTTTGAGCGTTTAAAAGGACAGTTTTCCAATTATTGTCGCCCTTGGATAACTTCTTATAAAATATACCGGCCTTCGTTTAGTTCATATTTTTAATTTTACATCTCAATATTTGTATTTTATTCCTTTTTTTGTAAATATCTTTTGATTATTGTAACATGCATTGATTATTGTTTCAAAAAATAAATACGTTAAAATTGTCTAAACATAAGTCAAAAATATAAAAAGATCTTGCGCAACATCTTACGTGGTCTCTTGAACAATAATTATTGTGCCAAATCTTTGACCTATTTATTTGTTTTTTTACAAGTGACAGTTTCTGGGATAAAAATTACGCAAAAACATGTGCAGTACGTAGATGTTTTCGGTTCCAAGACAGATAAGAGACATTTTCACAGATGACAACACGAGATATCATGTGATGACGCAACTATCGACCATTAACAATATATTGTTTGGCGATCAACAATCAATATCAGGTTTCTCAAATAAAATATTTTAAAAACAGTATTTTAGTAAATCAAGGAAAGCGTGATGTCAAACAGTGCAGTGAAACAAAAAAGACCAAAAGTAAACAAAGCGACACATCAACAACAAATTGACAAGCGTTGACGGTTGAAGTTGACAGTTAACAGTATCACAGCCATTGGATGCGCGCGCATATTTTTTAAGCGCACGCAGTTTTTGGTTGAAATATTTGTTGAAAAATAGGACGTGTTCGAATTTCAATTAATTCGACCACAGATTTCACTCAATTTGTGTCTCACACGACACAATATTCAATTTGTCAAATCTTGCTCAAGATCTTTTTCCGTTTTCCGACCTACAAACTTAACTTAAGTATCTCGAATATTTTAATTTGATGATTCTTGCTTCAGAATTAGATTATAAGGTACTTTAAAAGATACCTAGGTAATAAATTGCCATAATTATGTTTTACCAACCAATGAACGCTCTTGAATACAAACAATCGAATATTATTTCCTTATCTTTGATAAAAACAAAAACAATGGAGTGTGAATTATACATAACACATTGCGTATTACATATTTGTTTCACAGTACTTCCAGCAAAAAATCATTCATAATTACCTAAGTTTGGTAAAGTCCGAAACATTTTTTCTTTTTTATTTCTTTCTCAGTATTTTATGAATTTTTGGTTTATTATTTTTAACTCTTTATATATTTTTGTAACTCACATGCTGTGGACAGCTATAAAGAATACTGTCCTAATTGTATTTTGTTTTGTACGTGTATATGTAAGTGTTGAAAGTAGTTTCCGAAAAAAAAAAATTAACTAATAA
This sequence comes from Micrasema longulum, assembly GCF_059751315.1. Classification (NCBI taxonomy): domain Eukaryota; kingdom Metazoa; phylum Arthropoda; class Insecta; order Trichoptera; family Brachycentridae; genus Micrasema; species Micrasema longulum. The sequence goes on from NW_028277737.1 coordinate 289,018, forward strand.
GCGCTGTAAATGCTTGCATTTCAATAAATATCCCTTCTTTAAAATGTTCTCCGTCTACAAGGGTCATCCACAAAATAAGGTCACAACATTTATGTAGGGTCAAAAAATGATTGTATTTGTTTGCAATTCACAAATATATTTCACTATTATACTAAAAAGACAGTCTCAGAAAACTGATGCCATAATTTTTCGGGATATATGGGTCATTTTGAACTTCTCGTGGATGGGGCAGATGAATGTCCCCACTGAAATGATTGCCTTTTAAATACTGAGGTTTAGTGATACACCCATGTCTCATCCCTTGACACGATAAAAAAATACTGCGACTTAAGAAAATGGCTGACAAACACGCGCGATCAAATAAACTGACCGTTTGGATCCCACCTACGTCAGGTGCGCCAACTTAGGAACAAAAAATTTCCTGCGGCTTCAGGAGCCTTTGTTATCTTATTTTGTGTATGTCTCTCGAACGTTATAATACGTTTATCTTGATAACTGTGAGGAGTAAAATTCAGATTTATTTACAATCATTTTGACAAACTCAATTTTTTTAAATATTAACTAAGATTTAAAACGAAAAATTTACAGTATTAAAAGTATTTATGAATTAAATTTAAATTTTTACTTTATCTAAAATAATATTTACTGCTATTACTTTTCAATATGTTATTTATTCGTGTCCTGTTAAAGTTTGTTTTTCTACCGTACTAGACACGTTTAAGGTGGGTTTGGTATTCTGTATTGAATATTAGGTATCTTCAGTATTGGACATTGGTCTGGCTCTGGCACCGTGTGTGTGTTATGATTAAAATTAGACACAGGTTTTACTAAGCGTCATTGGACGCCCGTAATTACGTTTGGCAGGCAAACGCGATTCGTTTATTGTCTGCAGTCATATTAAAATTAAACTGCGCCATGGACAAGAGTACGAAATTTTCTTTTATGGCTCCGAGCGTGCTTAATTTAAATGGCCTTTTTAAACCCCTGTCAAAGCGTTGCTGTACTTTTAGAAATAATGTTTTTAATTTATCCATATTTTTGTAGACAAATACAAAAATACTGAATTTAACTGTAAAATAATACCGGAGATAAAGTTTACAAATAACTTTAAGTTGTTATCTAGATTAACATGTTACAACAGAGATGAAGAACATTTAAGAGAAGGTAATATGGAAGTCTAGGCATTTACAAGGCTTATGACCTGTCAATGGCTGGTTTATGTGGCCACTTTACACACTGAGTAACATTCACCATTCTGCCCATATTTAAACATCTATATTCCTTCAATTCTTTCATCTGTTGATGTTTGTAAAGTTAAAATAAGTTAAATGTTCTTCATCTCTGTTGTAATATGTTAATGTTAACAGCTCCCCATGGAGTTGAATCAAGTCCTTGTCTACGAAAATTTGGACACACTCAAAATATTGTTATCTAGATCGTTTGCTGGATTATTCTAAACGGGTTAACTTGTTTATTTATTATTCTAATACAAAAAAAATGGAAGTAATTTTATAATAAAAGACGAAACATATTAATATAAATAAAAAAAAACATTTTTTAAATCAAAAAATAATGTAACATGTTGTCGAACTAACTCTCAAACATTCTTTTTTCAGTGTAAATGTAAATAATTTTTACTTCAGGAGCAAATTATAGCGAAGATTATTGTCCATATATTTTTTTAAATACCGCAACAGTATGTGTGTAAATGTCACTTTAGCTTAGTTAAAATGTAAGTTTTAGTATACAATTGTAAAGCGCCCTAATGAAAACTTTTATTAATTTATACACCATCCTTGCACACCCCTGCATATGGTTACTGTACCATAACTAATGATAAACATAATAGCTTTTGCAATTTAGGGTCATTGTTTATGGTGTCTGACCTCTTCAACAGTGAAAGTTAACCGGAATGGGAGGTTCCAAGGCCAGTGAAGAAGACATGGTACATGATTTCCTTTTATTCTGTGTCCGAGTTGATGAAGAACACAGTATTCTATGTGAAATCGAACCAAAACTCTGGATGAGTGTTTTTGACTAGATTACTACTCTTAGATAAAAATCCTGATAAAGTGAATCAATTGGAAATAAGTCAGCCCGTGGTGCAATATTTGGCACATTTTTTCACCCTTATTGAGGTTCCAGAATTGATTCTTGGTGAGGCGATGATGAAATATTGGTTCAAAACGCTGAAGTATAATCAAATAGACATGATTTTTATAGAACAATAGGTTCAAATTGTGTTCTAAAAATGAGACTTGTCGTGCCATGACGCATCAATATATTTCTGGATAAAATGCATATTACAGTAAAAGAAACTAACTGTCTATGCCAGTTTACTGTAAATTTAAAGCTGTTTTTTACGCCCTTTTACGCGGCTTCATTTTTATTGACCGCTGCGCGTACAACACTATTTCCCACCAAATGCAAGATAAGTTCTGGAACTTTGGTTGAATGGAACACAAAATGGGTGCTCAATGCCGCATTTAGTGTAAACGTAGTGTATACGAGGCAATTAGTGGTAAAACATTGAAGATGTTAGAATTCGTTCTGCGTACTGCCAGGGTTTTCGAAAATACCCGCGTACTGAGAACTTTTTACGAACTCCTTGGTGGGAAGTTACTGAACTGAAGTTCTCTCTCATGATAAAGAAGAGTCTAAAGAAATTTTTGAGATATCTCTACATGAGAGAATGCGGGTATTATCCCTGGCTCTACCTGACAGAGTTTCTTTAGAGTATGCTTGGCTACACTAACAGCTTAGAGACTAGAAGGAATGTGTATTTGAAGACACATTTTTATTGATCGTTGCGCGATATGGTTAATAACTGTAAGATTATCATGAGCATTGGTTTGTATGTTCCTGATAATTATCTAAGACAGCTTCAGCATTGATTATTTCACATTCAGTGAAATATACAGGACCAGCTAGCCGATGGTTATTCCGGTTGGAAGGGCTACCGTTATGCTTAACAACATCGCTCTAGACGTAGATCTGTTCTACTTATCTGAAGGGGTTTTTCGGAGCAGAATACTCCTACTATTTTGACATGAGTTTCTTTATTATGTTTTTCTTCTTGTAATACGTACGTTTTTAATTGAAAACATATATATCAATGATTTAAAACAGTTTTTTTACAGCAATATTTCATTATTATTGGACTGAAACCTGATGCATAAGACATTACCTCATCTTCCATATAGCGAAATTGATCAAGGAACGCTGCAATTAGAATACCAATACAGTGCCTTATAAACTGTTCACTAGTAGATGCGAATTTAAAATTTATGTTGTTTTTTTTTTGTGTTTGTAAACAAAATTATAAATTAATTGTTGCTGTGCAGAAAAAAAAATAAAACCTCAATGTAGGGTTTAAAATACTTGTGAAAAATATATTCAAGCTCTTAGTTCACAGTAAATTTGGTCTTATCTCTTTAACACTCGTGCATAAGCAAAGTCCCAGGATTAACACAGGGCATTTTATTGTTAGAATTACCAACGAAAGTGGTTAGTATTTTAAAGGATCTCCTTATTCAGCTCTTGCAGGAAGAAGTAAAGTACTCGTACAATTGCTAGGAAATTACATTACAAACATAACAAGTAAAATAGGCACTTGTGAAAATAGGATTCTTTACTCTTTCACAGCAGAATAAGGCTTAGTTAACACTATCTGAAATAAACTGTTAAACTAAACTAAAGCAAAAAACATAAATCAGTCAGGTGGACCTGACATGACACGTGAAAAATAAGATTATAATGGATTACATGGCGCCTTTTTCGTAATTTAATACCTCTAGGGCATTTTACAATGTGACTCAAAAAATATTAATGTTATTCTAAATGAAAATTTTGATAAAACTTTTTCATAACATGCTTGTATTAATTTTAGTGTCTTACAGAACTGGGGGGTTTCAAGTTCTTCCCGAAACATCATTTCACTCTCACGGTTTCCCACTTACTTGGAGAGCATTCTATGTCATAGAGCTTGCGAACGAAAATGCGCGTCCACAGAATTTAGTGCGCTGGTTAGCAAATTGCTGTTAAAATTATTGCATTAGTACAAAAACGTTTATTGTATAAGTGCACTTCTTTAACCTGAACAATCTGCAGACATGCATGTCAAGCTCCGTGTTAATACTATTTTATAATCTGCGCATTCTTCATATCTGTAACTTTTTTTTATTAGAAAATATTGTCTGTTTTTAAAATTGTAATTTTTAACTTCATAACTATTCTTATTTGCTTTTTTGACCGTATATCGTAGATACTCCTACAATTACATATTTTGATTATATATATTTTAACTTTCTTTAAAATCTACCGAAAAAAATATTTTTAAATCCATAAAAAAACATATTTTAAATATTAATATTAAAATATCGATTCTGTCAGCAAGGTCTCTAACTTACCTCCTTCTCTTTTGCATATCAAATTGCTTTAATGTTTAACAGCTAGATATTGAAAGAAATTTATTATAATATAATTATGTTTCCAATAATCACGTGTTCATTGTACTATACAACATTTCTTAGGCATCCAGATGTTAACTAACTGAGATGGATATGTTCTCATCTTCACTATGGCAGCATCATCTGCGTGGTATGTGATGTTAATGACCTTATCTCCCTTAGTAGATTCACTTCTTTTTTTATTCTTAAAAGCGTTTATTTATATATATTTATACTGTTTGTGTAGGAAAAGATTTTTGGCGTCTAGATTGTTGTGCTATATTTAGTTATAAAAGTGCTAAACTTGCTTTGTTTCTTTGTTGTTCTCAATATGTGTTATTTTCTCAATGTTTATATTATTTATGTCCCGATTTTTTTTTTAATGCGCAAAATACACAATTTTATCATAGACAAAATTACATGTTTTTTATGTCCCGACTTGTAAGAAAATTCCGTGTTAAGTCAGGAATCTTCGATATATAAATCGAAAAAATTTATTTACTTATTAAAACAATATACAAGTAAGTAAAACAATATACAAAATATTATTAGAAGCATATAAATAATAAAAATGATTTTAGAAAAATATAAATATTAAAAGTTTATACATTTTGAAAAATGGAATGCAGAAAAGTTATATAATAATACTTTGATAACCGTTATATACATTTTAAAAACAATATTCAAAATAATCAAAACAATATACAGAATAATAATAGAAAAATATAAAAATATAATTGAGTTATACCTCCTGGGAATGTAATTCAACGTATTATACTTGTAAAATACTTTATGTTATCTGATAAATAAATAAATAAATAAAAATAATATTAAAGGTGCTATATTATTTAAAGTGTTATGCCTGAACGCAAGACCGACAACAGAGGGTGGTGTAAAAACGCGATAATAGAAAAACGCAAGAGCTATCGTTTTTTTTCCTCGCCAACAGCCTCCGAAATAACATGTGACAATGTATCTCTAATGCTCTTGATCGTAAAATTATTATAGTCATTTGAAAGTTTAGTTAGTTAAAGACAACAATGAAGAAATCGCGCATCGTTTAATACCACAAACATATCTTTAAATAATCTTTAGTTAAATTTATTGCAACAGAGAAGAAAAACATTTATGAGAAGGGAATATGGAAGTCTAGATATTTATTGGGCTTTTGATCTGTAATTGGCTGGTTGAAGTGGCCATTTTACACACTGTGTTACTATCTACATTTCTTTAACCTTCTATCTGTTGACTTTTGTAAAGTAAAAGAGCTGAAACCTTTATCACGGGGGTGAGATTCATCCGGCTCAACCACTTCACCTACTATATAACGCCTAAAAAAATGCTTAATACTGCTTATACCAGTTTTTTTAATCAATAATGTTTTAACCATGTTCAAATTTTTGTAGACAAACTGAATTTTCTCCCTAAGGAGTTATTTTGATTTAAATTTGTTGCAACACAGATGGTTATTCTAAATAACTCCCAAGGGAGGAAATCCAGCTTGTCTTCAAACATTTAGACATACTCAAACCATTGTTAATTAAATATATCTAACTTACATTTATTTATAGATCTACATAACAAACAAATAATTTATCTCTATAACTTATATAAATAGAGCATTTAATTATGCAGTCTCAATTATTGTCCCAATTTCAACATCTAATTTATCTACTACCTTGCCTTGAGTTATTTAGATTTAAATAACTCCCTAGGAAATCCAGTAAATCTAAAAACGTTTGGAAATACCCAAAACATTGTTGATTATTACTTACCTAATTAAAAAAAAAATAATTTAATAATGTTTAATCGGGAAAAATCCAATACATTCTTCTTGAAAAGCCAGTTGATGATATTCAGGAAATTGTAGATAAGCTGCATAAAAACTTTACTCGTTTGGGTCTTAACATTAAAACCAAAAAGAATCAATGTATGTGCAACTAATCCTGTCTCGACCGTTATCAGCCTCTCTATAATAATGGACAGAGGATCGAGAAAGTTGACAGCTGTAAATACTTGGGAGTTCTCATAACTGAGGATGAAAGCATGCACAAAGAGCTCGCAACCCGCCTAGGAAATGCTGGAGCAATGTTTTACATGATGCGAGTTGTTTGAAACTCAAGTCCATACTTGGTCAAAACAAAATGCGAATCTCGACACCTTACCAAAGTTCAGAACACCAAACTTCCAAATTTTGAGAGTTAGTGCTTGAGGAGAATATTAGGTATAATGTGGTTCGATTTTATAACTACATTGAATTTCGAGAACGAACGCAGCAGCCTCCTATAACGGTGGATCTGTCTTAGACACTTGCTGCGCATGCTTAAACTCAAGTTGCCTCTTCTTTAAACCTGCGGGCTCACGCCGCCATAAAAGGCCGTCAATGATGATCTTTCGACTTTATTTGGCGGAACTAAGGGGTTCTGGATTGACGTGATAGGGGGCAAGATTGCTGGCTGGCGATGGGGTCTCCTGGAGGCAACTGGTGACGTCCACATGCTCCACTTAGGGGCGGATATGGAAAAGAAGAAGAAGAAGAATCTAACACTGGTTCGCATCCTGACAACTCTATCGTTCTTTTACCGTATTCGTAAAATAAATTAGTATATTAAATGAATATTCAAACATTTCACATAATATCAGTTTTAATGACTGGAGTTAATTAAGTTGGGTACTGTGGGACCAACCACACGATTAGGTTTAATAAACAAAACGATACAATATAATGTAATGGTTATAATAAATGGAAATGCACTCGTTATGCAGCGGTGATTGCTGTGGTTAGTAAACGAACATATTCTCTGTACCTACTTCTAGTTAACACAACCCATGCACATGCACATGCACTCGTTATGGTGTGTTACTTCCCTTGTAACATATGAATACAATTCAGCATAATTCCCATGGGAAAACTTGCTTTGATCCAATTAAACTATTACTGCAAGTGTTAAATGGAAACTAATAAATTATTATTTATTTATTTATTTATTAATTTACACGCCCTACGGGCTTTTACATATTTTAGAAATTACATTCAAGTGCAGCAGTGAAACATGAGTATGTAAATTTAGTTAAAATTAAAGATAACATAAGTAAAGCTAAAAGATACAATAATAAGTAAAAATCAGGAAATGTACCAACATAGGTATATGGTACATAGAAAAATATTTAATAAATTTACATATGAAATTATACACGCATACATATACATACATATAAGTTTATACATTATTATAGAGATACATGAGAGAAAAAAAAGTAAATAAAGAACAATATTAAGAAATTTTATACAAATTAATTTATAACCTTTTGAATACTTAACCTATATTTATATAAAGACAGACAAAATATATCAACTTCACCATACTCGTTACCTAGCCGGTGTAGTCAAGGTATTGGTGAATTATAATAATAATTGTGACTGCCAGGAGATTCAAAAAATAACGTTAGCTGCCGAGTGTTTCGAACAGGTTCTTATGTTCATAGTATTATTATTTGCACTATTCATATTGATTTATTTATTTGTTTAGATTTTATTGTTGTGCACACAGTGCTTTGTTAGTATTCTACAATTAAAGTATTATATTTGCATTGACATTTAAAGTATCTTCGCAGGTAACCTACAATTGAACATGTTCAAAAGAAAAAAATGTATGCATTTTCTACTTTTTATACAGAAAACTTAATTTTATTTAGTAGATAAAATTGAAGATACGTGTTAAGTTCCCAATGTAATCGGGGCCCAGGAACTATGAAACATAGCCGTTAAGATTTTATAAGGAAATATTTTACGTTGACTTCCGTAATTGAACTTGGGATATTATGCATGCTTGTCAATTGTCCTAATTACTACATCACCAAGTGGATACATACAAATAATCTAAAAAATAAACAAATCAAAATTATGTGTGTAAATTAAAAATTATTTTTCTTTTTTACGGTAAATTTTGTCGTACTAGCAACGAAATCGACATTTTCAAACAATGCTACCATCATTTTATGTGAATAAATTATTTGAAAACAATAGCTCAAACACAAGAAACACAATTTGGCAATGTTTATAAGTAAGAATTAAACCTTATTATTATTTCGAATACGTATCTTTGAATTTGATTATATCGCAATAGTCTTTCACGGACCTAAGGTCGTTTATTGTATGACGGGAAATGTGTTATTCAAATTATTGCGTAATTTGCAGCGTTTTATAGTTTTTAATATATGTCTTAAGAAATACTCAAAGGAGATTCTAATTGTTCTAAAATAATATGCATGCAAAATAAGCTGTCATAAGCAAGGTTAATTTACGCGTATTTCATAAATTTTCTAGTATTAAACATTGGCTATGGATTTCGTATGCTAATAATTGACTTGAATACGTAAAGGATTTTTTACAAAAAAAACATATTTTTTACACAAAGACACCTTATAGTTTAATTTGATGCTGATTTTTTTAAAAATATTTATTAAAAAAATCTTGACAAAAGAACTTTAAAATTACAAAATGGTTAGTACCTACATAATTAATAATAACATTACTACCTCTATAATAGAGTGGAAACTCGTGTTCAGAGGGTGAGTTCGTTTTACATTTATTTTTATACAATATATTTACATATTTAATATGGATACATATGTATTTTATATTTTATTTTTACTATCTAAAACATATTCCTTAAAATAAGTTTTTGTTTAATAAAATATACACAATTTTTCACAGTATGAAGTTGAGGCTAGGGTGTCTCATGTGTTTTTTAAATATAGACTAAAATGTTTCAATATTTGGTATAGATTTTAAGATTTCTGGATTATTAATAAAGTTTTATTTACCAACATATGAATAATGATTTATAGGTGCAGTTGTTTTGCATATCTGTTAAGTTAAATTCTTTGTAAATCTAGAGTTTCGAGAATTTTTTAAATTAGTATTTTTTTATTTATTTGAAAATTGGTATAATACATGCTTTTTTAAAGACGTCATCAATTGGGGGTTTATCAAGTTCTTTAAAAATTTGAAGGGTAAGTTCTTATTTAAGCCGTATTCAGTTATTAAAATAGTAAGGGTGTTAAAATAAGTTGTGTTCGTTTTTTTCCAAATTAAGAGAACACAACAACAGCAAAATTTCAACAAATTAGTCAATAATGTAAAAAAAAAGTTAAATAATTGTTGCGCTTCCACTAGTGTCCTATGTAACACAAGGTGCAAATAAAAAAATTAAATAATGGAACCGATTGCAACTTTAGGCATAAAAATCGTTATGTCTTGCAAACTCTTCGTATATTGAGCCTATTCCTAGAACAAACTAATTTTGTCAATGTTTTTGTGCCATTTTGATTATTTAAATAAGCAAATTGAATAAATGATCAATGGCATGGAAAGTGTGAGTGCCAGTTCTAATAAAAAAATATTAATTTAAGTTATTTGTTGTCAATTTTTTGTAAATTCCATTGTAATGATATAATAACTTATATTCCTTTAGGTTGCGAACCCGTGGCTAGTGTCGCCGACTCCCAGATCAGGTTCCGAGGTTTGAGGTTCGCACCCCGCTCACAACTTGGTTCTCATTTTCTAACAGTGAGCTATTAACAACTCGTTGAACATGGCCCCCAAAATTGAAATGTTTGGATCAATCATAAAAATGCAAACATTTCATTTTCATTAAAAATTTATTTTTTTTGAAATACCAGTCTGAAGATGCCCATAAAAGGGAGCCCATTAAATTGGTTAAATATATAAGTGAAAGTCTACCAAGTATTCTTAATTTGTAACTTTTATTTATTATATCATCAATAAAAGTTGTGTAAAAATAGTTGAACAATTTGAATATGATAAAAATGTGTTGTTTAATATTACAATATTCGTATGACTCTGTTGTCTATTTTGGCAAAAACGTAATAGTAATTCATCATTATTTATTTTTTATCATCTTTTTTGTGCTACTGTCCTACGCAAAATGGGTATTAGTTTATTATGCCACTCATTTTCATGAAAACGTAGGCATTACTACACTTGATCTTTACGTATTTTGATGCAAATGACTCAGATTTTTAATTTTTTGTTACAAAAATACAGCCTAGATTTTTCATTAGAAATGCTCTTTACGTTTATTTGCATTTGAGAATTAAAAATCGCATTTTCCAACGTTGATCTTTGCCTTGGGTGCATAATCGAATAACTTAAGAAGATAAATTTACTTCGTAGACCTTCTCAGTGATTAAATTTCACGGACAATAACATCCGGTATCTGCGTTGTCTGAACGCAGTCAGGTTCTCCGCACTCTATATGCAAATCTTCTGAAAAGAGGTGATGGCAACAAAGAGCTTGGTTCATTTTTAACCTTCCGTTGATAAAATTAATGATTCCCCGAATAAATACCCCCCTTAGCATTACGGAGATGGATAAAAGAGACCTTCGACAGATCACAAACGAATGGTTAGGTCGAATTCATTAACAAAACAGCTAAATCATTGCTTTGCCTTGAAGCTTCTCTCGCTTGAGATCCGATCATAAAAGGATTTACAAATTGAACGAGAAAATTGTTTTAATTGCGGTGCGAATCAAACGCAATGGGCGATTAATTTTCATTTGTAGTAAAAACAATCAAAATTTCAGTTATAATATTTCCAAAATCAAAACGAATTTATTATTTCTTAAATGTTCGTGCCCTTTTTATATTTTTCTATGAGGCGCTTAATGGTGGATGCCGCAGAATCATTCGAAACGTCTTCAAAATTTGTAAACAATAAGTGGAATATTCGTCCAAAAAAATCTCATTAATTAAGAATAAGTTTCAGTTTTCAGTAGAACTTAAGCAATTTGCAAAAGTTTTTTTTTTTTTTTTATTTGTCTTAAAAACAACCTAATTTGTACATCGGTGGGCTCATTAATATTATTTTTTTAACCAACCAAGAAAATAAAAATCGTTATTGTTTTGGTAGCAATTCGTAAAAAATATAAACACTAAATAGAACTAGTAATATAACGTGTATACGTGGTAAATATAGTAAATGTATCCAATACTAGTTTTCAATAGGAAAAAGCATTTTTTTTTTAATCATATTTTTTTCTTTGCATTTTAAATATGTATACATTAGTAACAGATACAAAATACACCATTACATAAAAACAATTTTTATAAATCCCACAAATGCGAATGACACCAAACTACAGGAGAGAAAGAACAGGAAACAAAAGCTTAGCGAAATAATATATATGCATAAACATACTTATTGGGGTCAACTTTTGTGTCATATTGATGTACCATATATTATCATCATCGTTCCCTTTCCGCACATAATGGTGCATTTGGCACTGCATTGGTACACCAATCGCAGCGTATCTTGATCGTTTTTGTTACATGAAGGTAAGATGATCAGTCTTACGCTAAACCTTACCATAATGGCGGGAAAACGAATCTCCACGCGGGTGCGGGGTGAGAAATAGCGGGGGCAAAGCCCCAGGGCTTCTACGATATAGTGGACTGTATTTTTCAAATTTTAATATATATGGTGAATATCTTTGATATGCGGTATGCAATGTCAATCAGTCACAACTCCAACAAATGAAATGGATCAGGAATGGAAGCCACTAACCTGGTTCGTTCTTGATGGAATTACGGTCAAACTGGTCAATTGCGAGCGGCACCAACGCTAGAATAGGCCCCCGATCTGGAGCTGAACACTGGTGGTTGGTGAAAACAAATGGTGATGCGGCACACGTTTGGCGAAAAAATATACAACACGAGGTCTTACTGTGGCGGGTTATCAAGGTATGTTACATGTATTATTTTTTAATTATTTTTTATGTTTCTGATACTATATTTGTGATGATATACTCATGTGTCTGTGTCAACTTATTGCTAGTCCCATCTTAACACAGGATTTTTAGTACCATGGAGTTAGAACTTGTGTCTCAAATAATATACAATAAACTTATGAATGTAAATAAATAAATAAATGTAATTTAATTGCTTTTGCCTCAGAAGAGCCTTAACTCAAGCCATCTCTTCTTTACAATTGCCGGCTTTTGAGCTTCTGCGTTCCAGGAAGGCCGTCGATGAAAACTTTTTAAATGTTTTAGTCGAAACTTAATAAATCAGGATTCATTTTTTTTTTTTCTTTTACAATTTATGTTTTACTTTTTTTTCATTAAGGATAATGTTCTTCCACTCGGGTATCCCGTACCAAGGGAGACAATTTTGAAACATGCCTTATTAAACATAATTAAATCATAATCTCAAATATATATAAAACGTAATAAAAACATGTAAAAGATACAAACGAAAACATTATAAATTAGATACAAACGAAAACATTATAAACATCTTTCTACATATTTGGGCAAATTCGCTCATCAATACGTGCGCATCCTACCTCCATTACCTATTTCTTAATATAAATATTATAATGACAGTATTTACTTATTGTCATTATGGACAATGGAAGTAGGTTGTACACTTTAATGGAGAAGTAGACCAATCCTCTTCGACCGAAAGTTGTATTTATTTTCGATTGCTTTTGCCGTATCAGGGAAGAATGACTAATAACTTTAGTAATTGTGTTTGGTGTCATGTGAGATTTTAAATAATGTTTGTATGCAAACATAAGTAAAACGTTTGCATAAATTCGTTTTTTAGTCAAAACATTAAGTCTTTTGTATGTGTCGAGGGAGCTCATGGATGAAGACGAGCATGCTGGCTGGCAATAGAGTCTTCTGAAGGCATGAGATGAATATTCTCAACTTAGAAGCAAATGTGGAAAAGAAGAAAAGAAAAAACACGCATAATTATATGCATCTATTTACTATTAATAAAATTTCCAAATTAACAAACCAGCCGCGTAATATTCGAACGAGAATGGCCCATTTCACACGTACCGTCCAAATCCATAAGACTTGGTAAAATTGCGGTGGATTGACATTTCTGTCATCAAGCGGAGGCAACACGGTTGGCTGGACCATATACTACGAATGCCTTTATCACACTTGCTTACGTTACAAGGTATCTGGTTCGTGACGTCCTGGACGTCCGCTGCTGACTGTTTGTCAACAGTTCATGTCAGAACTACGGGACGACGCGAACCTGACTTAAGATGACGCACAGGAGCTGGCAGCCATTAGAAATGCATGGAGGCACTCTGTTGACACCATATGGTCCAACTAGGGTGCGGACACGGAATGATGATGACATTGATTATATTATTTTGTATTTAATTCAAATTAATTCAACGGCTTTTGGGTAAAAGTTATCCTGCAAAAGAAAACCAAATAAAGATTAGTCAGCGTCATTCCTGGCTAAAAAAATTAATTACAACAAATATTAATCCCTCCTTTGTTATTTAAACATGCCAGGTGGATTTTTATCAAGGTGTAAAATGGGCCTATCACGTGATATCGCAGTGAGCTGACGGTTCGCGGTCCAATCTCCGTGAATGTACTTTTGACAGTATAATTAAATAATTCCACATAATTGTTTATGTTGTTTTACAGTAGCAATAAATAAACATTTTTCTCCAAGATAATATGTAATGTAGCATTACTTTATTGTTTTGTCTGCTTTTGTTAGAGCTTTATAAAAGCATTAGTTCCACCGCATTGAAATTGAGGAAAACTGGGGACGGTAAATTTGCAGACACATTATTTTGTTCCGTTCTTTAATATCCTCTAGATTTTACTACAGTTTCTGGAGCAGCAATAGCAAACTGACGGCAAGCGAATCTCATAAATTGAATTTTTCATTATTATTGTTTTATCAATGAAAGGTTCAATTCAATTCAAAAGCCAAAAAAACCTTCCCATAAACTTGTATAAGAAAATAAATGGTAAAAATGCAGAAAATATTATTCCAAAATTTCGATTATATTATTATAATAATAGTATCTACTGTCCCATATTCAATATTTTTAGCCTCGTGGTGTAGTGGTCAGCGCATTTGCCTACCAAGCAAGAGGTCTCGGGTTCGATTCCCAACATGGTTGAAATGAAATATTTATTTAAAATGGTATTTTTACACTAGAATATTTCATAGTCCCTGGACTGGTACCTGAAGCATAAGACTGATTATCTTATCTTCACGAAAAAAAAATTATCAAGATACGCTACGATTGGTGTACCGGTGCAGTGCCCCATGCACCATTAGATGCAGAAAGCTAATGATGATGATCCATTCAAAGATTTGAAAATATTTAAAATGAGTGATGTTAATTTTGTATGTTTACTTTACGTCTGTTTGATTCTTTTGTCCGTAAGGATCAGATACGAACGTTCAGAAAGTAATTTTACTAGATTTTTTTTTTTTATTGAAAAAAAAAGTACAAGATATTGTTAAGACACTTGTTGATTATTTTTACACTTTTTCTTCATTCCGTTCAATGCATTTGTTGAGCCGTGGCACTAGCTTTTTTATTCCCCCACTTCAGAACCTGTTTCTGTACCTGCTCGACGGTTAAAAATTTAATTCTACCCATGTGTGTCTTCGAGGAGGTGAAAATATGATGGTCTGAAGGCGCCAAGTTAGGGGAATACGGGAGGAAGGTGGTTCAATACATCTTTTTTTCAATGCCTTTTCTGTCCTAGGCAAAATAAGTTAAGTAATATTCTGAATTACTTCGAAGTAATTAATTTCAAATTTTCACTGTATCTCAATCAAAGTTTGGGAATATTTCGAAACCTTCAAGTCGCTTCTCTCTATATGAATTTGTATTGTAGTTTTGACACCCGGCCGGCCCGAAATAAATCATACAATAATAAAAAAATGTTTGTCAGATAAATACTTTGAGCTGGACGTGCATCGGTTTGAATTGTATTTTTTTTATATTAAGAGGGATATGGGACTTTGTAAGTTCATAAAACACCTAGCATTGGTTGTGCATAAATCCAGTCAGGGCACATAGGAATAATGCAGTGAAAAAAATATGATATTGTTAATACATGCATCGGAAGAAAAAGATTACATACCTCTGCTTCTGGTAAACTACGACTCAATTGCTATTTCATTTTACTAATGCTTACTGCCTTAAATCTACCTACTGACGTGTAATTTATCCAACAATATTTCGGTAAGAAAATACTTCATATACATTTGTATGTATGTAGGTGTTAACAAAAAGCCGACTGTAACGAATAAATGAATTTCATTTAGTTTAATAAAGGGTTGAAAATATTTGAAGACAGGAAAGGAACACGGATATGGACTGATTTTTGACCTTTGATACTATTAGGATGTTCTTCAGTTTTGGTCACTGGATGACGTTGTTGAACACAAAATTTTGTTTGTTTTGTTCCCAGTCCAAATGTTCTTTTTTGTATTTTTTATATCTTAATGTAAGTCAATAAATTAGAACTAAATATAAAAAAAGCAAAATAACGTCATTTAATAGAACAAAACAACCGATTTCCTTCGAGTACCTATTACAAAACTCCAAAATTAATGTAGTTAAGAACATCAGAGATTTAGGGGTTGTTTTGGACGATAAACTGACATACAATGAGCATTTAGATAATACATTTTAAAAAATACTGAAATTACCCGGCTTCATTAACAGAATATCCACTGATTTTACTAATGTCCGTACAATCAAAACTCTTTATTGCTCAATTGTTTGCCCTCTTCTAGAATATGGTTCCGTGGTCGGGTGTCCATTCTATGTGAATCGCATAAATCACATTGAATCAGTCCAACATCGCTTGCTTCGAAAAGTAGCGTGGATGCTTGGTTTAGAGCGAGGTAATTATTCTTATGCTGATATAGAGTCAATGTTTAATATTTCTAGTCTACAAAAACTTAAAACTAATATTGATTCCATATATGTTCAGTAGACTCAATGGTATGATCGATGTTCCATCATTACTGGGACAAGTAAAATTCCATATTCTGACTCGTAGGTTGAGAAACAATGAAGTACTGTTGATCATCAGTACTGTGCATAAAACAAAATATGGCCTGAATTCTCCAAAGATCCGTCTTTTTGGTATTGTTAACTGATGACAAGATCTGGCCTTTTTTGGTTTAAGTTTACTGCGATTTTAACGAGCACTAAATAAATAATCCAGATCTTGTCTTGATGTCCCTTATGATTTTCAATGCTTCTTTTTTTTGTGTTTTTAAGTATTATTTTATTGTAATATTAAAACCCTATAAATTGTATAAATGGACAATGTCCGTTAATAAATATGGTATGTGGGTACCATTAGGGTGGGTCCAGGAAATGATAAGAAAGATAGGTAATCGGCCAAGAATAATATCGATATATTCTGTAATATACTTTACAGTAGGTATTTGAAGATATTGAAAATTTACAAGAATAATTTTTCTTACAAAAGTTAATTGATTGTCATATTAAAACAATAATATATAATATTACAAATTATTTAATAGCGAATTGTTCACTTTATTGGTCAATATTTGAAATTTTTGAGATATTTTTTTTTTCCTCTAAGAATTTCAATACGATTCCGAAATTAACAAATTTTTAATAAACAACTAGAAACATTTGTAATAGACGAGACTTAATTAGTCCGTAATACATGAAATTAACGCAAATAAAT
Organism: Micrasema longulum; assembly: GCF_059751315.1. Taxonomy (NCBI): domain Eukaryota; kingdom Metazoa; phylum Arthropoda; class Insecta; order Trichoptera; family Brachycentridae; genus Micrasema; species Micrasema longulum. Next base: position 306,008 of record NW_028277737.1, read on the forward strand.
TCAATGCTAGGGGTTATTTTTATAATTTATTTTAGCAAACCAACAATATTTTCTTCGAAAATCTTGACATAGTTTCTTTAAAATTAGTATTACTCTTCAAAACATATATTATAATTGTTCAGTTTACATCACGATTAGTGAAATTTTCACGGAAAACTATAATTATGAAAGATACGGACGTACTATTTTTTAAAAACGGTATATTTTATGGTATGCTTTTATAATGCCTATTTACAAATTACTTTCGTATTTTATGTCGTTATTACAAATAGATATATATCCTGTACTTTGTCATATAACTGGATATTTTCCGCTTCAGTGTATAAAAATATATAATTAAACTGTATTTTTTCATTGCACAGTATTACAGTATTATAATAAACTACTACAATGTGAGTGTATACGAGATGTGAATTTAAATCCAAGTGTCACACATATTAAATTATACATACATGTTAATTATACAAATTATATACATGCAATCATTAAAAACAGTTAGTTATTGGAAAAAAAATTAATTAAACGTTTTGTTACGAAATTTCCTGAATAAATTTGTCATCCAACAAGAGAACATAACATGTTAGTAGGTGTATTCGCCACCACGCCGCCATACCGCCCCTTCCGACTTTACCACCATCACCAGTGCTAAATAGCCCATTCCATGTTAGGTAGTACTTACCTCTATCGCCGGTCATCCGACGGACCTAATTATCACGGGGGGATAAATAAAACAATGGACCGAGAGAATAAATCTACCAGGGCCATATAAACGCGAGGAGGTGGTGTGAGTGAACATTAGTTGGGCAGACACCGGTAGGCAGACCGTGCATCCGGCCAAGAATTCCGCTTGCTATTCGTGTTCTCCTGGTAGTTCGAATTTAATTCCGATAACATTTTTAGAAAATTAAAAAAACATTTCGTGGCAAAATGTGTTGTGGAAATTGTGGTCATCTTTAAAAGCCAGTGCAAAAATGGTGGAAAATAAAACGTGATCGGTGTTGTTTTTGGAATAGCTTAAAGGTATGTGTATATTCATGTTTCTTATCAAAATTATTAAAATAATTGTTTGATGATTTCGTGATTCATTATGATTATTGTTGCTTATCAATAATTTAAATAAAAACAATGGAAATTTTTTAATGATTTCGTGATAAATCTTGATTATTTATTTATTTTATTTTGTTGTATATTTGGAAGTTCAACAAGCAACAAATAAAATACATATAATTGGTAAATAAACACCATTCCTCATATATATAAAACTACAAAACTTTTCATAAATTAAAAGTTTTTTTTTCTTTTATACGCCTCCACTCGTTTGCGAGTGATTATGTAAAAGTGTGTTTAAAAAGAGAAACTTTGTTTTATTATCTCCCGCTTTTTAAATGACAAAAAATTTAGTTACACTGAAAACTATGTTTTTCATTTCGCAATGTAAGATAATAAATTAACATGTTTTCATAGAGGTTTTATAACAGTTGAAGAATACAGTTAACATGTTACAGGTACTGAGTATTTTTAATTTGTTTTAAACACATTTGGATCTGGGTTTCTAGTCACTTTTTTATTAAAGCATGAGATTCTAAATGAAAGTACCGAAAAAGATATGCGTTATTTTAAAACAAGATGTCAAAACACGAAGTACTTTTATTTATATAAAAGGCATAGATTTTACGAAGACATAATGTCTTTTTTGTGTTAAGTAATATTATACTTATATTCTTTTTTTTATTGATGTTTTTTGTCTTACGAACTATAATTAATAATAAAACGAAACGAACGAATAATTAATAATAAAAATAATGTGACCTCACTGGGGGGTTACCCGTGCCGAGGACACTTAACAATAAACTCTTTTTTTTTTTTTTTTTTGACATTTGAAAATAAACATAGAAGACTAAGTTCATAAACAGAAATAATTAACAAAATGTTCAGGCAGTTTTAAACAATACATATTTATATTTATAATTGATTTATGTGCATCTATATTTTTTATATTACCAATGAAACATCAAAAACCTAACATAAGCCATACACTTGTGTAGCAGTTGATTTAATGTTGGTTTGGGGCAATAAGACAATCCATTTTACTTCTACCTAGCTCCACTATCCATTTTTTATAGCCTTTTTGAACATTTCCTCGTTACTAATTGTTTTTATAGATAGTGGAAGTAGGTTATAGATTTTAATTAAATAATACTCAAAATCCCTTTGTCCGAAAGTGGTATTAGTTTGTATTTTTTTAAGTTGTATTTGTTTTGAGGATCTAGTGATTATAATTATTTGTATAGTAGGGGTTATATCTTTCATTTGAGTGAAAGTAATTTTTGAATCTGTAAGTGAGTATTATTTTAGCGTACAATTGTTTTGGTGTCATAAGTTGTGATTTGTGGAATATTTCTTTAGTAGATGTCTGTATATAAAAGCATACAGAGATAATATTTATAAAGTCACTTTGGTTTTTAAATCAGACATAAGCATGTTACTTTTGGCAATCTTTCATTCCGATTTTTATTCTTAAATTCGGTTTTGAGACAAACATTTTTATCTAAAAAATTCGATTCATTTCCTTTTACTTTCTTCATTATCTGCCGCTCCTGATTCTTAACTTCTCTTCCCCCAAATGATTGACGACTTTTTTTTCTTTTCTTAACTCATTAATCACTTTCTTAAAATTGCCAATCACTAGAATGCGTAGCACATTCATTATTGCTTTTATTAATGAATTAAATTTAAAAATATATAAAATTAAAAATATATATTTTTGTTACATAAAATTATTATTATTTCATTATTTAAATAATAAAGATTTATAAACTAGTGCATAGTAATGAAAATATTTTAAATATTCTTTTGTATAAAAATGTAATTTTAACGAAGGAATCGAATTATAAATAAAAGAAATAAAATAAAAATATCCCGTGTTATTAAAATTAGTAAAAAAAATTACAAAAATAATCCGTGGTAAATATCAACATCATTATTTCCAAAATGTGTATAAGACACTATAAACGTACACCAAATACAGTTTTATTTGATATTATTTATATTAAGGCAATTTTAACTGTTTTACCTTTATATGAAAGCAACTATGAAAGAATAAAGTTTCCAATTATTTTTTATTGTTTTCCTCTGTGAAAATGTAAAGGTACATTACATTTTTTAAAATTAAAATATTTAATATATTATTAACAAAATTATTTTCGAAACCGAAATGTAATCATGCGTCAAAAAAGTCAATCAGAAACATAAAAATATTCGTGTCCAAAGTGATATTGTTTACGACGAAGTTAAATATCAAGCTTCGTGTTAAACTTTCTGGAATTAAACTTGACCTTCATACAAGCCAAACGCAGTTACTACTAAAATACGAGGCAGGCAACAAACTAGTTTGTTTTATTTTTCAAAGTAAAAATGACAAAAATGCAAATTCAAAATCACTATATTAAATTAAATCTAAATTGTAGTAAACATGAACACACTACTATAATTTCAGAATTATGTCATAGACAACATTCTAAAACGAGACAGTCGAGACTTATAAACCGGGGACTAAAATAATTCAATAAACTACCAGACAAAACTAAACAAAAGACTCAGACAACCTTAACAAAAGATCTTAAAAATACAATCAATAACAATAAAAAAATGAATGTTATCCATAAGGGTTTATAAATAAATATTTTTCAAATAAAAATAAACTTAAAATAAACAAAATATATCAGTTATAATAACAACGAAAAATCTTCCAAAACTATTGCCAGGTCAAAGGTATCATCATCATTTCCCTATCTCCACTCAGTGGTGCATAGAGCACTGCATCGGTACTACAGTTGAAGCGGATCTTAAAAGGATATGGGGTGCCGGTGAAATTCAATGAATAGGTATTTGAACACGTCGGACTAACTAAAACCGACAAAATCGAGATTTTGTTGTCTCGCTTTTCGCACCCCAAAACTCAACCAACATTGTTTTTTTTTTTAAGAGAAAATATCAGAATAAAATTTTCTGCGTCGATATTTTTTCTGTTTTTCAAAATTATTTATCGTTTTAGTATACCGTATGTCCCAATACCAAAAATGTAAGGTGATCGATCTTAGATTTCAGGTGCCATGAACAATTGAATATCGCAATGTAGAATCATCATTCAAATACCTTAGAGTATATATAACAGACAATCTCAGCTTTCAAAAATAACTTGGATTGCGGCTAGGAGTAGCAGGTGCCACATTCAGCAGTATGAAGGCTTCTGGAGATCTGTTATTTGCTCAGTGAAAAGCAAATGTTGCCTATATAACGCATGCATTACAACTGTTCTCCTCTACAGGTGCGAATCGTGGCATCTCACTAGGGCCCAAAGCCAAATACTGAATTTTGAGAAGAGGTGTCTCTGATGAACTTTGGGTGTTCAGGGGTTTGACTTTACAAGAAATAAAGTAATAAGAGAACGGACGCAGCAAACTCCGGTGACAATTGTCATCTAGAATTTCCAACTCAACAAACCAGCCGCGTGATATCCGAACGAGAATTATCCATTTTACACGTACCGACCAAATCCGTAAGACATGGTGAAATTGCGGTGGATTGATATTTCTGTCATCAAGCTGAAGCGATGCGGTTGGCTGGGCTATATACTGTGAATGCCTCCTGGAAGTCTCAACCACGCTTACCTACTTTACAAGTTATCAGGTTATCGACTTTCTGGACGTCCGCTTCTGACTGTTCGTCAGCAGTTTATGTCAGAACCACGGGAAGCTCTTTGTTGACATCGTATGCTCCAAGCAGGGTGCGGACATAGAATGATGATGATGAGAGCCCCCATTAAACCAATATTGGCTTGTAGTGCGTCCGGCATTCGGGCGTTGGTCGATCAGTAAGGAATTAATTACGATGGGTTATAGAAGGCGTTCAATGTTAGTTTTTGCGAAACAACTTTCTCTCGAATTATGGACTTATACCATATTGAATACATCTCGCCATCGTGCTAATGACCTGTCATTGGCTGGTTGAGTGGCCACTTTACACATTGTGTAACATTCCAAATCTGCCTATGTATAAACATCCACATATCCCCCCCTCACCCTCTTCTTCACATACCTCTTGTTTCATCTAATTATAGGCAAAATTCATATTTATGGCGAACTTTTAATAATTTTAATGTACTAAATAAATCATTTAACATAGATTTATTTGAAAATAATCTTAATAACGTGCGGCGTTTGCTTTCAAAATAACTAGTAGTATTTTTTTTCTTTTCTTTTAAATTTACATTTAATTACTATTCATTTTATGTTCGAGAATCTTTTTTAACTTACTGTGATGCTACTTGTGAAAACCTGTAATTGGCTTATTTGTTATTTGTTTTGTTATATAAATATGATATAATTATAGCTGTTGGTTATCCAAATAAATAAAATAAAATAAAATAAAATATCATCAACTGTTCCATGTATTGACATTTATTAATTCAAAGAGCTAAACCTTTATTGATGTGAGTGAGATTCATATGACTGAATTATTTCACCTACAGGCAAAATGTTTTCCATCTCTGTTGCAATAAAGTTTAATCTTAATAATTTCTAAGTGAGTGAATTCTAGTTTTGTCTACAAACATTTGGACACACTCAAAACATTGTTAGTTATTTCATGTTGACCATATCTGAAATCCAACCCGGAATTTATGCATGTTAGCTAAACCGATACTGGTATTTACTATTTGTAGGTACTTTGAGTAAAAGGCAACGCCTGAAACTACTTTTGAATATTTATTTATTTTATTTTAAAAAAATATTGCAAAAAATTAGTACACATACTTGATATAGGGAATCCATATAAAACAAATTAATGTAAAATGAAAACTGAGTGTTCTATATTTATGATAATCTCCATCTAACATGGCTCAGCCTGTTCTAAGATTTTTTCATTTACTATTGCTTTCTCTTGACTTTTTTTCTAGTTTTTGTATATTTTTGTGAATATATATTAAATGTTTTCTGGATTCTTATTTTTAAGTTAAAAAAAAACGTTTTTTCTTATTTTGTTTTTCTAATTTTATATTTTTTTTGTTCAATGCAATTATGATTAAAGATATACCTTCTTGTCCTTTTTTTAAAAAAAATACTTTTAAAAAAGAAAATTTAAAAAAAAAACGAACTTTTTAATTTTTATATTCCTTTTGAGAAGTTTTTATTTATTCTTTATAATGATTTTGGATACAAAATGTTAGCGTGTTCATTGAATGAAACCATTGTAATGTAATATGTACATATAAACTTTTTATGCTTTTTTTTCCTCGTTTATCTACTGTATATTATTTGAAGTGTTTATTTCTACACTATTTGTATTTTTTGAAATGTAAAAGCACAACGTGTCATGTATATTGATAAATAAATAAATCATATTTTCAGTATATCCAAATGTTTGCAGACAGTCTGGATTTCACTATTTAAGTAGTTATTAAAACCTAAATTTATTGTAACAGAATGCGAATAGACTAATAAGAATTTCCCTCTCTGTTGCAATAAATCTAGATATCAATAACTCTATAGGGAGTAAAATCCAGCCCGTCTAAAAACATTTGGACAAACTCAAAACATAGTTGACTAAATAAATCGTTTAAATTCTTTGAAACTTAATAGTCTTCAATAAAGAAGTGTAAGGGTCAAAGTTCAGTGATTGATGACATACATGATTTTACCTGAAATAAAGAGCAACAACCCAAGAAGCAACTCAGCATTTTCTACTGAATACAATATACTATATTCTACAAGATCAACCGTTCTAAAAATAATATGAATAATCAATAATAGGCCCTGACATTGATGGCTCTTCTCTGTCTCTCTATTCTAATCATCTTTACAATAATCAGTCAGTATGTGCTCTAGATTCTTGACTTTTGTAGTTACCGTTAAACTGTTGTTGTCCAGGAATACAGGTGGTGATAGATGAACGAATTCAAAAATTAACCTCTTATGTTTAAATACGGCAATTTAAGTACAGCAGATTTTTTGCATTGAATATCATATTATGGTCGTTTGCATATTTTAAAAAAGTTATACAAGTTAAGAATAAATGTATAAAAGAAATATATTATGCAGTGGTGTGTCATTTTCCAAACCATGTTCATAATGTTTAAGTAGGTTTCTTCGAAAACTGGTGGAAAAAACATGTTATAAAAGAGGCAAAAAAAAAAAAAAAAGCAAAAAAATTGTTTATGGACATCAAAAAGAAAACAATAGTATGAATTTTCTATATATGAAGTAAATGATAAGAAAAAACGTTTTGTGATGAAAAGAAGTACAATATCATGCGTACTTGAAAATATGTATTTAAGGAATCTAACCAATCATATTTCCCTTTCCGCACCTAATCATGCATAGGGTACTGCATTGGTACTGCATTGGTACACCAATCGCATAATTTTTTATCATTTTTGCAACATGGGGGTAAGCTGATCTGTCTTACGCTTTAGGTACCAGTCTAGGCACTAAGATATTCTTGTGTGAAATTACCTTTTTAGTAAACACTTCATATCAACCATGTCAGGAATCGAACCCTTGACTTCTTGCATGGTAGGCAAACGCGCTAACAATGACATCACGAGGCCGACAAAAACTAACAACAAAACTAACCAATACTGGTATACAACAACCCTTGTGTAAACTCCAGAAACAAAGAGAGACGCATACAAAGTTACTCAAATAATTTAATCAAATGTTTTTTAATACGATTCCTCTGCAGGTCTTAAAAGAAAATGTTGACAAAACTTTTAAGGAAAAAATAATTAAATTGCTCATATGTAACAAGGCTTTATATTGATTATTATTTTATGTTAATAATCATCTATTTTTTTTTTTAATAAACTTTGTGTAAAATACGTATGGCTTTAGTTCTTAATAATGTTTATTTTACTTTTTAAAATTATATAACTTCTCTTAACGTTTTTTTTTTGTAAAGGAAAAATAAGAAACTTGCTGACACGCCGGTTTCGCGGTTTAGTGGGTTTCTTTTCCTTTTTTTATTTTTCTTTTTATATTTTCCTTTATAAATAAAAATAAATACAAAAAAAGGATGAAGAATGGGAAATCTGAAAAAAAAATTAAAACATAATGCGTGTGAATTGAAAAATTTGTAACATAATAGTAATTGACATTTTTTTTTTTATGTATTCAGTATAATGTAAGTTATAACTAATTATTTGAGTATTTTTACAACTAAATATCTAAATAAAATCAGTAATAATAGTACAAAAATTAATAATTAAAGTGATCTTAAAAAAACCATCAACATTCCAAAAAAAAAGCAGTTTCAAATTTTTAATGTTTCATCAATTGACAAAATATATTTAAAAAGTGTAATTTTACAAATCTATAAAGTATTTTTATTATTATAATTAAAATGCAGTTCTACCAAGAAATGTCAGTAGAAAAACTAAATGTATCATATATTATAATTTTTTTATTTTAAAATCAAGGAATTACGTTTATTTTTCTTTTTTTTCTCTCAGTGTTTTTTCTACAGTACTTGAAGTACTTTTGTTAAGTAACTTGAAAACCTTATTTTGTCATTTTCTTCACCATGTTATAGTATGTATGTGGGTGAATGTGGATGTGCATGTGAGTGAGTGCGCGTGTGCGTGTATATGTGTGTACAATTATACATGCATGCGCACGCATGCGCATTTGCGTGCACATGTATTTGCACTTATTTACAAAAAAATGTTTAATATACCTTCATTTATTTTTTGATATATGTATTTTGTTCTTAATGATTAATATTGTAATCCCACAGCAAGCACAAGAGGTTGCTTCTTTTTTGGCGTGTTATTTCGTTTCGCTTTTTGTTTCTGTACTTTTGTTTTATTATGTATTTCTTTTTGTTAACATATTGTAACTCAATTTTAAAAAAATAAAAATAATAATACATTACACAATAGATTTTTGCTGGTTACGTAAAATTATTTACTCTCACCTTGATACATCTCTTAATAATGTTAATTTAATACACGGAAACTCACGACTACGTTATCCAGATATTCAGAGTTGATCATTTATACTCCATCTTCTCTTTCTATCTCCCATCCTTCTATCTCACATTTCAAGCATAACAAATTACACAAAAGTACTGCGAGAAACATTGATTTCTTTAGAGACCCGTTAAGCGTTTTGAAGAGGAGCGTTCTCCATTTATTGTTGCCAAAGATAAATTTTGTAAAGACCTGCCTTTTGCTTTAGTTTTTTTTTAATTTTTAAGTTTATTTCTTAATTTTTCTTTAATAATGTATTACTTTTTGCTTCTTTTAAAAATTAAATTTATGAATTTTGTAACTTGAATGCTGTGAAATGGTAATGCCTCTAAATGGATGGACCTTTAATCTTTTAAAAATGTTTATTTTGTTTTTGTCTCAGTGAAAGTATTTCTTTTACATACCTGACACTATTTTCAAAACCACGGGTCTTTCTATCGATTTCACTAGTACTAAGAAGCAATTTTTTTACGTCAATAAACGAGTAGTTTTTAAAATTCTATAAAAAAGCGATTTTAACAAAATTCTAATACTTTTACTGTGATGGAGAGCCTTTATTGGATATGATCATTTATTTATTTATTTTATTTTAACACTTTATATGCATATAAAGTTTATATTAATATAAAGGCGGGCATATTTCTTAAAGGCAATTTCTTTTTACCTACCCAGACCGTTCAGTTTGAGAAAATTACAAGTACATGGACATATTGATTCTAACAATTTTAGACAAAAATTAAAAACCATTACTAAGAAAATAAAAATGAATAAAAAAATTAACACTTTACTATGAAGAGTGGAGAGGGGATGGGAAGAAAAGAAGAAGGATAAAGAAACAACTTAAATATTAAGATAGTGACATTTCAATCTTGACTTAAATGCAAATAAAGAAGGGGCGTCTCTAACATTATTGGGTAGATTATTTCACAATTAAACAGCTACTACTGTAAAAGAAGAGACAAGAAAATAAAAGAGCGATGAAAGGGTAATAAAAGGGTTCTCTCGTCACTAGAACGAAGAGATAGTCCGTGTTGTGAAAGAGGTTGGAAGAGCTCTCTCAGATAAACAGGCGAAGTGGGATTATTTAAAATATTGTAAAGAAGTGATAGAATGTGAATGTTTCTTCTATGACTGATACTGAGCCAGTGTAGTTGCGTGCGATATTCGGTTATGCGGTCGAATTTGCTAGGATCAAAGATATATTGTATACAAACATTCTGCAATCGTTCTAACTTATCAAGTAATTCAGAGTTAGCATTTTGATAACGTTAATCCTAATGACTATATTGCTAACACGAATGGTAACGAAAACTGTATTAACTTTTATCACTTTATTCTACGTCCATTATAGTTTTTTTTGTTATTTTTTATAAAAATTAAATATTTGCGTTCTTATGATTTACCCAAATATAACGATTTTGTGGGCATTTTCCACGAGTTATTTTGTAAATTGTATTACTTTTTGTGCATGTCTATGTACGCGTTTGTTTCTTAGTTATTTAAATAGTTTTATATTAAAAAAAATAAAAACAATAATAACATAAAAAATCACAAAGAAAATTTAAATATTCCACTACTAATAAATATGAAGTACATAAAAAAGGGTCAACTATTTATTTTATTTTTTATTTGCTCATCTTTAAGCATGAAACTCTATGTTCACACTTGTTTCAAAACACGTTTGCCAAATAACGTTATTAAGGATAATGTTAATTTACTTTATTGTTCTTAATAAATTTATTAATTATCGGCCACATCTTGCCCACCACATACCGCACACCGCATCTGAGGATATAACTCTCCTTAGCGGTGCCCACATACACGGAAAAGTTGCTCGTTGCCGAACGAAAAAATCTGCCCGATCTCTATAATCTGGTTGTCTTAGCATCTTTGTGCTGAAAGAAGGTAATTCAGAAGTACATAATATGCACTTCATTGGATTGAGAAAAGATGGAAGTGAATACTTCTTTGATGAAACACTTTCTTATAGTAGTCATATTGATTATATATCAAATAATCAATATGACTAGTAAAAGAAAGAAGGGTATGCAAATGCTTGTATTTGTATTGAGGTCAGCAAAAAAATTAAAATCAATATTAACAATGAAAAAATTATATTGTTCATTGGTAAGGAGTAAATTGAAATACAATTCTTCAATTTGGTCACCCCTCTATTCTACCCACTGTCGTAAAATTGAAAAAATCCAGCATAAATTTATCCGGTTCATAATTTTTTTATTGCATTTACCGCGAGAAACCATAATTCATAATATTTTCTTATTTACATTAAATTGAATTAGAATTAATGATAAAATAATAATATCTGATACAGTTTTTTGTTTAAAATTATTAATAATCTTTTTGATGTTCCAGATTTGGTTAAATGTATCTATTTCAATGTGCCTAATAGGCCAATGAGACATTATATTTACTTTAGATATATTAATATAATAAGTCAAATTCACACATTAATTCTCTGTTCCCGAGAATTCACTTTCTCTGAAACAAATTCAGTGATGACCCAAAAATATATATATTTGCTAAAACTTTATCAAATTTCAGGACAATTTTTTTTTTTTTAATTTATAGTATTTTTGTTTCGGGTATTTTCATTTGTTTTAATTGTTTATAACCTCTGTATATGTAAAATCTCTTTGAGCATAATAAATAAATAAATTGTTGGCTACCAAAAAAGTTTTCTCGAAGGAGAACCTTTTCTAACTTTATGCCTAAAACCACGTAACTTTGAAAAGTTTTTATATGTGTTCTCAACTATTGGTACTAATTTAATTCTAATAAGTTTGGGAAAAAATTGACATTCTTTTAATGTTAGATTTGATTCCTGCAATGTTTGAGACACAAAAAACTGTGCTGAAAAGTAAGGCATTTTAATGTATATATATATGATTGTCCCTCCCATACATAGATATATTTGGACGTGTATGTTTGCATGTGTGAATAAATAAATAAATTATGTCAAAAAAGAATTGTGATCAAATATAGATATAAATAAATAAAAAGAACGGTTCGATGACAAAATGTTGTCTCTGACTATTGAAAAAGCACATTAAATAACTTTTACATTGAAAAAACAAGTTATACCTCCTATAAATATTTGTATCCACACGACAAAATGCAATGAAGGATATCATTTTCACAATGATAATTGCCTTCAAATCACTGAAAAAAATAAGCTTAAAATATTTAAGCATTATAGTTGATGAAAATATAAAATGGAAGGAACAAATAAATAATATTGTAAACAGAATGAGAAAACTTATGAAGTTATATATTATTAGATTAAGGAATATATTATTATTCGAAAAATTCAAATCAGTTTACTTTGCATTCGCCTAATCCATATTTCAGTATGAATGATCCGATGGGGTGGTGCTTATAAAACAAATATTTTAGTGGTCGAAAAAATACAAAAATTAAATATAAAAGTTATTTTAAAAAAAACGTACAATTCTCCCACTGTTCTATTATTAAAAATATGTAAGGTTTTAGATGTGAAATTGTTAAACAAAAAGAATTTCCTAGGCTACATTTGTCTTAAATGCATATATTGAAAAATTTGGAGGATGTTTTTTTTTTGTATTTTAACAAAGTTTGTATTTTAACGTTTACAATTAACAAAATTTTTTAATGGATACTAAATTGAATAATTTCCTCACAATTTCTTATTTTCTACATATCGAGTTATTTTTAATGGATTTTTAGTAATGCCTTTATAATTTTATCTGACTTTTGATACATTTAAAAAAAAACGGGTTCTTACACGAGATGCACCACTGTTTGTAAGTAGACCAGAGTTTGACAGTTGCAAAATGAATTTTATATTTCACAACAATTAACTGAGGTTTTAGAATTCAACCAGAAACAATTACCTAGGTACCTACTTTAACTAATTATTTGAATATAAATAATTTTAAGTTTTGGAATTCAATCAAACACAAGTATCTAGGCACCTACTAATCAATAAAAAGGCTTTTTTTCTTTTATCCGGACAGTTTTTGCACAATTTGACTACACAATCAGGCATTTTTCTTTTCAGTAGTGATTTTTGCACGATTTTGATTGGAGCACGACGAGACCTCTTAGCCAATCACATGAAGAGATAGAACGAAAAACGAATCTGTATTTCAAATATGTAAATAGCTCAAAAAAGTCCAAAATAAGTTACTTGTGTAATTAATTACGAAAAAAATGTTTATTCAACCAGTTAATAGCAGGCAAGCCAACGCTCAGGCAGGACAATGTCTGTCGAGTCCGCTAGTAATTTATAGGAATCACAATATAATTTAAGCCTTTTATGGCAAAATAAATTCAAAATCATAAATAATCCGGTCATAAAACTAGCGTGAACTTCCGCTTACTGACAATTACCACCTGATTAAACTAATTTCTTCTATTGTTTCTGTATTTTTCACACGAACACCAGCCACAGAACAGTGTTTTTGTTTTCCTTGTTAAAAATTCTTTTCATGTGCTCTTTCTTCTACAGTAAAAAAGTTTTTTTTATATTCAGTACTCTGTAGTTAAGATAATTGTACCAGCAGAGATTTACAGGCAAAGAAGTGATAAAGTTCTCCTGTACAAATTACTTAAAACTCTGTCAGTTTGAGGATTACTGTGGCTTTGCATCATTTTAGAACAATTTAATGGTAATAATTTCAAAATTCCTCTCAAACATAACCGTAACACACGCTTCACATGTAATGATGGTTTGGTAGTACCAAAAATATGTAATAAATATGTTTTTTTCAGAACTCTTTTGTACTATTTAGTACCTAGCATTATTAATGTATTGCCAAAAGAAATATTTTACTCGCAATGTAACAGTTCTAAAATAAGAGAGTGGCTCCTGGATCAAATGTTTATATATACATGAGTTATTAAACTAGCTTATGTGTAAATATTTTTTTTTAATATTTATTTTCTTTCTTGAATAAAAAAAATGTTATGTTATATCTATATTACTGATTCTCTCGGCTTTTAATTGTGTCTGTTAATTCATTGTTTTTTTTTAATTTGGATTATATTTTATAAAATGGTGTTAATTTTTTAAGTTTTTCAATTTTAAAAACAAATCGTATTTTATATCCTTCGCTCAGTCCTTTTTTTATTTAAAAAGGCTTGTTTTACCATTTTGAATAATTGATAATGGTACTTATTTAATTATTTATCAAGGGCCGCTGCTTATCTGTACACAATATAGAACAAGGTTAAAATGTATAGTAGAACATAGTTAAGGGAAAATATGGTAAATAAATATGGTTAAACATAATAAAGGTAAAGCGCACTAAATATAAACATTATAAGATTTGTGATGAAATCGTTTGAAAAGTAATAAAATATAAGGTATATATTAAGTATTTAAATCTTACAGATGTACATATTATTATGTACACAACGTTACATTTTGAATGTTGTATACTTCAGCATAAATAAATTAAAAAATTAGTTCATTGGTAATTGTTGCAATATCAGTGGTACATATTTCCTATGTACCACTGAATGAATTGTTTCTGTCGTATAAATATATTGTTATGTAAATATACAAATATGTATATAAATTTAATGGGCACTTAGCAAAATCGAGTTTGATTATATGATCAGTTATGTCAAATATTTTATAACTTTCTTTTTTTGTATTCTAAATGTTAGTCAGTACTTTTTATGAATCTTGAGTATTGGATTTCAAAACAACAATGTATTTATCTGTTCTATGAATCACAACTCATAACAAAATATAATATTATTTAAAATCCTTTACTTTGTATGTAGGTACTTATTGTAAGACATTTAAATAATCATTCTAGGTACTTAATGTTTTTGGTTTTCTTTTTATTCCGTCCAGTTTTTAATATTTTACTGAAACTAGCTTGATCCGTAGTATTCATTTAAAAGGTTTTGTCTGCTAATTACAACCTCATTTATTTTCGTTACAGTAGAATAGTTTATATTTCACCTATTGCAAGGAATATTTTATAGATTGAAAATGTACTTCAAGTAAACGTTTTCCGATAGTTGATACTAGATCCCATAGAAATTCGTTCAATCGTAGTATTTATGCATTTCCATATTTAAGCTCTGCTGAAATTTATTTTCTAGCAAAATGGACGCTTAAGAAAATATTCACTTTTATCGTGTATTTTCTTCAATTGCAGATGAAGGAGCCAAAATTTCGACACCAAATTCTCGTAATTTCACTGGTCTTGCAAGATTTTGTATTTGCTAATACATTCATACCAGTGCCATTGCTATCAACGACATCAGCTACCCCTTCATTATTTCAAAATCCAAAGAGCAATGAACTTCAAGTAACGAGATATGCTGGAGGTCAGTCATCCGTGCAGAGGAACTCTCGTGCGAGTAATCCCAACTGCGGGAGATGTGACGATTGGCCTCCGCGTCGCTCGGACGACCGATTCTCCGATAGGAATGACAGATATGATAGAGAAAGATATCCAGAAAATGACAGATATGGATCACGGCCAGATGACCGTGATAAAGATAGGGGATATGGGGATCGCAACAACAATAGAGATAAAGACAGAAATGATGATAGAGGATATAACAAAAACGATGATAAGAAAAATGATAACAGACATGAAGACAAAGGACATAATAGGTACGATGATAAGGGGTATAATAAGCACGATGAAAAGGGCAACAAAAATGATGATAGAAATCATGGCTATGGGAGACCTTCGGGGAATGACAGAAATAAAAGTGGTGATGGATTAGGCGATAAGCGATGGTCAAAACCTGATACCAGGTTTGATAATCGGCATGATAGCAGGCCGGAAGAAGATAGAAGAGGCGGTGGCAATAGAGATCGAAACGACGACAGGGATAGAGATAGAGACAGAGATAGAGACCGAGACAGGGACCGCGACAGGGACCAAGATAGAGACTATGATCGAAACAGAGACCGAGATCGATATAGACCGAGTAATTACGATCCGTACGACGACAGGGGAAATGGTTATGACAACCGACGCCCACCTTACCGCGATGATTTCTATGAAAGAAGAAGACCCATTTATGAAGACAGATATGACCGAAGACCTAGCTATCTTGACGATCGATTTAATAGAGCTCCCGCGTACGATGACGAAAGGTATGAAAGAAGACCGTATTATCCGCCCGAGAGAGATAGAGATCGTGACCGCGATCGTGGAGGTTGGCAGTCTTACGACCGATATGGGAACAGACAACTCGGTTACGATGCTCCGAGACCTTACAGTCCAGACTCGCGTTACGAAGATAGAGGCGATGACCGTTACGGGTATGACAACAGGCCGTTAGACGATAGGTACTCCAAAGGGAGTATCAGACCTTGGGACGAGACGTATAAAGGAACGTCTGGGTTCGACAAAGGAGGAAGAGGTTATTATTTCGCATCTGGAAGACCAGACGTCGGTGCGGTGTCCACGTGGGGAGGAGATTCAGATAAGGGTTACGCTTCAAGCTGGAACTACGGTGGCGGTAGAGGCGGTGCTGGAGGTGGAGGCAATTGGTATGCCGGGGCAGTAGCGGGAAGCGGTGGAGGCGGAGGCTGGAATGACCAACGGTGAGTTAAAAATATATCCTTATTTCTAAACCCATTACAAGTGCAGCAAACAAAGTGACAATATGGTAAAAAAATTGTATTAAAAATTGGAAATCTTAGAGCCTTTTGACTATTTTTTTTTATTAAACTGTTGTGAAATTTTAAGTTTAAATGGATTTTTCGTACATAAAAAAACAGATAAAAAAGGTTTTTTGGTTATACTGATTACAGAAATGTAATATATGTAATGAGTTGTTAGCCTTTACAATATTAGTAAAAAATTTACTTCACTTGCAATAAAATCATTTTTGTACTTAGTATAAAATTAAATATTTAATAAAATATATTAAAAGTAGATTAAAAATATCAAAATATGCTTTTAATTTATTTTCATAATTTTACCAAAAAACTTTTTTTTTTTTTTTGTCAATGCGTTTATTCACAAACAACTAAATAACAAAAGGAAAAAACTATTACAATATTTTGAGTTTTTCCAAACGTTTTTAGACAAAAGATATTCTCTTTTCTAAAATGTTTTCCATCACTGTAATTTGTTGGAAAAAACAATGTTTAAATTGAGTTCTTCATCAAAAATTTGGTTTGAATAAACCACGCATCGTAAAATGGTTCATTAGGGGCTCAATATTACTCATCTTTAGTAGGTAATTATAATTAATAACATCCGGGCAGTATCATGCTCGCCATTTTCCAAAGCTTGTGCATACTTTATTGGTAAATTAATGAAATTAGAGTAAGGGCGTTATTTCTCTACCTCTCGTAGCAGATCTCCAAGGGTAGCACATAGTATAAGGTTGTTAATTACATTACTGCGAACAGTTCCCTTACAATATCGTCCGCCTAGAATAATTTGCTTCGACGCGACGTACACAGGATTAGGTTAAGGGTGATAACCCAAGTTTTGAACATTGCCGCCAACAAAAATAGGCACGGTATTTTATTTCATTAGTAATGTGAAAATTGTAGTGACCGAGAAATGAATATTTTGAACAGCAAGAATAATTTTATCCTAAAACTAGAATCATAGCGTGTATATCGATCAAAAGACAGAAATCAGTTATATTGCTACAAATCCGTCAAAAGAAACAATCTTTGTATAGGCCTTGTTGATAATTTAAAAAAAGCTATAGACGCTTATTTTGCATGCCGAAATTATAATCATATGATCATCAAAATTATTTCCCATTCTGCACCCAGTGGTCATAGAGCACTGCATTCATACGCCAAGAATGCAGCGTATTTCGATTATTTGTTACATGAAGGCAAGGTGAGCAGTCTAACGCTTCGGGTAGCATTCAAATCAAATTGCCATTTTCATTTTTTAAGCCAACAACAGGCTTATGAAAGCCTCAATATATTGGCATTTATGATATATGATACATTGACTAAATGTTATTAAATATTTTTATATAACCACTTACCGACTTTTCGATGTCTACCGGTTTCGAGACGCACCCGTCTCTTCGTCAGGAAACTAATGAAACCAACATGCAAACCAACATGCAGAACCCACCATACACCTTCCCCATAGTTGTTGCACAAAAATATAAAACCAACACGACATGCATTTTAATAAGCACATGCACTGATTAGGACAAACCAAATCTTGTTTGAGAATTAATGAAAAAAGTAGAGGGGATGGAGGGAGGAGATAAACTAAATAGGTAAGAAGTTCAAAAAAACAATAAATTGAATTTACTAGATTTGACATCAACGAACATCAATAATCAAATAGAATTTAACATTTTCCGAAAGCCAACTTACACGGATGTCGTCATTGATAACTCATCCAACCACCCTACTTCCCAAAAACATCTCGCATTCTATTTAATCTTACATCATTTAAAAGATGTTTCTCTTTCTAAACTAACACATTGAATTAACTTAACATAAACAATCTTAGAATCTCTTGAATTGTACAATAGGTATAGTCGTGGCATGATCTAGGCAGACATAGCAAGTGTGTCATCTCAAGTCAGGAGTGATAACACAGCTTGCTTCTTAAATGCTTTCTTTTGCTGTAGAAACGCATAGACAGTACTGTTTAGCTAAATTTTGTTAACTGTTCTGAGGAATTTAACTGTAAAAATAAATATTACACTATGATCCTGCCGAGAAATGAACCTGGGACCTCAAACATGGTTGATGAAAGCGCCAACTACTATACTACGAGGTTAACTTATCTCTACTCGATTTTCATTTTCGGGATTTTTACCTGAGACTAACCGTCTAGTCGAAAACGCTCGACCAGTGTTATGTTTCTATTTCACACACAAAACTGCTTTCTTTATCCGCTGGGACACAGATTAACACATTAAGGGCTTTATGCATAAACTCGGTAAAAGGTTACGCCTAAGTACAGTGATACAATTTAGATGGGAATACCATCTTTATTCTATAACTACAATAAGGATGATATTTCTATCCAAATTATACAGTGTAATTTTATGCCAAGTTTATGAGCAAGGTCTTATGAATGTCTAGAAACGATCACTGAGTCAAAGCTGACTAAATTATTTGACAATCTCTATACAGTCGAACTTGGTTATAACGACCACAGAAATAGCGAGATATCGGACGTAATGTGTAAACAATTGTTAAAATAATTATGGATAACTTATGTAGCGCCATTTTCGTAATATAATACCTCAAGAGCGCTTTACAAAGTGATTATATAAAGATATAAATTTGATTTTAACTTTTTAATTTAAGAAATATAATGTACTTTGTCACCACATGCTTAGAATTTATTCAAATGATTTAAAGAACAAGTGGGTTTTAAGTTTCTTCCAAAACATCACTTCACTCTCACAGTTTCAAATTTAGTACGCTGTTTGCGAAGAGGTATAATAACTTGATTTAAGCGTAAGACGTCTGTCAGCAAGTTCATCTGGAATGCAGAGTTCCCTTAGATATTCCGGAGCAGAGTTGTGCAGTGACTTATACATAAGCCAACAGAGTTTGTATTCCACCCTCTGTGGTAAACGTATCCAGTGTAATTCCCGAAGTAGTGGAGTGATATGACTGAAATTGGAGATTCCAAAAATAAGTCTTGCTGCGGCATTTAATACAGACTGTTAGCGAGTCATTTTATTCATTGGTAGACCTGCGTAGATACCATTACAATAATCGACTCTATCATTGACATTTTAGTTTATGCTTTTCTCTATACATGTTTATTTTTATAACGAGCTCTTTGTCAGAAACACTGAACAAAAATATTGTAAATAATTGAACAAAAACTCTTCAATCCTTTAATTTATTTATAAGTTTACTGCGATAAATTTGACTTTACAAATATCGAGATTCGTGCATTATGTCAGTCTGAGATAAGCATTTTTGACAAAATTAAGAGTTCATTAGCAAAAGGAGGGCTAATAAGTTTTAGAATTTGTATGTTGATCGATGCAGAAAAGGAGGAAGATAGAGAAACCCATGTCAAAATCCAAAAAATACTTGAAGATTACTACTACTACTTCTACCATCACGCCATTTCCCGGTAGGGGTAGGCAGAGAAAATGGACCGCCACACACGTCTATCCTGGCACACATTCCTAGCTTATTCTACATTCATACATCTTGTCATACATGCCCTTCGGTTCTATCTGCTTTTGACATGATCAGACTTAAGATTTTGGTTTATCTGATCATGCCACGTCTTCCTTGGTCGTCTTCGTCTCACGTTGCTGTTCATTTTTGCCATATATACTTATTTTACCACTCTTTTGTCGTCCATTTGTTTTACGTGACCAAACTATCTCAGAGACCCTTTCTTAATCTTATCAATTACACTTGACTCAGATTTACACTCTCGCCTGATTTCATCATTCGTGACCCTGTCATACATTGATTTCTCACACATTCGTCTAAGAGATCGCATTTCAACCGCGTTCACTCGTTTTTCATCCTTTCTCTACCAGTTCCATGTTTCACTTCCATACATAAGTGTTGTGACTAAAACTGCATTGTGCACTGCCAGTTAGGCATGTCATATCATGTCAATGGCATAGACATGTCAAAAAACATACCTCTGAATGTAGAAGAAGCGGGGTGTGTTTGCAAATACTATAAATGATGTTTTACTCTCTCTAAAATAACGTGATGCCCTGTTTGTAAATATTCTAGTAAAAGAAAAACTTGGTTTTTCCCCTTAAATTGAGTAAAGTTTTTACGTGTATATTCTGGTGACATGCCCTTTTCAAAATTACCAATTGTGTATCCAAAAATGTAACAGACCGCAGGTTGACATGTCACACGATGGCGAAACATTGAACACGGGTGTAGCACGATAACCATACATCCCCTTCCTGACAAGGGTCGTTCGAATTCAACCCTTCCACTCCTAGACATCTTTTTTATCTTATTTATGTTGACAAATTCATCGTTGATTTTTATTGCACTTAGCTTACAACATTTCAAAGACATCCGCTAATAATTAAAGATGACAAATCATCGAAATTTTTGTACGCTTAATGTTTGTTTTTTTTAATAGTTTTTTTTTGGTTTTTATGAATAACCTTCATCTTTTCTGTACTTTTAATTATTTATTACTTTTTGCGCCACCAAGACCAAAAGACCCAATTACAGTGGTGAACAGCATAGAACATTTAAATTGTTCCTCTATCCTTTTTCTTTCCTTCCCATCCCCTCTCCTCTTTTCATAGTATAGTGTTATTGTTTTTAAATATATTTTTTTATTGATCTTTGTTTTTAATTTTTGTATAAAATTGTGAGATTCAATATGTCCATGTATTTATAATTTTCTCAAACTGAACGGTTTGGGTAGGTAGGAAGAAATTGCCTTAAGGCAATATGCCCGCCTCTATGTGCAAATATATTGTATATGTATATAAAGTGTCAAATAAATAAATAAAACACCTAGGCATGAGAAAATCTAATGTAATTGTTATGTTTTCATAGGGAATCGAACCAGAAACTTTTAGTTAGAGCAAAAGTGTGTCTTTTTATTTAAATTATTCTTTAACATTGATAAATGAATAATTTTATGAAAAATACTTATCGAAATTTTAGTGGTTATTTGATGAGATTTTATTTTGATTTTTGTATTTGTGATTTTTTAGATGAATTATGTTACTTTTAGGCTGATTAAACATTTTTTAAACTGATTAATACCTTTTAGAAGACCTTCAACCAGCACTGGAACAAGACCGGATGTTGGTGAAGGTGATAAAAATATGTAGGTATTTTTAAAAATTTCAACTTTCGCATGTTTATATCTCATAATATATTGTTTGTATGTGTAATAGGTAAATATCATATTCTACAAATCTAATAAAAATACGAGAAATGGATTTACAAAAAGTACTTGTATTTTCAAATTCAATGTGGATATTATGGAGAAATGTTTTCATTCATAAATTTTAAAATCGAATTGTTAAAAATGATGTCTCTTTAAAAAAGACGACGTGCTTGGCCATGACAATTGTGACGTCATGATTTGTGACGATGTTTTATTTAAATTTAAACGGTCATAAAGTTCAAAATATAACCGAATCGTGACGTGTAAGGGGCGCGGCTTATGCAATGGACCGTTTTCGATGAAATTTAAACCAATAAATTCAAAAATATTGTTTATGCTACTAAAAAGTAAAAAAAAAATTTTTTTTACTCAAAAATATTTCATATTTTATCATTAATTTAAAATTGTAAAAAAAAATCGTTATGTTTCCCTATTATGCTTCACGAAAGTTAGTGGAAATAATTTGAACGTCAATGAACGCGTTTGAAATTGTCATGTTGTTATGGTATCTGTTAAGTGACATTTTAAGTTTTAAATTTAGCGTTTTTAAAAACAATTATTATTGTATCTTTTATATCTGCATAAAATATGACTACTGAAGATGTGAAATACTTGAAAAGGAGCATGTTTCATTCCTTTTTATGTATTGTATCTACCTAAAGGTATTTTTCTTGAGTACTACGTCGGTTTGAACCCGTAGATTGAATGGACAGTGAAAAAAATACTTAAATAATTTATGACGTGAATATTAATGTGTGCAGGAAAAAAAAAAAAAAAAAACATGGCTAACCAAATTCAGTAAATACTTGATGATGGACAATTCAAAAATTACAATAATCACCGTGCAGGCGTAAGTAGATGTATGGATAACAGAGTGATGTGGTGTTCTATTATCTCTGCCTATCCCCACAAGAAAACGATATGATGGTTTAAATATTAACATTTTTATTCAACTTTTATTGAATGTACGCAATGTCTGAGATTCGTCGTTTTATTAAAGTAAGGGGCCTGACTTATAAATCAGGTATAAAGTTATTCCTAGCTATAAAATTGAAAAATTGAAATTAAAAATTGAATTGAAATTGAAAATTGAATTGAAAATAACGAGAGGTGATTTTGCTTGAGTTCGAGAATGACTTTGCCAGTAGTTTTTTGATAATTTGTGTACTTATGTGCTTTAGTAAGAGTATTGTTTTTCTTCTGTTACTTCAGTGCATGTTGTATAGGGCAAATTTTTCGAATGTTTCTAATATTTATTTGGGGTTTGTGTCGTTTGTATTACTACGTTCTTCTTCCTTTCCGAAGCGGGTTCTGGAGCATGTGGCCGCGCTCTCAATTTAGAGTTAACACTGTATACCTTCGCTGCTATACTGGGAAATTGAAAAAATGTGATTGTACTGACCATGTGTATTTGATTGATCACAAATTAACAATACTGCAGTGAGAGGTAAAATAAAAGCTTTTAAAGTTTCTATGTTTTGTTAATTTCTCGGTTTGGTTGTAGAGAAATATTAAATTTTTGCCTTATCAGTTTTTAAAAAATTAACAGCGAATGGGCGAAACTGAAGAAAGACACAAATCCTTATAAACAGTTGCAGGAAAAAGGTGGGTTCATTTACTGTATGCCCAGGCATAACTTTATACCTAGCTTACAGGTAAGACCCAAGCAATTATTGTCATCATTATCATTCCTTTTCCGCACCTAATGATGCATAGGACACAGTCAATTATGTTACACGATGATAAGATGATCAGTCTTACGCTTCAGGTGCCAGTCCAGAAGATTATGAAATATTTTTAATGTAAAAATAACTTTTTAAATCATGTCAATCATGTTAGGAATCGAACTCGAGACCTGCTGCGTGGTAGGCAAACGCGCTGACCACTACACAACGAGGCAAACAATAATAGCAGTTATTATTATAACAACAAGCAATTATAGCGAAAGCAATATTAGGAGGGATTGAAAATTTTAAAAAAGGTTTATTAATATATTTCCATTTTTATGATTATCTTACGTATTATGTGTCCATCATTAGCGAAGTTTAAAATCGTGTTAAAGATGGACACAAATGTTGTGACAGACCGAAATATATTTTACGTATTCACAGATGAAGAAAGCGCATTCTATTGTAAAGTAATGTATTGTATTGTAAAACTGGAGAGTACAGTCTACTGTCCTCACTTTCAGTTTATTTTCTGCAAATGAAATTATAATTATATTTTCCTCACCTTAAGTTTTGTCTTTGAATACTTGAACAAAACAAGGATATCCTGATTCGGAGTCTACAACGCTACCACGGAACTACTCGTCTTAAAATATACAATATTACCTCATCATAATTCCCCTTCTTAGAGCCGGTGGGGCATAGGGCAGTAATCTTAATAACGCAGTACATCTTGATTCTTTTTAACGTCAAGATAAGATCGGGTTGTAGTCCCGTGTATCTCGGACTCGCGGATCAAAAGTCCGTGGTTCAAATCACACTCTACCCCAACTCATATCCAATTTTCTAATAGTGAGTTATTTACAACTCGTTGAAAATGGTCCTCAAAATTAAAGATTTGGGTAAATTATAAGAACGCAAATATTTATTTTTCTTAAAAAAAACAAAAATAATAAAAATATCTGAGAGTAACATCGAGTTGAAAACACTCGTTTATGGTTGTGTTTTGAATTCATCTACAGATCTGTGCTGTTCAACCGCACAGACACGGACACAGCAAGAAATATGTTATATTACAATTATTAAAAGTATTGACTTCGTTGTCAAACGCGTCGAAAAAATGTTTTTATATAACCGCTTACCATTTTTCTATGTTTACTTTTTTCTAAACGTACCTGATTCTTCGTCAGAACACTAATTATACTAACTTGCAAATTTCACTATACACCTTTATTTTATTTACTTGACACTTTATATACATATACAATAAATATACATATAAGGGCGGGCATATTGCCTTAAGGCAATTTCTTCCTACCTACCCAAACCGTTCAGTTTGAGAAAATTATAAATACATGGACATATTGAATCTTACAATTTTATACAAAAATTAAAAGCAAAGATGAACAAAAATAAATATAAATAATAATATTAAAAAAATAACACCATACTATGAAGAGAGGAGAGGGGATGGGAAGGGAAGAAGAAGGATAAAGGAACAATTTAAATGTTTAGATAGTGACATTTCAATCTTGACTTAAATGTAAATAATGAAGGGGCGTCTCTAACATTAGTGGGTAGATTATTCCACAATCGAGCGGCTACTACTGTGAAAGAGGAGGCAAAAAAATTAGAGCGATGACAGGGTATTAAAAGGGTTCTCTCGTTACTAGAACGAAGAGATACCTTCACCAGTAGTGGCACAAAAATATAAAACCAACGTGCTGAAGGACATACCAGTGTGCTATTTTAAGTTTACACCAACGTGTACTTTGGTGCCCGTACCAAAATATAAATCCAACGTGCGGAAAGGACACGAGCTATAAGAAGTTAACACAAACGTGCACGTCCACTAAAGATCACGTAAGGGTTATATTTTAATGGCATGTGTCCTAGGAGTGTATTTTTATGTATTTTTGTTTAATTGGTCATCAGCAACATAGCAGCTATTTGAAAAGTAATATTTTGAAATATGACACTTTTGAGTATTTATAAACTTTATATAAATAATTCAAAACTGTAAATAATTATAGAGTTAAAACATAGTTATTTAATTGTTTCTAAACTAAAAACCGGTTTTTGACATATTTACAGTATGTTTTTTGCTTTTAAATAAATAGAAATAAAAAACAGAAAACTTATATCTTTCTTTGTACTGATTTTTTTTTATTGCTTTCGCTATATATCAAATGGTTCGAAATTTTTCGCAGAACATTACCTCATATTTAATTCATTTTGTGATTTTTCGGCAGTATAGTTAAGTTTTAAGAGAAGTTTTTAGAGAAGGACGGGTACGTCTCGAAACCGGTAGGCGTAGAAAAGTCGGTAAGTGGTTATATACAAATATTTATTAACATTAAGAAACTGTATTTTTACTTTTATTTCGGTTGTTTGATGTTCGTCACCCCTCGATCTATTTGTAGTAGGTAAGTGACGCAAGATAAATGGCACTACCGCCCCTTGCGTTGTTTAACAAATTCACATTTTACATTGAATGTAAATTCAGCACAGAATTCAGTTGTAGGCTTTCAGGCCTGAATTGACTTCCTTTCATGAAACACTCACAGACTGGATCTCCTTTTCAGGTTCACTTTATGTTCTCGTACGTATTTCAGGAAATAGTAGAGTTATTTATAACTTCGGTTAAGATACACATTTATTAATGAACTAGCGCATGAATAATGCCCACAGTTCTATGTGTGAAATGGAACGAGTGTTTTCGACTCAATGATTACTGATAGGTGAAAATCAAAAAAAAAAGTTTTGTTCTTTGTTTATAGGGTAATTTTATACTGCAAGCTACGATTTGTGTTTGCAATATAATCATTAGGAAGCTTGATAATATCTGACAAAGGCCCTCCATATAATTTTCCAAACTCACAGCAAAAAGGACAGTTAAAGTAGTAGTGTTAAATTCAATGAAAATCGATATGTTTGAAAGATACAGTTTTAAAAGAGTAAGTCATTTATTTTTTTAAAAAGCATTGTTTCTTTGTATGAAAGAGAATAATAAGATGACACACGGTCTTTTAAATGGTTTTTGGGTATGTGTAGGAATTACTTTCACTGAAATACAGCAACACTACATTATATATATACATACACCCTCTGCCTCCCTAATTAATCTGCATAGACTTTGTACCAAAAGTAATGTTATATTTAGAAGAAAATTTCATAAATACGTATTATTTTTGCGAGATTTCTATATACCTAGTTGAAATAAAAATTTAAAATAAGAATAAAAAATACAAAAAGCTTTAATTGGCTCTTTTGTAAAGTTGCTACATGTCGTTTGGTAACATTTTTAATTCCAGCGTCGCGTCAATATGTAATTATATATATTCTGTGTAATTTTGTTATTAGAAATAACGGAATCGAATCGACGATTATTTACAAAGTAAATACATTATTTTGTTATTGAGGTTGATATCATAATTGAATTACCTATTAAAATACACAGATACAATAATTCTTTATTATTACTAAATGTCAAATGGTATAAATAGTTTTCACTGCAATTTTACTATTCACTTTTTTACTTTAAAAAATTAAACGGTATTTTATAATTGACTTTTTTTTGTTCATAAATAATTTGTATTTTGACATATCATCATTTACGCCTGATGGTGGATAGGAAACTGCATTGGTACACTAAATCAGCATTTATCAACTATCGGTTACATGAAGGTAAGGTTATCAGCTTTACGATTCAGGTGGCAGACTAGAAACTATTTTCTTAATTCGCCTAGACACAGATACTTTTGCTATATAAAAATATTTTAAATACAATAGTACGCTTAAACTCGATGTGTTTAAAAAACTATTCAAAGAACAATTGTTCATAAACGTTTTTTTTATTATTTTTGATGCCAAGCTGTTAACAGCTTAAAGCTGACACGAACACAGCCATATCTTAAAAACTATCGTTCCTTTTCAAGATAAAACTAAAGTTAGTTTACCTTAAGTGTTTTCGAATATATGTGTGTGTGGCCCTTATCAGCATCCAGCGTCCTATAAATTCTCTCGAGATCAATGATTGCCGTATTTACGAGCCCTTTTGATTTCACCGGCGCGCCTAGATTGAGATTCCAGTATTTTTGGACCTTTCTAGAACCCTTACACCAAATTATCAGCAATCACTTGGAATTACGATATCTACGTCGCAATTTCATTTGTTTTTATTCCCTGGAAGGGTCGTTTTGGAACCTGGTGCGTGTTTAATTATAATAAACCCTCGCAACAGCTTGCGTATTCTGTTCTGAAAAGAGTTGTTCTTTATACATTTCGTTTGTAAAATAAAAGAAATGAAATGCATTTTTTTTATGATTGAAGACTAAAAATATATGATGATATATCTCAGTATCGTAGGCAAATAATTAGTAAATGATTGGACAGCGGTGAGACTATAATTATTTTTCCCTTCTGCTCACTGTACTCCTATATACTTCCGAGAAGAATATAGCAATTTTTATTCTTAAATTATTATCAGTGTCAACAAAATAGATTCTTAAATATAAAAGACGACATTACAGTAACCAGAACTGGTGACGTATACAAATATTTATATCAACATTATCAGATCAAAAAATAAGGACGAATGAAGGCCAGTTAAAAATACTATACAAAGAACATAACCACCACAATGACTACTTGAAAAACTATATTGGAAACAAATTTTGAATAAACATAAAAAAGCAGATGATGCTTTACTTACCAGATGAAAAATAAGATCACTTTAATGATTATGATAAAATTATAAATAAACTTATCAATGAAAATTCTCGGTTTAGTTTTACTTTTTATTATTTTGACCAACGAGCGCTTTCGCCTAAGTAGGCATCTTAAAGACTGGTCTTAAATTTTATCATAATCATTAACTATGGAATTTCATCAAGAAATATCAACAAAAAAACATCAATATTAATAAGATCACTTTACCCTAAAATATGTTTTTATTACCCTAACTGGTTATTAAAATAATTCCGGATAAATAAAAATTAAGTGAATTTCTAAAAAAATCAACGTTTTATTTGATGAATTAATATTTCTTAAAACAATAAAATATTTACATTCCCATAATAACAGAAACACTTTAATTTTGGAGTGATTGATTGAGTGACCAAAATTAATAAATAAAGTTGTGGTAGAGCCGGGTTCGAAACTCTATCACGGGAATACAACTACTTAAATAAGTTGAAACAACGTTAGAATATATTTCAAGGGTATGTTAATTAATTAAAAATAAAGATGTGACGTTTTCCGAAACCAGTATCTATACAAACAAAATTTAAGTTCAGCAAATATTTATGCAGATGTTTAAAACCTCAATGAGAAGGAAAAAGGCACGTTTTAATTTTACAGGACAAACAAAACAACAACAAAAAAACAAAAACAACAGACATATTAACTGGATAAATACGGACGTTTAAACAAAGGAAGCATGGTGAATGCTACTGTTATTACAGTTTGTAAGTGATACGAGTAGATAACCTTAACTGACCTATGACAAGTCATAAACCATGTAGATACTGTGTAGTAGATATGTTTGATGGCGTATATCAATATTTAAATGCCTGTCGATGAACCAAATGAACATATAAATTTCGTTTGTGTTTGAAGGCTCGCTAGAATATTTTCTTTAAAAACACATATCTGTACTTTAGAGGATAAAACACGGGAGTTCACTTTCTCCGTTTTGATGTTGAAAATAAGCTATTTTATGCGTGAATAAAACACCACGATTTCTTCAAAAAAATGTTTTTTTAAGTTGAAATAAAAATCTGAAATCTATTTTGTTTTAACGCAAAAAAACATCGGTAGTTCGGATAAGGTATTTAAATATGCACTTTTATTGTCAAAATAATAATTATTTTAGATCGAAAGTTCTTTACAGATTGAAATTATCTCGATTGGTTCAAAAGTTATCTTGTATTGGGAATCGCACAATCACAAAATCTTGTTTTTTGAACATTTTGTTCAATGTGACTCTCGTGGTTTATACTTTATGGAACAGATATTAAAGATTTGAATAGACGGTACCTTGTATTTCATATTTGCTTTCTAATGAGGTTACCCATCTCTTGATCTTGAAATACCTGATAACCATCATAACTTACTCCAAGTTTTTTTTTTACAAAATTAATAAGTTAATCGATATTATTTTTGCATCTTTCTTTGCGCCACAGCAGGTCAAGAGGCCCAACTATAGCGGTGAATTACATGAAAGAAACACCTTGTTTTCAGATAAATAACTTTTTTTTACCTCATCGGGAATCGAACATGGAAGTCTCCGTACGTTACTCAAGCGCGCTACGGGGGCCACTAGATACTCGTATTGCGAAATTCATTTAATTTTTAGCTTATGTATATTTAAAACATTTTATTTCAGTTGTTATTATGACCTGCGCAGGTACAAAAGGCGGAAGTGAAAAAAATGGCAGTCAAATTTGTAATTTTTTTACCGTTATAAACTGAATAACGGGTTTATTCGATGTCCGTTGACAATATATTTGTATTGGATTCAATAATAGAATATTTCAATAGAGAGATCTCTTGGCGTGACAGGCCACGTAATTCTATAGGTGATATGAACACATTCACTGACCGGATATTACGATGATTTAAATTGTTATTTTTATGTATGTTAAGTAGTACAGTTACTTGAGTTACCATAATATGTTTTTTATACAACAGGCATAGAATTAAGAATAGTCCAGAAGGAGCGTAGAATCAACATTAATACATTAGACTGTGTCCAAAAATGCCCCTATTATGCACCACTTTCGCCGCGCACATTATAATTTTTCTGTTCCTACTGGGAATCGAACCCGAAGCCTTCTATGCGTTTTAGCCAGTACGACACCATTGTTTATTTAGGAAAGCTAACAGACATGAGTTATTTTATTAATCAAAAGAGACATTGTTGAAATGGGTTACTGAGGAATTTAACCCTACGAGAAATTGGATACTAAAAATGTATTCTTACGCGCGGTAAAAATTAAAGCATTAAATTTTGATTGAAAATTTCTTAAATATGTATGAAAAAAATGATTTGAATAAAAACGAACTAATTTTTACCTGATAGCAGCCATCGGGTCAAAAACACTCGTCAAGGATTCTGGTTCTATTTCACAAACAGAACTATATTCTTCATCTGCCCTGGCACAAACAATATATTTTAAATATAAACAGTTTAATTCGTGAATTAATGATATCCAGACAAAGTTTTTTTTTTACCATAACTGTTTTTTTTTTTTTAAACTGTTTCAGAAGAATTATTGTTTTAAAACATCTGTTAAATTGTTTTTTACCGCCTTTTGTACTGACCGCGCGTTTTTTTATGAAAACCTCAACATTATTTTCGATAAATTATTCACCACGCAAAATAATGGTGTTTGCGCTACAAACACAATAAAATGCTTGTTCCTATTTCAAACGTGCCGCGTTTAATAAAATATTCACATTCCACTGGCTGCAGTTTGATATTCCATCTTTTCATTACAATGAAATGCAATATTTATCTTTACCAATTCCGGTTACTGAGTATTTCATGTGAAACAAATTACTTTTACAAACGTAAATAACAATATTGAGCAAAATACTTCATTATTTAGTCCAATTTGTATACACGTGTTACATGGTCAGACAGCAAATTTCAGAGGAACGTTCCTCATGGTTAAACTTTTTAAAAAACCGTTATATTTTTTTTCTAAAAACGGACTTCCTTTTTACCAATTTAGAAGTTTGTGAAAGGGGTGTTTGTCCGAGAAATGAAGGATAAATTTTTTTCAATTATTTTTTTTAATTAAAAAAAAAACATTGAAGAAAAAAAGTTTTTATAAAAAGTTTAGAGGAATGTTGCTTCGAAGTTTCTCGGTCTGGCCCTAAAACACCGTACTTACAATGTAGTTGCATTCCCTCTATATGAATAAAAATATTTGAAAAAAGGTATAAGCTTAATATGTGGGGTTCATAAATCACGATCAATGTACCACATATGCGCTAAATAATTTCTTCTAAATTATAATACCACGACCAAAAAAGCAAGTCATCGTTTTATTTAAATACAACCAACGTATTATACAGGTCTGGAACTGTATTGTATATGATGACAAGAGCATCGTCCTGCAGTACATTAACATAGTCTCTACCATCGAGATATGAAGAACAATGGAACGTGGCCTATAAAGAAACCACAGTGCATGGTAACGCCTAGTCGGCATCAGTCAGCCCAGCCAGCCCGAAGAGTTAACACGTAGTTCAAGTGTAGTTTCTTCAATTCCTTATCGCCGTAACAGTCACGCGTCACAATTCATTACTTTTTCTCCATGTAAAAAGTTTGTGGCCTTACGCTGTAACGATTTCTTTTCAAAAATTATTTCGTATCAATGAGAGGGAAAGAGAGTGAAATATGGTTTTGATTGTGTTAGAATGAAATGGATATACGACAAACGAATGAATTTACGAAACGAAATTGTGACAGAATAAGGCTTCTTTATTTAGACTACAACATCGTTTTTTCTGTCCACCTCCAATTGGGGCAGGATCACCAACCCTCAACATCTTAATCCTACATATATATTTATCATCATCAGCATTCTCTCTGCATTAGTACAACAATTGCAGCGTATCTTGATCATATTTTTTGTTACATGAAAGTCAGATGATCAGTCTTACGCTTCAGTTACCAGTCCAGGGACCATGAAATATTGTAGTGTGGAAACACCCCTTTAAATCAATATTTCATGTAACTATGTCGGGACTCGAACTCGAAACCTATGGTAGGCATATGCGCTGGCCATTACACCACAAGGCCGATAATGCAAATTGAAAACTGTGTAATATATATAACCACGTTAACGTTATTTTGAGTTTGTCCAAATTTTTGTAGACAAGGAGTGGATTCAACTCCCTGGAGAGCTGTTCATATTAACATATTGCAATTGAGAAGATAATATAGAAGTCTAGGCATCTACAGGGCTTATGACCTGTTATTGGCTGATTTAAGTGGCCACTTTACACACTGTGTAATATTCACCATTCTGCCCATATTTGAACATCTATATTTCTTGCAATAATTAAACAGATCTACCACGGCTAGCCATACAAATTGGCTTTGTGTGTTGTAAATAATAACAACATAATTCTAACAAAATCAATTGACTTTCATCACGAAATTGACAATATTATAACTAACTGCAGTAATCTTCTTTCTGCCCTTGTAGCAATCAAAGCGGCGGGTGGAGAAGACCCTCCCCCCCACTCCGACCAGACTACCTCTACGACCGCCCCTCAGCCGAGAAATCTACCCCCGCCCAGATGAACGACGGCCCGAAGGAAGGTAACCACGATCACAACCAAACACACCCCACAGAGGACCAGAAAAACGACGAAACTACGGTGACTCCTGACAAAAAAGATTCATAAAACATTTTGTGGTGAAAAATAAAGAAATGCTAGTATGTATCACAATTTAAAGCCAAATAATGGGTAAACGATGGACCAAAAGACAGAAATTTCAATCACAACAAAATAAGAGAAAAAAATACTAAAAGAAATATGGAACATACTTTGTTGTCGATAATATTTATAATTTTTAATGGAATTGGAAATATATGTATTTGTAAGAAGTTCGAAATTGGGAAAATATTTAGTCAAACAAAAAGAAGGTATTATTAATATTTTAAGCAATACCTTTTTGGTCAACCATTTTATTAACTGTTATTTAATATTTATATTTAACCAATAACTGACTTTTCTATGTCGACTGGTTTCGTGACGTACCTGTCTCTTCGTCAGAACACCATTGAACCAACACGAAAACCCACTATACACCTTCAACATAGTTGTTGCACAAATATATTAAACTAACATTCCATGCTTTTTAGTAGGCAACCCGTACATGCATTGATTAGGTTTTGAAAATGTTTGATGTTGTGGGAGAAATAGTTGAAAAGGGAGATGTTGGTGTAATTGAAGACCTGACGGAAAGACGGGTGCGTCTCGAAACCGGTAGACATAGATAAATTGGTAAGTGGTTACATACAAATATTAATTAACATTTAATAAAAAAATATGCTATAGCTTTCATTTGCTCGTAAAATGACCCAAAAACGCCTAATCGTTTTGCTATCTTTCTATTTGTCATTGTTTTATACAAACTTGAGGCTCAAAATCAAGAGGAATCGAGTTGTGGTCCCGTGGCTAGTGTCTCGGACTCACGAATCAAAGGTTTGTGGTTCGAATCCCACTCTACCCCAAGTTGGTCTCCACTTTTTTTTTCGAAAAACAAGTAGGATTTAAAATTTAACATCTGCCATTTTTTTCAAATAAATGTTGATTACCTATGCAATTTTAGATGACTATTTGTTTGGGTAATAAATTAACGGCATGAGTGTAAAATATTATTTTTCTTTTTACAAAGAAATAATATAAATAACATTTTAAGCTCCAGATGTTTAGTTGTTATTGATAATAAATCATTGAAACCATTTACGTTTTTTTTTCAATGTTTAAAAAAAAATGTTAGTGTTTACTACTAAAAACATCAGGTGTATTTTTTAAATTAATCAAAAATTATTTTCACTTAATAAAAACAAATTTATATTTCTTGCTAGAAAATACTTATTTAAAAGAACACAATAGTTTTTTTTTATCTTATATGTTAAACTTAAACTTTTTTAGTTTATATAATATAAAATGTATTTTATATTATGATAAAAAATAGATTGATTTATAAGGTACGATTAGATTTATTTTAAGAAAAATCCTTATTACTTTGTATTCACTTATATATAACATATATATGTGAGGAAATAAATATTTTCCAATTAATAAAACAGATCTTAAACTTCCAATTTAACTGTATATTATTTTAAAATTTAAATATTAAAAAAAATGTTACATAACTGAGTTTTTAGAAAACAAATAAAGTGTTTATAGATTGAATTGGAAGGTTGATTTCCTGTTTTGTTTAATGCATATCAAAAAAATATATTATTGTAAAATATGTTTTTGTCTTTTAAATACAATTATTTTAAACGATTAAACAGTAAAAAATATTAATTAAACGATATAACTTCGGTATTGATTCAAAAAAATCAGGTACATTTTAAGTAAACTTTTTTATTTTATTTTCAATATTAATAAACTTTAAAGTACTTACCAAGATGATATTTAAATTACTTTTAAAAATATGTATAACTATGAAGAAATATCTTAGGTAATAATTTAAAGAATGTGATTTTTTTCATAAAAAAAACTAATAAAGATGTATTCATGAAAAATTGTTTGATTATTCCTATTCTTATTGTTAAATAAAGGGGTCAGTGCTAAATAAGCTCTTGACATCACTGTAGATTAACATTTGCCCCCTAAGACGAGGTATTTTAAGAGCCGACTACTGGATGGAGGACTAACGCCTTTATGTCTATTGCTTAATCTTCTCCTCGAAGCCCAAGTCCTTAAAGTATCGGCCTATTAGGTATTGTGCGAATGCTTTCACATATTCAGGTTCAAATGGGCTATCGAAGATCCGGCTTCTTTTTGTCTTTTCTGCACTGCAGAACTTGTTTTATTCGTTCTATCAATACTTTTAAAGCTTAAGACTCCTGTGTTCTTAACAGCTTTAACTCTAAAAATGTTTTGAATTTGTCCAAATTCTAGACAAGGACTGGATTCAACCCTGTAGAGAGCAGTTAACATCATTAACATACTACAATAGAAACGAACAACATTTAGTACTGTTGCAATATGTTAAAATTCATATGCTGCATCCTAAAGAATTAAAGGAAGAAAATCCAGCCCATGTCTACAAAAAATTAAACAAACTTTAAACATTGTTGATAAATTCACCTGATCTAAGCAGAAGTTTAAAATATCTTCAGGCATTGCCGAGTACGTAGGTTAAATAATTCCATCAGATGAATCTCACAGGCAGGATAGTGAATGTTACACAGCCAATAACAGGTCATAAGTCCTTCAGATACCTATATCTGTATCTAAAATGTTCTTCATATGTGTCAAAAAAGATTTAACGTCTTTAAGCATGTTTTCTTAAACTGCAAATAGACATTTTGTTTCAATACGGCTAAATTACATGCAGCATTTTGAGTTTGCCTAAATTTTTGTAGATAAGGACTAGATTTAACCCCCGAGGGTTTTATTCAGATTAACATGTTACAACAAAGATGGAGAACCTATAAAAAAACGGAATAGGATATTTACGGGTATTATGAATGCTCATTAGCAGGTTTAGGTGACCAATTTACACACTATGTAAAATTTACCATTCTGTCACTGTTTTAATATCCGTATTTCCTCAATTGTTTCAACCATTGATTTTCGAATTTATGATGGTGGTCAGCATTACTAGGATTTTTTTTTTCAGCTTATTCTGATAGTTTTATTTGTTTCCCAGCATATTCGTATCGTCTTTTTAAGTTATATTTCAGGCAAGATTTAAAAAAAAAATCATTTACACATATTTGGTCATGCAGTTACAAAAGGAGATCACAGCAGAATACTGGTACGAGCTGTAAATTTATTAATTTAATTCCAAAAACACGCATGACTTTTGCTAGAAGAAATTTCTCTTTTGTGGCTCCAAGAGTGTTCAATGTCCTGAATGAAAAAATTAAGATCTCCAAAACGAATGACATTTTTGGGAGTGTACAAATTTCGATTTTATTTATTTATTTATTTCATTTTATTTGGGATTTTTACAGCTATTACATAAACAAAATAATTAGAAAAATCTTAACAATACTAAAGCCAATTAAAAAAATCCACTGTAAATATAATGACACATAATATATAAGAAAAGAAGTTTAGTAATTGTATTTGTGTGACGTTTGTATTCATGTGTATGTGAATGTGTGTATGCGTGAATAAATGAGGGAGAGGATACATGTGCGTGTGGGAATGAAAGAGGGAGAGGGTGCGTGTGTATGGGTGCGTAAGTATGAAAATAATATATTTGCTTAAAACTTGTAAATTGTATTAAAAATGGTACAATAAAGAGCTTAGTAAAAAGTTAGAAACCTTTTTGTTAAAATTCAAATGACGAAATGATATAAATTGTTTTTTTTTTTTTTAAGTATGTTAAATTTCAAAACCGTATTCTGAAAAAAAAAAGCATTTTATTTTTTAAATTTTTTTATTTATACATATTTTTAAGCATGTTGTCCAGATGTTTATTAAAATATAATATGTTGATATAAAAAAATGTATTTTTGGTTTTGTTTAATACGAATTATGCATACTTTTTACTATGCTGTATCCCAACCCAGCACAAGGTTCTTAGCCTCACATATTTATTGATACGTTATTTTTTTGTAATACATATATTTGCAGGAAAAAATAAATAAATTAAATAAATAGTACACTTTTTATTAACTTTTACTTACTATCGGTAAAAAACCATTATGGTTCATTAAAAATGGTAAGCCTGAAATTGCAGTGAATTATATAACGTCACATCCTTCCATAAACCGTCATTATTCCTCCCACACAATCGGATGGCGAAATAAACGACCTAAAAAAACAATTATAGTGTTTTTCGCGTGCTCGTATGTCGACATAGTCATTCATAGTATCTACTTAAAAAAACATTGATTCACAGAGATATCCATCTAAATTCCCGGACTTTTGACCGAAAATTAGTATAATTATATAACCAGCTTCAAAATGCTTTTAATATAGCTATTTTCTTGATACAAAAATAGCAAATAAATAAAAAATAATAGTACGTTATACAGAATATATTATTATTTAACAAAAAAGTTTAAATTCATTGAAACAGTGAGAAAAACATTTCAAGAAGAGAATGTGGAAGTATAGGCATTTACTGGGCTTATGACCGGTCACTGGCTGGTTTAAATAACCACTTCACGCACTGTAACATTCTTAATTCTGCCTATGTTTAAACATTTACATTTCCTCAACTTTTCCATTCGTTGACCTTTTTTTTTTTTTTTTCATTTATTGGGGATATCAACAGTAATACATGTAACAAAAATATAACAAATAAAATATACAGTGAATAAAATCAATGACAGATATCCACAGAAATACATTAAATACACGTACAATACATACTGGTGTGTTTGTGTGAGTGTAAGTAAGTAAGGGGGTGGGTGAGTGGGTGTTATATTGGAATGAGGGTGGACATGTGTGTAAATATTGCACAAGTGTCAAGTGTCGAAAATATAAATATATATAAAATATTAAGAATTAGAGAAAAAATATAATAAAATAAAATAAAATAAGATAAAATAAGACTTTATTATTGAAACTAAGTATAAGACAAAAAAGTATGTTTTAAGACGCGCATTTTAAATGTTATTTTTTTACAATCAAATGGATCAATAAGGGAAAGTTCAAATTATATTCACTAGCAAAACGTATTAGTGGAGAGTTCTTGGCATAGTTCATACGAACTGCTGGCACATAAAATAGAGAGCTCGACGTGTGACGGGTGCGGTAGCCGGGGACATTTAATGATAACTCCGACAAAAGAGCCGGACTATCAAGGCGTTTGTGAAGTAAAATCCAGCCTTGTGTACAAACATTTGAACATGCCTAAAATATACACCAACCGCAGAGTACATTGATCATTTTTGTTAAACGAAAGTAAGATTATCATTCTTACGATTCAGGTGTCAAACAAGGGACTATGAAACATTTATGTAAAAAAAAAGGGTATTTTTGTATATTTCATGTCAACCGTATCAGGAATCGAACCCGAGACCTCTTCCATTATTATTGATTAATTAACCTGAATTCAGATGCAAAATACATAACAAACATTTCCATTGGGATTTCATTGTTATTTTCACAAAAGATGTAACACTCGACGTTGAAAAACAATTCCTTTGCCATATAGTTTTCGTTGTTGGATTTTAAAAATGCATAGTACCTATTAGCGTTATTACAAACAGTTATAAAAATGTGCAATGTAAGCCTATTAAAGTCGGCTTCTTGTCCATTTTTAACAATTACGTTCAAAGCGAAATGAGCTTTGCAAATATTCCATTACTAACTAAGGTATTCCCTTGGTTCTGTATTGCTTACAAACATTAAATTTAATGTTTTACGAGTCTCTGACAATGGATGTGCTTTTGCAAGACCATTCCGGGATATCAAATTTCTTCTCCTAACAATGAATCCCATACATAGTTTTGTTTTGTTCTTCATTTAGTTATGCAGTGAAGCAAATCTTTGCTCAGTACAATGCAACCGAACAGGATGAAAAACAGCCATTTACAATAATAAATTGCATTCTGGATTGCGAGCAATTTCTTATGAATAAAGCTTAGCAAACACTTGTACTGGTAGAGTTGAAAGAATGATGTCTAAGTGTCTTTATTATAAAAAGTACACGAATTTCAATTTTAAATTCTGATTTTACTAAATGTTATTTAATATTTGGATATAACCACTTACCGACTTTTCCATGTCTACCGGTTTCGAGGCGTTCCCGTCTCTTTGTCAGGACACCAATTAAACAAACATGCAAACCAACACCAATATAGTCCTTTATACGATGTTCCACTGTAATGGTCACCCTATTAAAACTATTAAGCTCACCCCCTCCCTCCATCCCCTCTACTTTTTTCATTAATTCTCAAACAACATAATATTTTTATAATTTAATCAGTGCATGTGCTTATTAAAATGCATGTCGTGTTGGTTTTATATTTTGTGCAACAACTATAGTGGGTTTTGCATGTTGGTTTGCATGTTGGTTTAATTAGTGTCCTGACGAAGAGACGGGTACGGCTCGAAACCGGTAGACATAGAAAAGTCGGTAAGTGGTTATATACAAGTATTTAATAACATTAATCGAAATGTTTGACCACAAAGTTAATGATTGAAATATTAATAATATCTGATTCATACGAGACATAACAAGACTTGGCCTTTTATATATTTAGGGCCTTACTTATTAGATTTCCTTATACTAAGGAATAAATATACCCGGTGTAACTATTTGTACCCGGTATACGAAAAAGACGCGGTAAAATTTACTTGTACTTAAACACACACTTTTTTTTTACAAAACACTCAGTTATCCCTGAAGATGGCTCCTGCAATGGTAGCCGAAACGTCTGAACAAATCCAACGCACACGGTATCACCCAAAAAGTAAACATATTGATAACAGTGACCGTGAAAACCTTAGTACCTATTTACGAAAAAGGCTACTTATAAAAACATTTACGACGTAGTATAACTATACTGAGGTTGTTCCATCGTTTATTTTTTGAGCATATCACATTTCTGCGTACATTTATGAAAAAGGTGCGTATGCTTGTGCATTTACTCATACTTGTATATGTTATTCGTAATAGTATTAGTTATTCTTGTTAGTATTAGTAAAGAAACAAAACGGACTAAACAATTAATAAGACAGGCGCCGTGGCGCAGTTAGTTAGACGGCCAACTGTGAAACTGGCGTCGCGGGTTCGATTCTCGCCAGTTGCAAGAAAAAAATCCAAGAAATATTTTGTTCTTAATTGGTCTGGGTGTTGTGGTGTATTTTTTCATCATCGTGCTCTATATCCCCTCTATTCCACTTGCTGACAAGCCTCAAAATAGAGGCTTAGCGGGTATTCCTTTTTAAAAAAATGTCAAGCGTAACGAAATCCAAGGCAATCAAAAACGATAGTGATATTTTTGGTTTTATTTTATTATTGTTGTGTTTCAGACTTGGAATTTCTTCCAAAAGAACAAACTAAATAGTGTTTGTTTTCTGAGCATCATGAACTTTTGAAACAGAATATTCATTTAAATAATTAAAGAATGACGATTGATAGATAGCTAACCACGCTAAAATTTACATTAGTCATAAAAAAAAATTATCACACACCAAAATAAAATATGCCGTTGAAAAATGTTAAGAGGCATATATTTTCTATTTTAAAAACAAAATAAATAAAACGATTTTGGTTTCAACCACTATTTTTTTTTCCACCGACCGGTTTCGAAGCAAGCTTTTTCGTCAGGGTGGACTTGACTTATAAATTATTTCCTATTTTTTCTTATCTTTAATACACATTTCAGTTTAATGCAATCCTGGAAATTCGAGGATAAACACATATTCACTCCTTACTTTTTTTCTGATGAACATATTGAAGATATTATTATTTACAAACCTAAGTCACGTAAATTAAATTATTTTGAAAAAATTGTATGTAAATTGGACCAGTAATTATTGATTATTTAAAGAACAAACATACATATGTTCGTTCATTTATATATATAGATAGATTTGTAAGAAAAAATCTATTGGATTATCTGCTGCATCGTTGTTTCAATTTGAGGTTTTTTTATTCAACAGTTAAATAAATATACTAATTTTTTTTAGACTTAATATTCACCAGCAATAAGCATTACTTCATCATCATAATTTCCATATCTGTACCCAATGATGCATAGAGCACTAATTTTTCACTCAAATTGCAGCATAACTAAATCATTTTGGTAACCTAGAAGGTAAGGTGATCACTCTTACGATTCCGGAGCTAGTCCAGGAACAAAGAAATACTCCATTTAAGAACTTTAGAATTAATGTTTCATTTGTTCGTGTTGTTATGAAATCAATATTTTTTTAATAAAAATATTTCTAAAAAGATTTACTGTCATCGGTAAATGTTTTACCATCTCATTGTAATACGACGCTTGTTCTGCTTTTACTAGCAAAACTCGCGTTATATAACCGAAGGTTTTCACTTTCATTCTGAATTTATAGTATTGTGAGGAGCACTGTTTTGCGAAACATTTTTACCCATACAAGTTTTTTGTGCATTTTTATGTCTTACTTGAAGAAGAAGCAACAATATATTTTCATTTAAGTAGCGATTTCACAAGAAAATATATTGTTCATGCTCAGCTTTGCTATTTTTCACGCTTGTAGTTTGTTTAAGTTTATGTACAATAAATTTCTTTGCAATTTCTAAAGTAAAGTTAGAACTCTTGTTTTTGTCAACAAAATCTTTTAAGAACATACTTGTATTTTTTTTGGATAAAATAAAAGCTTGCATACGCATTAATATGTTTATTTTTTACTCTGATTAGCATCAATCGTAACACCATTAATAATTTGATCCGCGGAAACAAATGATTAATCATTCGCTTTCAGATGTCAAGATTTAGATCCAGGCCAAAGACAAGAACATTCAAAATAAATATTTCCTACTGACGTGATCGGAAACGAAACTCAGGCACAACAAGGCGTTCGCATATAATTGTTGAATACCAACTTGCACATAAAATAATTACGTAAGGATGAACATGGGTACCTATTTGCTTTTTATCAGCTTTACCAAAAACTATCATCGTTTTAAAAGAAAAGAAGTATTTTTTTCTGAAAAAAATTAGTAACTCTTGTATTAATCTAACTAGGAAATATGTAAAAGAAAAAAGATTTATAATATAATAAAA
This sequence comes from Micrasema longulum, assembly GCF_059751315.1. NCBI lineage: Eukaryota > Metazoa > Arthropoda > Insecta > Trichoptera > Brachycentridae > Micrasema > Micrasema longulum. Next base: position 347,982 of record NW_028277737.1, read on the forward strand.
TTGTTAACTTATAATCATCTGCAGTAGATTTTTGCCTCATTTGTCTAGTGCACAATTTCACCACGTTTTCTGAACTGATGTTCAGAATGTTCGCAAATACAACGGAGCTGGTAGACACGCAACACGTTTAGCGAAGAAAGTTAGAATAATGGCACAATTAATCTATTCAACTATTTTCCATCGTCAAAAATCATGATCTCATTAAAAGCTCTCATTACACGACATTGTGGAGCAACAATTAATTAAACATCGTTAATTACACCGCTTCCAGTACCGTGTTCCGCGCACTCAAAATGGCAGCGAATCCGCATTATTGGACGGACAATGGCCGTCGAATGTTTTCACACACTTTTGTGCTTGTCCTTGGTCGGCTGTGTTTATGAGGCCAAATAAAATCAGACAATGGAGGCTGCTATTATTTGACTGAATATATTACGGAGTGAGGCAATTCTTGTACATCAAACGCACGCACATGGGCTAATTAAATTACCAAATCTATGCGCGGTTCGGTGCGCGCGGCGCCATTGTTCCTTATTGGCTTTTTGTTTTTAGAACCCGCTTTTGGCAGGATTTTTGTTCGATCGTTTATTCCTTTTAAAACGGGATGCATTGTTCAGTATTCAGGTGTACTGTAATTAATTTTCGTTTCTAAATTAGGGGATTTGTTTTTCGGTGTATCAAATGAATAATAAGGAAAATAATTCATTTATTTTATTTTTTTGCAGAAATTAGTATTGAACATCGATCAAAAATGTAATTCAGTTAAAATGAAGTTATTTTATGTAAATTTAATCAATTGATTAACAAAGTTACTTATTTCAATAAAAATTTAACTGTGTTAAAAAAAACATTATTTTTTTGTCACTTTTAAAATGGGTTGTTAGAAAACGCAACGAGTATTTTACTTTTTTTAACTCAGCTTTTTTTGTGCCAATATAAAAGAAACAATTCATATTAGAAGTTCAATTAAATTAACGGGCCATCAGTTGACTTTTATGAATCAATAAAATGAAAACCTTTTCACTTTTATAATATTATATAAATTTATACAAACAATGAATGTACAGATATAATTGACAGCCAAAAAGATCAGTTATATAATTGCAAATAAATGGTTTTGTTTTTTTTTTTAATATGAGAAAGAAAATGCAATAAAAATAAAAATAAACACATTTACACATAAACTAGTTGAATAACTATTTATATAAGGGGTTTTCCAATAGAAATGATACAATTTTAAATAGCTACAATTGCAACGCTGCATAATATTTTTTTATCATTCCTTGTGTCATTTGAGTTCAGTATAGTATGCCATTGAATCATGGAAAGATACACGCTTCAACAACATTTCAAAATTATTAAATTGTTTTATCAAAATTAGTGTTCATATGTAAATACTGAAAGAAATTTAAGAATAATTCATGGACGACATTATTCAGTTAATCGACACACTATTCGTCGAATTGTAGCCAAATTTGAAAATAAATTTACTTTACGCGATACAAGAGTACCAGTACGACAAAGAAATGCACATCCACAAGATAGTTTTTAATGCAGTAGCAGCAAGTGTAAGAGATAATCTAAATTTATCAATTGAACTTCTTCTTTAAGAATTTAATTTCTCAAACAACAAAATGGAGAATTTTAAGAAAACATTTAAGTTTACACCCTTACAAAATGCAATTGGTTCAAGAATTAAAGCCAACAGACCACCACCAACGTCGTTTATTTGCTGATTTTGCTTAAGAACAAAGCAATGCAGATCCATTTTTTACCGTTCATTGGTGTTAAGTGATGAAGCTCATTTTTGGTTAAACGGTTATGTAAACAAACAGAATTGCAGAATTTGGAGAAACGTGTTATTGGTGAAATAACACCAAATTTATGTGAAAAAGTGATGGAAAATTAGGTTGACACAATGCTGTATGTACAGAGAAGTCGTGGTGCTCACATGAACAATATTATTTTTCATACTTAATGGCATAATGTAACATTTCAAATTTAAAAAAAAATTATGTCTCACTGAATAATCATCACTCATTATGAAAGATCCTTTACAAACTTATAATCGAGTATCAACTTTCTAATTTTGCTCTTGTTACATAGTGTGTTAAATTTATTTTTTTAGCAATAAATTAAAAATGCTAGGCACTAAATAATTAAGAGTTGTATCGTCATACTTATTACAAAATATTGGTACTACTTAGCCATCATTATACGTGACGCTTGTATTATGGTTATGTTTAAGATACTTCTACCGGTGAATAAATTATACTAGTTTTTTCGTGATAAAACCACCGATTCTCGCCTTTCTCGTCCAATTTCGAACATCCAGGAAACATTGCACCAGGACCCTAAGGATATCCTTCTCAAAAACTTTACCGGTAGAGGTCGCCCCGTCGCTTCCCAAGAGATGTAGCAGAAGTATTTCCCTTTATAACAAAATAACAACATCCTTTCTCGGGGAAACGGCTGTTGAAAACTTATTTTCCGTGGAGAGAATATTTGCCATTCTTAATAGACGTCCGACGACACTTCTTCAGATCTGTACTTTACTTTGTCTACTAACATATTTGTAAACGTACATACAAAATACTTTATTTTACGGCATGCAGAATTGTTTTTTGATATCGTCAGACGTTACGCTATAAAGTAAGTATGCGTCCCTCGATACAAATGGCGGACTTCGTGGTGTAGCGGTTAAGACACTTGAGTCTCGCACGGAAGCTTCCGGGTTTGATAACTAGTGAGAAAAAAAATATCAAAATATCATTTTTCTCAAGCCTAGGTGTTCTGTACTCTAATTCGCTACTACACTGGCTCATCAGGCATATAATAAATATTCACATTCTATCACTTCTTCACAATATTTTGAATAATCCCACTTTGCCTGTTTATATGAGAGAGCTCTTCCAACCTCTATCACAACATGGACAATCTCTTCGCTCTAGAAACGAGAGAACCCTTTCAATACCCCTTCACCACTCTAATTTTATTGCCTCCTTTTTCACAGTAGAAGCTGCTCAATTGTGTAATCTACCCACTAATGCTACAGACGTCACTTTTGTATTTACATTTAAATCAAGATTGAAATGTCAGTATCTAAATGTTTGAGTTGTTTCTATTTCTTTCTTCTTTCCAAACTATCACCTCTCTTCTCCTCTCTTTTTTTTAGTTACTAAATTTTTTAGTTCAATTTTATTTTAAATTGCTATATAAAATTATATTCTGTAAAAATTTGTCCATTTACTTGTAATTTATTCAAACTGAACGGTTTGGGTAGGTAGGAAGAAATTGGCTTAAAGCAATATGCCAGCCCTTATATGTATATAAATTGTATATGTACAAAAAGTGTAAAAAATCAAAAAATATAATTCAGCCTCCTAGTCTATTGTGGTGCAAAAAGAAAAATACATCAGAGTACAGAAAAGATGTAGGTTATTTATAAAAATAAAAATAAAAAAAAACATAAAAAATATATAAATGTGAAAAAAAAACTTCATTTTATGTCTGTAAAATGGCATATTTTGACCTTCTTGCAAGAATGGTAAGACATTATGAAATGCCCGTTATTTATCGGTTACCCGGTATTGGGCATAAGACACATTTTCTTACAAGTCGAAACAGAAACATAACTGACCGAAGACATTAAAAAATAATGCACGTTATTTGAAGTTGACTATACGGATTGTTATTAAACTTGTTAATAAACCGAAAAAACTCTTACTCATATTACCAAAATATTACACCAAAAATGTGTCCTAATATAGTTTATTCAAATATGTACTTAAATGTTGCACACTTCACGACCAAGCGGGTTAAGGCTGTCAATCTTTGCACCGTAATGGACAATGGTATGTTATATAAACAATATGTTTCCGCAGTTGTTTTAAGTTAAGAATATTGGGGTACCCAATTAGGAGTGGACTATGGGAAATATTGTTTTTTTTTTCTTATTGTAAATTGAGCTTTTTTAATTTTAATATTTTATTTTTAACACATTTCTTTTGTTTCAAGTCAAGTCTGTACATTTCAAGTCTAGTTTTATAGATCATACCCATCTTACAATACGCTCTCTATCGTTACCTTTGCAGAAAAACGCAAAGAGGATCTGTGGAAAGATTAACTCGGCGATAGGCTCTGGATAATGTCATCCGAAACCACAAACACCGCTCACAGTTTGGACTTCTCTGCGTGGAAAAATCTCAATAGACTAAGGGTAGGATGTCTAGGTGCAAATACAATCAACAGAGGTGGGGTTTTCTGGGGGGAGATGACATGAACTGTGATTGTGGAGAGGTGCAGGATGATCCTCATCTGCTGCGGTGTCCACAAACGCAGTCAACTTGTGATAATAATGATTTGAGGATGACCACTGACAAGGCAATATCTGTCGCTGCACACTGGAGTGGCAATGTCTGAAGTCCGGACCCGATAAGTAAGTACGAGACAAAAAGACGTGGTCTTTTAGCTCCATAGGTTCGATGTTATATTTTATAAACATTATTAAGTTTGAAATGAATATGATTAGTTTGTTAATTATACGTTTAATAAGAAGCTTGTGTAACTTTAAAACCGGTGAGTAGGAAAAAAATGGTTAAAAACAAAGTGTTTTGAGTATGTCCAAATGCTTGCAGACTGGCTGGATTTTTTCCCTAGGGAGATGTTTATATTTAAATTTGTTGCAACAGAGAGGGAAAACATTTTTGAGAAAGGAATATGGGAGTCATTTACAGGGCTTATGACCTGTCATTAGCTGGTTTAATTGGCCACTTTACACACTGTGCAACATTCACTATTCTGCATATGTTTGAACATCCACATTTCCTCAACTCTTCCATCTGTTGACCTTTGTGATGTAAAAGAGCTGAAACCTTTAGCATGCGGGTGAGATTCATCCTGCTGAACCAATTCACTTACTAGGCAACGCCTGAAAACGATTTTCCAATTTTGTATACTTCTTCTTTTACCAGGTAGTTACTTTAACAATGTTTTGAGTTCTCAAAAATGTTTTCCCTCTCTGTTGCAACAAAATTAAACATAATGTACATTTTATTGGATTGAGAAAAGAGGGAAGTGAATTCTTCACTGACACTAAATTGCAAGGTAGGTAAGTGCATTCATTTGTTTTGAAGTTTAGTAGCAAAATATGTAAAAAATAACGCAATTGCAACTACAAAATCCAAAAACAAGTAAAACCCGCAAACTTAAGCGTCTACCTGCTATCCGGTGAGTGGCGCAATCAAGGTATTTTTTTATGTAATTTTGGTTTTAACGCATATGTGTTAAAATAAATACAAAAATTGACCTAGTGATTTGGGAATACCAATTATCTAATTCAACAATGTTTGACAGCAAGTCTGCAAGCACTTGGACATACTCAAACATGGTTTAATAAGTTATTCACCTAGTCTAAAACGCTTTTCCCGGGGTCTGATTCTCTTTCACACACAGAACTGTATTGTTTATCCGTCTGGACACGACATAAAATCGGATGTATTATTCCATAAAAACTGGTAAACTAAAATCGATTTTTATGTATGTAAATTTAAACGGCGTGAGAGTAAAAGGGCGAGGCAAGAGCGGAATAACCAAGTGGGTAGGAAATACTTGAAGTAACTCCCTCTTTTCAGCTGCAAACTTTTGGCTTTATCCCATAATTACGATTCAGGTCAAATGTTCCGGAACTGCACCAGTTTGCAGTCAAACTTTTCAATACTACTCTGCCATCTTGCGAAGTAATCTGAAGTTGGATGTAGGAAGGGAGAATGCAGCGCCACTGGAGGTTGCTAAACGGTACCCAAACGGAGAAACAGAACTCTGATTAAAAGGTTCATTTTTTGCAACTTATTGCAACGCATTACTTTAAAAAGGAACTTCAAGGAAATTATATGTATCGCGATAACAATCGTTCAGTTCATTAGTACAAAATCTCCAAATTACAAGTTTACGAGAACATATACGTGAATTGTAGTAGATAACGAAAAACTGAATAAAGTTAGTGAAATTAAACATTTGGGTGTAATGATGGATTCCAAACTTACATTTCATAAAAATACTAGGATGGTAAAGAAAAATACTTAAAAAATTTTAAAAAATAAGATGAATTAGAAGATTTGTTAATAAGGATTCATGCAAAATTATTTATTTTACAATTATTGAACCACACATTAACTACTGTATCAGAATATAATTTTTATCAAACCAAGAAAATTTAAACAAACACATGTATTTATTTATTTATTTACAAATATAAGTTTATTGCACATTATTTGAGACATAAGTCCCAACTTCATTGGACTAAAAGTCCTGTGTTGAGAGATGGGACTAGCAATAAGTTGACACAGACACATGAGACACCACAAATATACGATCAGAAACATCACAAATAAATATATATATTTTAATACATATATATATGGCACATCAATATGGTAAACAGTCAACTCAAACGTTCGGAAAATCATCAAGGAGTTTCCTACTCAAACCTCTCCCACTAAGGAAAAACCAGTCCTTAACTACTTTCTTGAAAATAGTTTTTGTCATTGAGAGCTTAATTTGCTCTTCCAAAACATTGAACACTCTCGGTGCGATAAATGAGAGATGTCTTTGAGCAACCGTCGTATGGGTTTTGGGTATGACGTAATTTATGCTTTGACCTTTCCTTATTGTTCGACCAGAAGTGTGTAAGTGCTTCTTTTAGGTACAGTTGTCTAATATCCAGCACCTTCATGTATTGGAACATATTACAAAACAAAGCTTTAATAATCATTTTGAAAAAAAAAACAGGTACCCAAGTGTAAATGTGATGTTAAATGAATTAAAAGTACTAACATATAAGCAAAGGATATTTTACAATACGGTGATATTTATTTATAATAATATTGATTCAACAAAAAAAAACACAGAATTTCAGAAAAAGTTATCAAAGCCAACATGAACATTGAACATAATCACAAAACAAAAGAAAAAAAAATCAGACTCCCATTTAGAAATAAAGGAAAGTCACAATATTCAATTTTATATAAGGCTATTAAAAAATATTAATAAATGGGAAAAAACATTTATGAAGAAAAAAAAAATATCCAAATTCAAGCAGAAGGTTAAATAATATGTGTTCAATAACTTGTCAATGAAATATATGTACATTGTTATTATTAGAGCACACATATAAATATGTTTATGAGTGCCCTATTACAAGATTAAAACAAAAAAAAAAAAAGGGGGGGAAAAAAATTCCAATCATGCAAGAGCCCAAGAGGTTCGATTACCGACATAGTGGACAAATATTATTTATTATAATGTTAGTATCTGGATTGGCACTTGAAGCGTAAGGCTGATCATCTTACAGTGCGTTCATATTTTCAACGTGTTCGTGACTGTCAATGAACCAAGTCTACATACAACTTTCGTTTGTCTTAGTAGGCACACTAGAATATTTTATTGACAAGTTATCGTATTGGCTAGTCTAAATATATATGACACATCGGCATTGCTTCAAATGGTGTAAAGAAAAATGAAAAAACTTGATGAAAAAAATATGGTTTTATTATAACATGTTAGTTACGCCAACGACACTGTTTTGCTGGCGGATACCATTACCGATCTTCAAGAGCTGTTTAATAGTGTGGATGCGTTTGGCAAACAACTGGCTTTAACACTTAATGTTGGTAAAACAAAATGAATAACATTTGGCCGACTTGATTACTCGGCATTTTCTTTCAAATTGAAGGGTAGTAACATTGAAAAGGTGGACAAGTTTAAATACCTCGGCAGCACTCTAACAGAGACTCTCAACCCAGATATAGAAATTAAATGCAAAATTGAGACAGCAAGAGCTGCTTTTAATGAAATGAAATCCCTATTCTGCAATGCTAATCTAAACTTGAAAATAAGGCATAGATTGGTAAAATGTTATGTGTGGTCGGTATTGTTGGGTGGCTGTGAGACTTGGAATCTGAAGGTGAACACTATGAACAGGCTGAAGGTTTTTGAGATGTAGTTGCATTGCAAAATGCTTAAGATATCTTAGACAGACCTGATAACAAACTCAGAAGTCTTTAGTCGAGTTAAAACAAACAGAGAACTCTTAACCACCATAAAAATTCGTAAAATTTTGTTTCTGGGGCATAAAATGCATGGAGAAAACTACCATTTACTTCATTTAATTTTGAAATGCAAGATTAGGGGTCACAGAGGGGCTGAAAGAAGACAGATGTCCTGGCTGCGAAATATACGAGACTAGACAGGCTTCAGGACTGTGGAGCAGACTTTCCGGGCAGCACAGGACAGAGAGACTTTTGCCAGAGTGATTTCCAACGTTGAGGATACCTGACAGGGCACTAAGAGAAGAAGTTAAGTTTTTTAGGTTCTCCTAGAAATTCTGTTTTTTTGAATTATGCCTATTATTTTATCAAATTTACGATGTGTTACAAACGAAATATCCAAAAGGTCTTAATATTTATTACATGTGTTTGATTATTTGTTAATTTATCGATTGTATAAATTATTTAAAACGCCGGTACATCGTTAGAAAGTTTCACAGTTTCCAAGCTAAACAACTCTAAAAGTTGGAAGGGACATCCAAGATGGACATTTCCAAGAAATTGAATTCGAATGTTAAAACTGCCAAGTAAAGGAATAACCTCAAACAAATAGGTTACATTAGGACCTGCTAGTTTGGGGTTCTTTGAGAAGGGTTCAGAGAAGATTAAATAAAAACTTTTCATTCGAACCGAGTTTTGACGTGTGAACATGTAATTCCGAGGGGACATAAATAATTCATTTACTTCATCAAATATTATGCGAATATGTATGTACACATGTATATACGTATTTATAAGATTAATTACTAAAGTAATTTTTAAAAAACCCTCAACATTCAACACGGAAAGTCTTTATAACATATTTAAGGTTCATAAAGAAGACACTCTTTATAAATTAAATTCCATTATGCAAATTTATAAACAAGAAAAAATAAAAGAGTTTGAGATGAATAAGTCACTCAGATACCAACATTATATTAAAATTCCTAAATTCTAAAGAAGTCATGGTCAAAATGGCTTTGTCTTTAAAGGTGTAAAAAATTATAACAATCTCCCCAGTGAACTAAAAAAAATTAAAAATAATATTTTAAAAACTTAAAGTAAATCTAAATATTTTTTTTAACACGTGTAAAAACTGGATTTAATTTTAATTAGTATGAATGTATTATTATTTTATGTTTTTTTTTAATATATTCTATGTTTTTATTTTTTACTCATATGCTCGTATATTCAAAATTGTATAAACTCTTATAAATAAACAACTACAACAGTGCAAGTCACTCTCCAAGCACAAGAGTTAGTATTTTTTTGGAGCGTTATAGTGATAACATTTACTAGATGCATAAAATTAGATCTGTATAGATTTTTTTTAAAACATGTACCTTTTATGAAATTAATCAATTAAAAAAGCCAAGGCAAGGCCTGAAGAATCCAACTTTAGTGGTGAGTGAGAAAAATCAAATTTAATTTATGGGATCTCAACGTGAATGGAACCCGGAACCTTCCGTTCTTGAGTTAAGTGGCTTAACTACTATTACACCACTAAGGCCACCGATTTTTTTTTTCATGAGGTAAACAAACAGTTTGTACAAAATACATTGTTTTTTTTTTTAATATTATTAGTGTAGGACACCCATGCACACACCAAAAATATTGTCTACACTGGAGACATAATAATTCAAATTATTTCAAATAACACAAATTTAGAAAATCATACATTAAATAGATGTATCTTATAATAATAATTTGTTAAACATGTGCATCTTTCAATATTTCTATGATTTTTGACTGCATTTTACGTCCATTGTCATGAAAAAATCAACCTCGGTAAATCTATAATTATATTGCTCGCACATTCTAGGTATTACAAATTATTTTTAATAATTAATTGACTCGTTGTCTACGTAAAACAGACAATTTGGTCTTGTCGGTCTATTTGGCACGAAATGGAAGTCTTTCAATTAAATTAGAAGAATCAATATTACTGTTTATTAGTTTATCAATACCGAGATATAAAAATAAAATAAAAGCATAAATAGCAATAAAAAAATCTGTGCCCAGGCCGATGAAGAATATAGTTCAGTGTGAAAAATAGAGCCAGAATTCTAGACGGGTATTTTTGGCTCAATGGCTGCTCTCAGATAAAAATCCTGAAAAAAAGATCGAGTAGAAAAATGTCCACCTTTTAGTGTATTGGTTTGTGTTCGCCTATCATGCCTAAGGTCTCGGGCTCAATTCCCAGGAAGGTTGAGTTGAAATATTTTTATAAAGTTTATACTTGAAGCACTAGCTTTGTGGTTATTCATCATAATAAAATAAATAAAACAACTTTGTTTTTAACCACTAATTTTTATTTTTCACCGACCGGTTTCAAAGCAAACAAGCTTCTTATGGTTGCGATTCAATCTACATTGGAAAAACTAAAAAAAACTTTCATATTAGAGTAAAAGAACACTTAGATGCTTAACTTTTTTTTTTTTTTTTTAATTCGTAAATCATCTGATAGAAAATTATCATAACTTCAATAAAGACACTGGATTAAAAGTACTTCATGTTGAAAATAAAATATAAAATTGAACAACTTAGAAATCTTAGAAATTAAAAAAGCGATTCATAATAATAAAACAATAATTAATAACAAAATAAACAATATTTCCTTTAGTCCTCTCCTGTCCAACTTCAAAAATAATGATATAAAATTACAATCCGTGTAAGGAAAAAACATCTTGATTTATTGGGTCCACGTGTAGTATTTAGTTAACATGATAAAAATAAAAAAAAGGAATAAATTCATTAGTTACGTAAACCTTAACGAAGAAGCTTGTTTGCTTTGAAACCGGTCGGTGGAAAATAAAAATTAGTGGTTAAAAACAAATTTGTTTTATTTATTTTATTGAAATATTTTTGTTTATAAAGAACATTTTCCACTGAAATATTTCATTGTCCCTAGACTGGCACCTGAAGCGTAAAACTAATCACCTTGCCTTCCTCTAACAGATGATCAAAATACGCTGGATTTGATTGAATAGTGCAGTGCCTTTTGCATCACCAGATTCGGATAAGGGATTGATGTTTTTTTTTTTTTTTAAGGAATAACCCGCTAAGCCTTTATTTTGAGGCTTGTCAGCAAGTAGGATAGAGGAGATATGGAAAGAGGTAATGAAAAATACACCACAACACCCAGACCAATTGAGGAAAAAATCTTTCTCGGATTATTTCTTGCAACTGGCGGGAATCGAACCCGCGTCGCCAGTTTCACAGTTGGCCGTCTAACTAACTGCGCTAAGGCGCCATCATGATGATAAATAGAAATAACTTATATTCAATCGATTTGTTTTAAATTTATGGATTTTTATTAGTGCGCTAAATACAGCGTATGACTATTCTGTTACAAAAAGGTAAGGCGATCACCTTTACTATTCAGGTCCCAGCACTGGTACATTAAATATTGTAGTGTTGAACCACATTTTTAATCAATATTTCGTGTCGACCTTCAAAGGAATCGAATCCGGGACCTCAAGTATGGTAGGTGAATGCGGCACCTACTACATCGCGAGGTGAACTTATCTCCACTTGATTTTCCGATTCGTTTTTTTTCACCCGAGAGCAGCAATCGAGCCAAAAGTGCTTGTTCAGGATTTTGGTTTAATTTTACACACATAACAGTATTCTTAATCCTCCCAGACACAAAGAGAATATGTGTCTTTATGTAGGTGTAATTATGGAGATAATGATTATTGATACGCTGATATTTTAAATATGATGCGTCTGTTAGATGGCCAACACATATTCCTATTTAAATTGTAATTATAGATTTTTAGTTTTTTATTGATTGAATTTTTGAAGTTCACCAATATTTTTTACTTTTTTTTTAGAATGTTTTTTAAAATAGGTTTTTACTGTATATATGCTTTTTTTTTCTTACATCTTTTACTTCATTTTTTAATATGTTATTTGCTTTTTACTACGTATTTTGCTGTTTTTTTTATTACGTTTTTTGCCATACATATATATTTTTTACTTTGTCTTTTACTATGATTCTTACCATGAATTTTGTTTAACAAAGTATTTTACTGGGTTTTTAAATGTCATTTTTACTAAGTCTTTTATTGTGTTTCTTAAAATGTTTTTGGTTTAGCTAAGTATTTTACTGAATTTTCAAATACGTTTTTTGCTACATTTTTTACCATGTAATGTTACTATGTTTTTCAATTTATTTTTAGTATGTCTGCTACCTTCATTATTATTTGTGTGTATTGATTACTGTTTTTATAATTTTAGACAGTCAAAACAATTTTCTATAAATGTGTTATTTTATGTTTATTATATGATAATAAATATTAATAATTTTGACTCAGAACCTGAACTAAATTTTACATCATGAAAAATAAATATACTCATATCTTTTTAATATCCTTTTTCTTACTAGCTACGTTTTTCTTACAACATTTTTATCGAAATATTTAATGAAAAATCAGGTAGGCTTCTTAGGGGAAACTTTAATAAATATCAGAAGGAAATGGATTTTTTCAGCAATGAGAAAACGTTTCGTATTATATTTAGTAGATTGATACTTTACATCAGGAATCTCCAAGCTGCGGCCCGCGGGCAAACCGGCAAATCCGGCCCGATACAGTTTATTTTGATTACATTGTATACCCAACAATTTAAATAAACCATACAGAATAAAAATCTGATGTTTTCATTTAACCACCAAATAGTAAACACGGTAAATTGTATACGTATTGAAATAAAACGTTTGTACCGTAATTAATGATATAAGATTTTTCCTAAGAAATATTCCCTTCTCAAAAGTATCTTGCCTATCTTTTGTAATTTAACATAGTTATGCAGAAAGCAGCCAGTCAAAGAAAAGTGAAACTGAGATAATAGCATATTTATGAAACGAGAGAATAATCGAATCTACACAACAGTTCGAATGTTTTTGACTTTAACCAATGATAAACAATGAATACATGAGGTTTTTTAATACTAAAAACAAGAATCTTTTTGTGTATTTGACCCGTTTTAATGATTTTTAAAGTATCGTAAGACTTTTCTAGTGTTGCGAGTGTTTTTTGCAAATTGAGAAATGCCATTTTTGTGATCGACACTATTTTCAGTAGGTGATTATTGCAGTTTTTTTTATAAATTAAAGTGGGCTGTTTTTAGCAGAACATAGAATCGACCTTACTGCACCCGAACACACAAATATATATATTTTTTAATTGTGGTCTGGCTGCTTTTTGCATAGCTATGTTCAATTAATTCAAGTCTCGATAACTACCTATGATGTAAAATCCAGCCTGTCTACAAAAATTTAACGATACAAATACCTGCCAGTATCCTGGTGTAAAGTAACTCATATTATCACTTATATGAGAACGCATTTGATATTACCTTAGAGTAATAACCTAATAAAGTAGCCCATACGGAGAAAACCATTCTATGATTATTGACCACGAAGTTAGCTACAGATTTCAGCAATACAACGGGCCGTAGGTACTTGGGTTGAGAATTTTAAGCGCAAACCGCAAAGGTCCATTACACGTTAGTTGTTAAACAAAAATTTGAAACGCTTTTATTCTATGTAATAGAGTTTGAAGGCTCTCTAGAAAATTTTTACTTTAAGGATGTAACTAGTTATTGTCGGTACATATTTGGACATTTTTGAGTAGTTTCGGCTAACTTGAAGCAATAAGTTTTTTTAAAAAGGCTCCCGGGGATCAGTTCAATTGAATGTAGTTATGCGTAAAGAAGCCAGTCATAGAAAAGTAAAACTGATAATAATAATTATGCGTTTGATCAGTTTCAATAATGTTTAAGTCTAGGCTGACTTCACAACCTAAGATGTGAATTTCGCAGAATACAGCCAACCCTAGTAAAACTCTGATATATGTTGTGTCATTATGTATTGGACAATATTATGTTATATTTATTATTATGATTTTTTACACCACAACAGGCCAGGAGGGCCAATTACAGTGGTAAATCACAGCGCAGAACGACCAGGCTAAAAAAAAATCAAATTAATTTCTCACCGGGTATCGAACCCGAAACCTTCCGTGCCTGAGTCAAACGTTTTAACCACTACACCACGGAGGCCGCCGATTTATATAAGGGTACTTATTTGTAAACAATTGCTTAACTCATTTGTTGTAATAGCTTTAGAAATAATTTTATGGCTGATCACACAACCTAAAATATGCATTTTGCAGAAAACCAACAGATCTTATTTATTTCTTTGACGGACTTATGCAGTCCATTCTAACGATGGTAAATACAATTTTTTATATTAAATACAGGCACTAATAAAATAAAATACAACTTATTTAAATTAAAGCTAGGACAAAAAAAATAAGAATTACTACCTCAAGACAAGATCTGGTCTATTTTAGTGATTTTTAAAATCTATAAAGACTTACACCAAAAAAGTCCAGATCCTGTCTTGAGTTTACAATACGACACAATCGGGACATTGGTGCATGCAAGCCATAGTTTGTGCTGTGTTGATCGAGGAACAGCACATTATTATTTCGCAACCGGCGGATTAGAACATTGAATGCCACTTGTCCCAGTAACGATGGTACATCAATTAAGCCATTCAGTAAATTAAACATAAATATGAAGTCAATGTTATATTAAACTAGCGGACCCGACGGACGTTGTCCTGCCCAAATGTTGGCTTGCCTGCTATTAGCTTGGAAAATAACTTTTCATTGGCAACTAAAACTAAAAATTATTAATATTCAAATATTGAATTTAAGTAGGTACCTAGTAGTTATTCACGGTTGAATTCCAAAAGAAAAAAATAATTCATTTTCAAATATATATTTTTTTTTGCAAATGTCAAACTCGTTTCTTCTCACCAACAGGGTGCACTTTCTTCGTGAATGCGATTTTCAAAAATGTATTGAATGTTCGTCAATATTTTAGTTTTACCAAAAATCCAGTAAAATGAAAGAAGTGGGAAGAAATTATAAGGAATGTAAAGAAAAAATATGATTGGTATCCACAAAAAGCGAATTTTCTTTGTAAGCATTTAAAAAAAAACTTTTTTTAAACGCAAAAACAATTTTTTTTTGTAAATGCATTCTCGTCGATCGCAACCCTGATAGGGCGATAAAAAAAAGATTTATGGTTCTTACTTTTTTCTACAGATTCTATTGAAAATTTGAATATTTACGAACACGCGCAGCGTAAACATCTAGATTTTGCTGAAAACTGCACGTAAATCGGTAAAGTCGTTTAGGAGTTCAGTGACATCACACGTCCAGAAGAATTTATATATGAAGATGATGCCTCATTCGAATGTATAGGCATTCGGTATTTAAAAATGTTTTTTTTACAGAAATTTTCAAATTAAAACACTCATAAAAGTAAAATGCATATGTATTTATCCATTTTAATTTATTTTAGAGAACTAGATTTTTGAACGCATTAATTTTCTCATCAGCATCTAGGTATACCGTAAGATTTTTCTAGTGCTGTGGGTGTTTTCTGCAAATTGGGAAATGACGTTTTTGTATTCACTATTTTCATCTTTTTCTTCTTCTTCTTCGTCTTCTTTTTCAGCCTTATTCTCTCTACGGCTGGATAAAGGCCATTTTCAAACGTCTCCATTCCTTCCTATCACCCGCTTTCATCATCTACGTTTTACCGGCAATAGAGGCAATGCCGTCGACCCATCTTTTCTGTGGCCTTCCAGCACTTCTTTTGTTTGTCCATGGTCTCCACTTTATTATTCTGGGTGTCCGCCTGCCATCATTTTGTCTCGCCAAGTGTCCTACCCACTGCCATTTCAATTTCGCTGCACGATCCATGATATCCACGACTCCGGTTCGGCGCTTTATTTCTTCTTTTCTTACTCTGTCTCTTAGACATACACCGAGCATCTGTCTTTTCATGGATAGTTGCGTGCATTTTAATTTCTAGGTACTTTTTTGTGTTAAAGACACGGTTTCTAGTCCGTATGCTTTTTTTATCAGAAGGTGATTATTACCGTTTTTTGTATGAAAGTAGCTTGACTGTTATCAGCAGAACATAAAATTGACCTTACTGCACCCGATAACACCAATGTTTCATTTTTCGAAATTGTGAACTGGCTGTTTTCTGCATAACTATTTTTTGATACCATTCGTGTATGCAATAGTTATGAAAATGAATGACAATATTTGACAAAAGACTGTCTATATAGTTTGCCTAAAAACTCAGTGAAAGTAGATTAAAATCGCCATATACGGAATTGAAAATGTTATAAGGGTAATTCATTTACTGTCCAAAAATCATTGCTTTTTGTATAAGTGAAACAAAAAGGAGAACCCGTAGTTTTTAAAAAATGGTTTGAAGTATTCGGAGGGAGTACTTTCACCGGCCCTTAGGCCAAAACGTTTGGAGACTCCTGCTTTACATCAATGAGAAGTCTTATGATAATCAAATTTTTAATGGAAATGTCAAGATTCTTTATAACGAAATGATGTTCTACATTATAATTTTCAAAATATATCATCATGTACTCGTATATTAAATAATCTCATTTGATTTATTGTACACTTTTAGTATCAAGTAATGTTCTTAGATTTTCACGGTCGTTCAGATGCACTATGCCGTGTGTCGTTTGTTCTCTTTACTGACATTTTGGATCGCATTACGGCGTCCGTCATCAGGGTTGATTTGTTTGTGTAAATAGATTGTCGCCAGTTTGTTTTTGTCCAACAAACCAAGTGACAGATCTGCAGAAATAGAGTTTTACAGTTTTTTTTCGAAATAGGCATAAATAATGACCACAACCCATGAAAAAAAACATTAAAAAACCTCTTAAACAATAAAAAAAAAATTACAAATAAAGGCTTTCTCAGAACTTTCTCTTTTTTCCTGTAATTCAATTTCGTTAAAAATGATATGTTGGAAAAAAACGAAATCAGCGTCGAGTGATTTGTACCGTGTCGCAATGGTTGTGTCTACAGCTTGTCAATTTGAAAACTGTGACACTTCACATTCTACCCTTTTTATATTACTCTGGCAATTGGAGCGATCAAAGTGTTTTCTTGGTGTAATTTTGGTATTAACGCATATGTGTTAAAATAAATACAAAAATTGATCTTGTGATATAAGAATATCAATTATCTAATAGTAAAACCCTTAAACTTGGGCGTCTACCTGCTATCTTGTGAGTGGCGCAATCAAGGTGTTTTTTAATGTAATTTTGGTTTGAACGCATACGTGTTAAGATAAATACAAAAATTGACCTAGTGATATGAGAATATCAATTATCTAATATCGATACGAGTCTTTAATAAAATAAAGGGAGTTAAAGGAGAAGATAAGAGGAGAGATTAAGGAAGATTAATATTTTTCTAAAGGCGTGATTTAAACAGAGCTACTGAAGAAACATATGTGATCGTGGATGGAAGATGTTTCCACTCGAGAAGTAGCATAAATACTGAACACTGCATGAGAAGAAGGATGAATTGTGGATGGGAATTAAGAGGTAGCTTTGAGAACAAAAACAAATAGGTAAACTATGAACTCATAATCTTTGAAATTTTTCATTAGGGTGTATATTATAGCGTTAGGACTATAAAGTACAGTGAACAGAAGTGAGAGTGCATTTTTGCATTTTGAGTGAATATTTTATTCATGTATTAAACAATTTATATACGTTTTATGAACAAATAAGTGCCTGTCGGCCTCGTGGTGTAATGATCAGCGCAATTGTCTACCATGTAAGAGGTCTCGGGTTCGATTCCCGACGTGATTGACATGAAATATTTATTTAAAAGGGTGTTTTTACACTAGAATATTTTATAGTCCCTGGACTGGTAACTGAAGCATAAGACTAATCATCTTGCCTTCATGTAACAAAAATGATCAAGATACGTTGCAATTAATGTAGCAATGCAGTGTTTTATGCACCATTAGGTCCGCAGAGGGAATTGTAATAATTATGATATTGCCTAAAGGTAATTTATTTCTACCTACCCAAAGTATTCAGTGTGAGAAAATAAATAGTAGGTAAATGGACAAATTCTATGTATACTATTATTATAAATACACTTTTTTAAATAAACAAAAATTTACTAAAAATTTACACGATATTATAAAGAGACGAGGGGCAATGGGAAAGAAATAAAGAGGAAAAAGAAAAACTCAGATATTCGTATAGTGACATATTTTGATGTATTCATCAAAATATATTTGACGTACATAGCTGTATTTTTCATCCATCGAGACACGGACAAGCTACCTATTTTACGTCACATGAATAATAGGATGGAAATATCAGTCACTCATTGTTTTTTATTAATATACGACATCTTATTTATTGTACATTATAAATACATTGTATTTAATTAAAAATAAAACCCTATTAGTGTAAACTTTTAACACTCCTCTTCAAACTGTTATTTTCCGAAGAAATCTTTCCTTATTGTTTTTGTAAACCTTTTTAAAATTTATCTTTCCTAAACTTATCCTTTTTAATCAGCACTGAGAAATCTTAATTAAAACGTTAACTAGCTCTCGAACCCTTTGGCTTAAAAGACTTTTAAAGAAATTAAATCATCGCAATGTTTTCTAAACCCTTCCAATGTTCATTCAACTTAGTAATAAATAAGTCATGGTAAAATAAAAAGAATATTAAGTCTAAAAATTAACATCTTGCAAAACGATAAATGTTACACAGTGAGTACAGTGGCCACATAAACCAGCCAATGACAGGTTATAAGCTCTTTAAATGCCTAGACTTCCATATTCCTTTCTCTGAAATATTTTCCATCTCTGTTGTTATTTGTTCAAATAAATTATATTTCTTTAAATTAGATAAAGTGATCTTGACTAGTAAACAAGAAATTGACATGCTTAGCTAAATTACTAAGAATGTCCACCGAATGTGCAGCAATTGCGTTGTTTATGCATAAGACCTACACTTGCGACATTGCGATTTATTCAATATCATGTTCAGTAATAATTAAGTTTTTAACTCCTATATTTGAGAGTGAAGATAGGAGTGACATCACAAATTACCGACCAATATTTATTTATTTATTTTAAAGAAACAAACCGTCGACAATGATATAGTAACATTTAAAAAAACACAGTTTAAAAACAGACCAGCAAAGTTTCTAAATAAGAATCATACATATTATTAAATTGTGTTACAACAAAAGGGTGTGTCTATGTGAGTACGTGTAGATGTGTGTTTATGTGTAGGATTAAGTGTTCAGGTGTGTGTAAGTGTGAGCATCATTAAATAGTAAGTGGGATCGTATCGCAGCCATAAATAAGGAATCTTGATTTATTTTTAAATAAATTAAGGGGCATGTAAAATAAATCTATAGATGAGAAAAAAGCATTATAGTTAGAGCACGAACGATAGAGGAAAGAGTGTTGTGCATAGTTAGAGCTACAGACTGGCAGATGGAACAAATACTTATTTCTTGTCACGCGAAAGGGGACATTGAGATTAATTTTGGAGAGTAGGTTAAAAGAGTCTACTTTATTTTTTAATAATTTTTGTAAATAGCATAATGCAGATATTGTGCGTCTATTTTCAAGGGTAAAACATCCATTTTGTTTGGCAGATTGGCTGTAAGTACTAAGCGTTTTATTGTTTTTATAATCTAGGTATTTAAAAAAAATTCTTTGAACATTTTCAATCCTTTCTGTGTTTGTTATATATTGCATGCATACTTATTGTTATATGCATACAATCTGTCCTGTTATTTCAGATTATTTAAAAAACGAAAACAAGTTGATTGAATCTTTACCGATTTTGGCAAGGCCTTTGATGTTTAAAAATTCTTGTGAATAAACTATCTCGTCTGGGTATTAGCGGACCTATGCTAAATTGGTCAACAAGTTATCGAACCGGTAAAAATTGATGAAATTTAATTTTATTCCTTCTTTGCAACAAGTGGTGTTCCTCGGGGATCCCACTTGGGTCCAATACTGTTCATTATCTTTGTAAATGATGTCATAGACAAATCCGATGATGTAAAGGTATTGTTGTTTGCTGATGATTTAAAGATTTTTAAAGTTATAAACACTGTCAATGATTAATTAATCCTACGAAAAAAATGGTGACAAATCGTTTATGTGGTGTTCAACAAACAAGCTGCAACTTAACATCAAAAAATGTCGGGTCACGCGTTTTTTAGCATAAATAATCTTATCTTATTTGATTATCTTATTGCAAACGATAAATTAGTTTCTGTTTCTGAATTGTAAGATCTAGGCGTCATCTTTGATCAAAAGCTGTCTTTGTCAGTCACATAAACTGCAGAGCCAATAAATCCCTAAAAATGTTTGGCCATATTTTGGGAGTGACAAAAGATTTTAATAATATTTTTACATTAAAACTTATGTACACAGCTTTGGTTAGGAACCAGTCGGAATACAACTCAACTATATGGACTCCGTATTATTGTTCTCACCAATGTACTCATGAAAGCGTTAAAATATATCTTCTTTTTTTTATTTTTTTTTTATTGAGGAAACATACAGTACAGTTACAAAGTTTAATATTTTACACAATTAGACCTAATTCTAAAGGACCAGTGAAGTTTCCATATTATAAAGCAATTCTATGTAAGGTTAATTATGAAAGTATAAAAAAGAGAAGGAAAAAGAAAAACATAAATGGAAGTTGTTTAAAAATTAAAATGTAAGTGAAAAAAAGATATTTTAAAGTTTGTAGTTTGTAGTGAGTATTTACAAATGGAAATAATATTAAAAATCTTTAAGATACTTAAGATACTTAAGATCTTTTAGATACGTTAACTTTAAACTTGGAATCAGATATGAATTTATTAACTATGACTTTCTATTAAATACTTTGAACTTGTTAAAACGAACTGTGAGAGATAACATAATAGATTTACTGAATTTATCTTTACATGGAACTGCCTTAATCTATTAGCACTCATTCACTTCAAGGTATAAACCGTTTTCCTACCTAGACGAAGGACTCGTCAAGTACCTCCCCCCGTTTGGTTGCAACAATTCACGAATAGTATACTCATATAACGCTATTCTGAATCGACTTCGTGTACTCGGCAATAACTATTCAGACGTTGTTGATATTTTTAAAATAAAGTATATTTTATAAATATAAATCAATTCTATTTTATCATTTCAAAGATGGTGGACGGTAATTTGCATTTGTTAGATTATAGTGCTTTCTATGTTTACTTTTGTATGGGTACCATTGTGTACCATATTTACGTGTATACTTAATTGTATAATTACTTTAATTGTTGTTGTTATCAATGTTTTTTTTAGATGAAAAATAGTTTTAGTGTACTTAATATACTTTTTTTGTACCTCTTAAAACGAAAAATATAAAAATAATGTTCTTTTTAAAAATTTATATTTATTTATTTATTTATTTATTTATTTATTCACACTCTTTATCAAAATACAATTCCATATTCACTTTGCTCAGCTAACAAGGGTACATACCCCGTTCCAAGCTAGGCAATTGCATTTTAATATATTATAATACTTAACAAATTAATATAGAGCACAGACAAACAAAATATAAACTTATTCGGATACACATTTTGATTCATATACATACAGACATACACATATATACACACATGTATATATAAATATACACATATATACACATGTACATACACACACGTACATACACCCATGCGCATACACATACATACATTCATAAAAACATAGACAATTTATTTATGCGAAACTTCATGGTTGTCATCTATAAATATATATTTTTTAAATTATTCCTTATTTTTTATATTTTATGCACACATTATTTAATTATTTTTTTTATATCTAAGTTTGTTCTTCGTACTAAACTGCTGTGTTATAGTATTTATGTGACATAATACTTTTTAATTGGATTTTTATGTTTTTCACATTATATAAAAGTTTTTATATTATTTTAAATATGTGTCTCTGTAAGGTAAAAGGCACTGCGTGCCGTGTATATTAATAAACAATTCAATAAATGTTACGACAACGGTTATTACGATGGAAATATTTATTAAGGAGACTAAAAATAGATATATAACTGCAGATTCGTGCAGGATGATTTATAACTCCATAATTGTGCCTCATATAAATTATTGTAGTAGTATTTTGTTTTTGGCAACTGAAGGGGAAAAAAATAAACTTACTGTTCTGCAGAATAGGGCTATGAGAGTAATTTTGAAAAAAAATAAAAACACCAGAATAAAGTTGATGCTGAAACAAGCAAAAATTATGACAGTACGTCAACTAATATATTTTAATGTAATGTTTTTTGTTCATAAAATGATTTACCTCAAAAGAGTTGACTCAAAAGGTTTTTTCTAATCAATGTGAACACGGATATAAAATAAGAAATAAATATGAAGTAAGACTACCATTTCGTAGGAAAACAAGTACACAGAACTCATTGATGCACCGAGCTGTACAGTTATATTATAAGGAAATACCATTGGAAATAAGAGAGCAAAAACATATTATTTCATGTAAATGTCAATTAAAAAAACATGTGTTTAGCAGATAAATTTTCGTGTTAGCTTTATAGAAGTTTTCTTTTTAAGTGTACGTTTATCGTTTGAAAAATGTTAATAATTAGTATTTGTTTTAATAATAATTATATATAAGTTAATATGAGGACATTCATTTATTATGTTTGTACTATTTAAAGACAAAATAAAAAATAAAAATAAAAAAAGCAGCACTTACGCTGATTAGGCCAAGTAAAAATACGTTAAATGATACTTAAATAAATATCTTGACAAATTATTCTTATGAGTCTTGTGCTGATTTCAAATATTCTAATAACAAATTTTTCACAAAAACGTCGGTGCAGAACTGTCACGCCATCTTTTTGCTTATCTGCTGCCAACTGCTAGCTCATCTCAATTCTCAATGTATAAAATCAAACAGTCTCTTATGTTAGTTAGTTAGGTAAAATAATTGGCATTAACATATTACAACAGAGATGAAGAACATTTCTGAGAAGGTAATATAAAAGTCAAGGCATTTAAAAGGCTCACGACCTGTCATTGGCCAGTTTAAGTGGCGACTTTACGCACTGTGTAACATTTACCATTCTGCTCATATTTGAACATCTTTATTCCTTTGATTCTGTTATCTGTTGATGTTTGTGAAGTAAAAGGGCTGAAACTTTTTTTTATGCGTGTGAGATTCATATAATTGTATTATTTCACCTATTTACCAGGCAACGCCTGAATTAATTTTTTTCTAATTTTTATTTTTCTTGAACTAGGAGGATTTATCAACAATATTTTGAGATTGTCTAAATTTTTGCAGACAAGGACTGGATTCCACTCCCCGGGGAGCTGTTAATATTAACATATTACGACAGAGATGTTCTTATTGGGACTCGTAAGTATTACGATAGGTCTAACGCAGGTTTTATAGATTCGTACTTTACTCTCGCTCAGCATGTATTATGTGGGTTTCTCCATAAACCATTTCTTGAGCTTATTGTCACAACGACGGGTTTGTTTGTTTATTTTTTTTTTAATTTTCATAGAGATCAATGCTGCAGAGTATCTCAACACATAAGTACTTAAAGCGTATTACTTTATTAAACATTGTTTTATTTATTAAAAATATTATACATACATTAGTTGATCATTTAGACACAGTTTATAGTGACACAACCAAGTAGACTCGAGAGTGGCTCGATAACTCGAGAGTGGCACATGAACTGAAGTACTCTCTTATGATAGAGAAAATCCAAAAGAAGTTTCTGAAATATCCCTACATGAGAGAGTGCGGGTATTATCCTTGGCTCTATCCGAACGAGTTTATCCAGGGTATGCTTGGCTACAACAGTTTAGAGACTAGAAGGAATGTGTATTTAACTACACATTTTTATCGATTGTTGCGCGGTATTGTCTATAATTCTGAGATTATGATAAGCATTGGTTTGTATGTTCCTGATAATTACCTAAGGCAGCGTCAGCATAGATTGTTTCAATTCTTGATACACAGGACTAACCTGCCGATTGTTATGCCTGTTGGAAGGGCTGCCTCTATGCTGGACAATATCGCTCTGGATATTGATCTGTTCTTAGTTCTGTATTTTAAGAAGAGTATTTAAATGTATTGTTCGTCTTTTTGTAATATATACGTCTTGAATTTTTGATTGTTAATAAATAAATGAATATTAATAAAATATTAACCAAAAACGACCTATGCTTGTGTTACATATTGCAAGTTTGAGGCTACCGTGCTCTTTGTTTTATCGTTTTTTTTTTTATCAGAATACTTAATTAAAAATAACAATCCTACAACAATACATATTTTTTAAATATGTAGCTATTATTTTACAAAGTTGAACGTTTGAGTTTCCTGATGCAATAAACAGAAAAAATCATAAAATTTTATTAACATTTCTGTGCAATTATTGTATGAGGTATGTATATTTTTTCGGCAGAAACCCGGAAATACCAAATATGAACGTTATATTTTAAATACTTTATTATTTTAATTTACCCAGAATAAAAAATAATTTATTTAATAATCAGAAAATGCACTGTTTAATGAAGGTATTTTTGTTTTTAAAACAGGCGTTTTGAATGAAATTCGTCTTGATTTATTACCTTTTATTAAAAGTCGAGGCCGTTCGCATTACAATATTTTTTTCATTGTATTACATAGTTTTTTTACTGTTTTACAAAGTTATTTCAAGATATATTCACACGATTACAAAGTACGTACGTGTAGGTACATACTTTAATACGTGTTATAATGATCTTAAATCTGCATTTTAAAGTGGTTTTAAAAAATCAATTTTTCGAGTGGCAACTAAAAATATTTCATAGTAGAAACTATTGTTGAAAAAGCTTACTTCATTTTAAGAATTTCCAAACCTTTTAAAAAACCAAATACATTAAAAACTTTATACAACACTTTTGTACGCAGTAATTTGGAGTTTGCATCCGTTGTGTGGAGCCCACAATACATAACAAACATAGAAAGGATTGAAAATGTACAACTAAATTTTTTTAAATACCTAGATTATTAAAAAAATAAAACGCTTTGTACTTACAGCCAATCTGCCGAACAAAATGGATTTTTTACCCTTAAAAATAGACGCACTGTATCTGAATTATGCTATTTACATCAATCATTAAAAAATAAAGTAGACTCTTTTAACCTACTCTCCAAAATTAATCTTAATGTCCCCTTTTGCGTGAAGAAATAAGTATTTATTCCATTTGCCAGTCTGTAGCACCAACTATATACAACACTCTTTCCTCTATCGCTCTTGCTCTAACTATAATGTTTTTTTTTTTCATCTATTGATATATTTTACATACCCCGTAATTTATTTAAAAATAAATTAAGACTTATTATTGCTGGCTGCGATACAATCCCACTTACTATTTAATGATTCACACACCTAAACACTTACTCCCACACCTGTGTATTAACACATAAACACACATCTACACTTACTCTCATACAAATACACATAAATACATCCTTTTGTTATAACACAATTTAATAATTGTATGATTCATATTTAGAAACTTTGCTAGTCTGCCTTCAAACTTTTTCTTTATGTTATCATATCATTGTCGACTATTTGTTTCTTTAAAATAAATAAAAAAAATGTTGTTTGAAGTTTTTTTTTTCATAATTTATTAAATATTTTTTTCATTATTAGTCCGTACTACAATATTTCTCCTATTATCTAACGTGAAACAAATTAATCTGGTTCCCGTATACCAAAATATCGAGATTGTGATAGACACTGCAATTGTTGTAGGTATATTTGCAGTCATCTGTACATGACTGCAAATGTACCTAAAACAATTTAACAACAAGAAGATAAGAATGAAAAAAACATGTTTTCAACTGAAATCAACAAATGACAATACAAATTGAGTACTTTCACTAAAATACGTCGAAAAAGTCATTCATGTACATTTGAAAAAAATATAAATTATACGAATACAAATAATATATTAAAAATGGTTACGCCACACATACACACATTGATATATATTATATGATTAACAAGTCACTAAAACTCTTGGGTTTTGTTATCAGGACATCTAGTGACTTTACTAATATGTTCACGGTTAAAACATTATATTGCTCACTTGTTCGTCCTCTTTTAGAATGCATCCGTGATCTGGTCTCATATCAAAATCAAATCATATCAAATCGGTGCAACATCAACGGATGATTGGTCTCGAGAGGGGAGACTACACTTACGGAGAAATGGAGTCAATGTTAAAAATCTCAAGTCTACAAAAACGTAGAAATAACATTGACTCCATATTTATGTTAAATTTGCTGAAAGGCTTAATTGATGTACCATCGTTACTGGAACAGGTGGCATTCAATGTTCCGATCTGCCGGTTGCGAAATAGTAATGTGCTATGGCTTGCATGCACCAATGTCCCGATTGTGTCGTATTGTAAACTCAAGACAGGTTGTGGACTTCTTTGGTGTAAGTCTTTATTGTTTTAAGAGTTCACTAAGATAGACCGGATCTTGTTTTGAGGTAGTATTTTATTTATTTTTTTTGTCCTAGCTTTAATTTTATTTCGTTGTATTTTATTTTATTAGTGCTTGTATTTATTATAAGAAATTGTATTTACCATCGTTAAAATGAACTGCATAAGTCCGTCAAATAAATAAATGTTAAGTTTTTGTTTAAAAGTTCTTAATTTAAATTCTTACTGATTTTGGTGCGTGCCACACCAGAGTATTGTTACTCTGGTGGGTACTAATAGCATAGTATACAAAGATAGCACAAAGGCTATAATCTCTCTCTATTTCGTTCTTTCTCGAAGCCTTCGGTCGTCGCGGAGCGCACTGTGCTTTAAAACAAATTGTACACAGTCCAAAGACCGACGAAGACCAGGAAGGCTCAAAATGGGGTGAATGGACATGACAATGTTGGAAATGAGGAACTGGGAGGGAAAGGCAGAAGACCGGCAAGGGTGGAAGAGACACCTGGATTCAGCCAAGGCTCACCCAGGGCTGTCGAGCTTATGCTGATGATGACTCGGAGTAATCTCAAAAATAATTAATTCGGCGGCCTCCGTGGTGTTGGGGTCAAGACGCTTGACTCACGCATGGAAGGTTCCGGGTTCGATTCCCGGTGAGAACACTAAAATTAAAAATGTGATTTTTCTCAAGCCTGGATGCTCTGTGATGTAATTCACTACTGTAATTAGGCCTCCTGGCCTGTTGTAGTGCAAAAAAAAAAAAAAATTAAAATAAAAAAATAAAAAAATGTAAAATACGAAATTTAAAAAAATCATAGCGCTGATAATACGATATATAATTTTTTTTTTTTTTATTTTGGCTTACTTTAATAGTCTATTTACTAATAAAAAAATATATTCAAAAAACCACTGAACTTTCTTATTGCACTATAAAAATTATTTAGAATAAATACAAAAATCGATAAAGACGATTCGATATTATAAAAACGTTATTGTGCGTAGAATCGATTAACTTCACGGAAAATAAAAACTGGATGCAAATACAGGTAAGAAAAACGGGAAAATCGGGGTTTCGTTGATTTTCAAAACAATGGTGTTACACATTTTATTGTAATTATTCAAATTTCAAAATGTATTCAAACATTCGCGCTGCCGGGTTATACTCGTAGATCCCGCGATTAAGAAGATTAATGTTTGGCCAAAGCGCACAAGAAATATGTAAATCCACGTGGCACATTCACGATGTTCATTTAGGACTTGATGAATAAATTCCACGAGATTCTATGCAAATTGAGACGGTTTGGATGCTGCCAGTGGAGACGCCATCTTTTGTCCGCGCCGAGAACGAGATGTTTCCCGCGTCTTCTGACAAGAGACGAGGCGGGAAAACGAAAGAGGATCGGGTCGCTTTTATTTATTCTACTTCTAAAGCAACAATAAGTGTGTTAGATCAACAAACTTAACGTACTATCTACCTGCTGAAGGTGTTTCATAGATGAAATATCACTTCTATACAACAAAGCGATACTTGTTTATGTTTTTCTCAGTGATGTTTGATTAAATAGACTGTTTCCTGTTAAATGCCTTTCTTTTTCCGATGGCACATTGCTGCCAAGACAAATATCTGTTCCACTGATTTGAAGTCACAAAAATAAAAGAACAGATTTATTGTACATAATTTTATGTGACCAACCGAATCAAGATTTACAGCCGAAACCAAAACCGAAGCTGACACTTATTTACGTGACAATACAGATGTTAGAACGGCGAATCTTACACAGTGTGTAAAGTGGCCACTTAAATCAGCCAATGATAGGTCATAAGCTCTGTAGATACCTAGACTTCTATATTACCTTCTCTAAAATGTTATCCATCTTTGTTGTAATATGTTAATATTAACAGCTCCCTAGGGGGTTGAATCCAGTTCTAGTGTATTAAAATTCAGACATACTCAAAACAGTGATAATGAATCCACCGAGGCTAAGAAATATAAAAATTGAAAAAAAATTCTCGTGGGTGAAATAAATAAATTAGATATATCTCACGCACATTAATAATGTTTTTAGCTTTTTTACTTCATAAACATCAACAGATGGAAGAATTGAAGGAATACAAATGTTAAAATATAGGCAGATTGGTAAATGTTACACAGTGTCTAAAGTGTATATGCGTTGTATACACATATTATTTATATTTTTATGTACTTTATTACTTTGTATTTGTTTTTTACTATAGATTCTACTATATTATTTAAGTTTAAGTAACATGTATTCTTGGCACATATATATACTTTATATTTGTATTATAACTATGTTTAATTTCTTACATTTGATTAGCTTAGCATTTATAATTAAGTAGTTTTCGTTTTTTTTTGTTATTGTTATATTACAATATTTGAGTTTGTCCAAATGTTTGTAGACAAAAAACTGGATTTCACCCCCTCGGGAGTCATTAAGATAAACAAATTGATATGAAACCAACTGGTCCAAGAAGAAGTTTAAAAATTAGAAAATTGTTTTCAGGCGTTGCCTAGTATGTTAAATAATTCAGTCATATAATTTTTTTCACAACAATAAAAGTTTCAGCTTTTTATCTTCACTAAAATCAACAAATGGAAGAATTGAAGAAACATGGATGTTCAAACATAGGCAAAATGGTAAATGTTACACAGTGTGTAAAGTGGCCACTTAAACCAGCCAATGACAGGTCACAAGCCCTGTAAATGCCTAGACTTCCATATTTCTTTATTTAAGGTATTCTCCATTCCTGTTGTGATTTGTTAATTGTTATATTAGTATGGAGCTACTTATGCTCTAAAAGATAAAAAATCTCCATCTTAGAAAATGCTGAGCCATGTTAGATGGAGGCTATCCTAAACAGAGAACTCTCCGTTTTCATTTTCTATTTATAGTTTTATATAGATTCCCTGTTATTAAATATGTATACTAATTTTTATGCAATTAATTTATAAAATAAATAAATAAGCCCTGTATATGCCTAGACTTCCATATTCTTTTCACTAAATAGTTCACCATCTTTGTTGTAATATGCGAATTATTTAAGTAAATCTAAAGAAATTTTTTGAACACGTGTAAAAACTACATTAATTTTAATTAGTATGAATAAATTATTGTTTTATGTTTTTTCTTTATATATCCTATGTTTTTTTTTTCTCATGTACTCGTATTTAAAATTATATAAACTCTTATAAATAAACAACTACAACAGTGTAAGTCACTTTCCAAGCACAAGAGTTGGTCTCTTTTATGAAGAGTTACGGTGATAACATTTACCAGATGTGTAAAAGTAGATATGTATAGAATTTTTAAAAAACATGTACCTTTCATAAAATTTATTAATAAAAAAAAAAAAACAAAAGTCATTTCAAAATGCCCATAATTAGGCGTTTTTGATGTTAAATCTTATGAAGTTATTGAATTTACTAAAATAAGTAATACATGGAAAATACAATGAAATAAAAGGTATTAATTTAATGATTAAATTTGTTCTTTTTTAGCTCATTTTGGTTCGTTATTATGTTATTTATAAAACTTTTTATGGTTATAACTTCTTTGCTTTTTCTGCTATAACTTGTTCATTTTTCCATGGTAGATTCCCGATTTTATGTGCAATTCTGTTAGAGTTGCATTATATGTTGTATTGGATTCTGAAGAAAACGATGACATTGCTTTCTTCGGTCATCGCACTATTTCAGGTGAGATGTTTTAGCACGAGGGTATCATCGATTATGGACTATAAAACCCGCATATTTAAAATAATTTTATTGCTCTTTGCATTTCATATACTTACATTTTTAAAGTTCAAAACAAATATTTTATTTTTAATTTTATATGCACATATTGCTTAAATATTATTTTTTTGTCGTTATAATCTAATTCTTAGCATGTTCTTTTTATTGAACTCATGTGTTTAAGTATTTATGTAACATAACACTTTTTTTTTTCTTTTCCACATTATATTGAAGTGTTTATATTCTTTCGAGCATGTGTTTTTGGAAGGTAAAAGGCACCGCGTACTGTGTATATTAATAAATAAGTAAATAAGATGCACCTGAGTACAGCTGAACTTAATTCGATACATCCCGATTAACTTTTGGTCGAAATCGAAACCGCAGCCGAAACTCATTTTGTTGACCGAAACTTTAGTCGGTCGCCAGTAATTTCATGAATATGTTTGTTGATATGAAGCATACAAAAATCCCTTGATCGAATAACTCCCTTATTTTAACGTTGCTACATCTAATGTTGAATATATGATGGGTTAGAATGAAATTAAAAATTCAAGTTCTTCTACCATATGCATTACAAATTTTAAGGCATACTCGTAGCATCGCTGCGTGTTATATTAGTTATTTTTTTGTTTTATTAAAATAATTATTCGCCAGATTATCTTCGCTAGATGTACCTTCCTCAATGGCGTTAGCTTAATAGCGGTGCATGGGACACTACATTGGTACACGGATCGCAGCGTATCTTGATCGTTATTGTAACATTAAGAAAAGATTATCACTCTTACCCTTCAGGTGCCAGTCCAGGTACTATGACATATTTAACCATGTTTGGAATCAAACCCGAGACTTCTTTCATGGCAGGCAAATGCCCTGGCAACTACATTACAAGACCGAGCGTAGCGTAAATGATATTATCAAATGAAGCTGGGTTAAATCCCCAACTGTTGAGAATCATCGATTAAATAAATATAAACGTCTCCGTAATACAACCTTACCTACTAAAGACCCCTTTTGAACTTTTCAAATTACAAAACAAGTATAGAGAGAAACCAAAAATACAATTTCCCAACAAATAAAAGCACAAATAGAGGCTTCCAGAACGACAAAACAAAATTAACATGTGCACTTTACAGTTCCAGTGCTGGGGGTAATTTTGAATGAAATGACAGAGGTTTTTAGTTTCAAGCGAGAAGAGCGCTATTCCTCCTGAATTTTAGATGAATCCAATTTAAAGTTCAGGGGGGAAATTGTAGTTACAGTTAGAGCATCATTTTGAACTCCGTTTTGTTGCGACGATTTTTTCTGTTTGGTGGTTTGTGAGTGAAGAAATTCATCATTATTACTAGAGATGAAACAGATATTCGGTAACTCTCTGGTAACCGACCTATCCAGCCTAATTTTGCTGGATAGGATACCGTATAATGACTCAATATTCGGCCGGATACCGGATTGTAGATCAATATCCGGTGGATAACTTATATTCATCTGACTGTGAAAATTTAATTTAATCAACTCCTCTAAATGAATTTATTGATAACTACCGTATTTGAGAAAAATGGGGTATCCCTGATTATTTTAAAAACTGGCCTGTTTTGTAAAAACGTTTAATAAAAAAATCAGTAATACAGCTTTTAATTTTTCAATTTAAGCTTTGGTTTTTTAAGAAAGCAGTGTTGTGATTTAGCGACCGTCATGTGGCGGCGGATGACATCATTAAAACGTTGTCTGAACATATCAATATCACTGTTTTTTTAGAGAGCGTTTATTGTGAGCAGCACGTCAAACATTAGTGCCGCTATTTGCAGGACTGTTCGCGTGGTAACGATGCGAACAGTTTTCGAACGGTTTTTTTCGTGTAGCGGTGAACACGTTTGCCTGTCAAAGCTGTCAAAATGAGTCCAAACATGATGTGGACTAGTGAAATTTACAAAATATTGATTAATTTTTAAGAAATCATTAAGTTTTATATAGTGTAAAGAGCAAAGACTATTACAAAGCCCGATGGGGACAAAATTTTTGGATAGGGACAGTAATGTAAATAACAGTTCAATTCAATGATTATTGATGTAAAAAATTATATTTACTTAAAAGTTATTGATTTAAAAAATACTTGGTACACCCCACTTGTTTATTTCGACCAATTAGCGCTTTCACCCTCTAATAAGCATCTTGAGACTGGTTAATATTATACAGTGTAAGGATAATTTATCTAAAATTAAATATTAAATTAAGTGTAGTTACATTTAAAAATAAGTTGAAAAGATACAATACGCAACATTTCAATGGAACAGAGTGAGACAAATTATTGTCTCACTCTGTTCCATTAAAATATTGCGTATTGTATCTTTTTCAACTTATTTTTTAATGTGCCTACACTTTAGATAATATTGAGTTATATATAAATTATCCTTACACTGTATAATATTCACCACTCTGAAGATGCCCAAAATAAGTGAAAGTATACCAAGTATTTTTTAAAGTAATAACTAATTTGTAAATAAAAGTTTTTACATCATTACAATGGAATTCCATCAAGAATTGTCAATAAATAATTTAAATGAAATCAATGATTATTGTTTATAAGAAGGTCCCCTGATTTCAAAATTGTTCAAATTTGATAAAATACTGAAAAATATGACAGATCGCATTCCAGATTATATTTTTGGCAGATATTCCTTCCCGGCCGCCAGATGATACAACTTTCTTAAAACTTACATCTCTCGACACCGTCTTATTACACCCCCCGCATCACAGTTTATTACGGCCGCTATGTAATAGCATCGCTTTTTTAGGAAATCATAGCTTTAGGCGTTATTCTATTACAACGGATTATAAATAAGAATATTCTCAAAGCGAAATATTTTGTTTGTTGAGAAATTTTTTGAAAATGTCTACTTCTGATTCAACTTCCCATGTTCTGTATTTGGTGGTTTTAAGGCTTTTGAGATTCTTGATCCTGGTTGTTCATTGTACAAATTGGCATATAAACTTAAATCCCAAGATAAATACTTATATAAATTCGCTTCAAACTACAGCTCTGAGGTAAGCTTATTTGTTGGCCGTAACCTCACTATCATCTTTGTTTCTTTTTTTGTACAAACTTTTGCAAGAATAAAATTTAAATCTCCATAAAAATTTAGTTTAAGATTTCATAAGCTGTGGTTTAAAATTAAAAAATCCCTTATCGTCAAAATCACTGTGTAGTTATTTTGCTCGAAAGTTTTACTTAGCAAGAAAAGCACTAAAAGTATGATGAGATTCAGAAGTTTTCTTTATTTTTATTATTTGTTAGTAGACTATCAAACATAGCAAAAAAACATCAAAAATATGTTTATGTATGGTATTAGCAGTGCTGATTGCGGCAGTCGATGAATTTTTAAAGTTTTGTAATTTTGAAATTACTCCGCGTGTGACGTCACAAGTTCTCTTTGGTGAGTTCTGCTGATCGGTGAATTGGCTTCCCGAAAACTAGAAATCTATCATCGGTTAATTTGGACAAACTAGTGATGTCTTTCAAGAAAGTTCGATTTAATTAAAATCATCCTGATATTTTTTTTTTGATACATTTTCAATAAGCTTCACCATTCAATTAAACGTTCTAAGTTTTACCGCGCAAGAGAAAACATTTTTCATATCTAATTTGTATGAACTTCTTTATTACGATGTTTTTGTTTTCAATACGAAAAAACACTCTTGTTTAAAGCAGAAAAAACATTGCATGTATTTTTACTTTTGCCTTTTTCGTAGTACCTATTTTGAAATATATATGTATTTTTTACTTTCGATTTACAAATTTAAGATTTTTATTTCACGAAACTATGCACAAAACTCTCCTCTGATTCGCTTGGCGCGTAAATAAAATTGTTTTTTTTAATAACATAGACAAATTTAACTGCAGTAAAATCACTTATAAAACAAGAATTAAAAAACTATTTTTTTTTTTTTTTTAATGTTTCTTTGTAAAAAAATAATATTTTTACAATGTAAATTTAAGTTGTTTCTATTCACCTATATCAATCACACGCTCACCCTGTCCATAAACCCAGCCGCACACCCATATACACTCACACACATATTCACACACCTATCAAAACCACGCTCCACTCACTTACACACGCATCCTCACACAAAAAAACTCGCACACATGCACTTCTATGAATCAATATCTAACTGAACTGGAGTTTTATCATTTTATTTATGTGGAAAACTGATTTGGCTATATTGTTTGTTTTTTTATAATGTTGTGTATATTTTTTTGTATTGCTGTTGTTTTTGTGAATAAACAAAAAAAAACGTTAGCACTGATTGATCCGAAAATTTTCGTTATTTTGCTATTTTCAACTAATCATAAATGACCATGTTAGAATATAGGAGAAAAAATGCCATAGATCAAAGTTAACGGAATAACAACCCGTTTTTAAAGTTTTTTTTTTCCGTTTACATTTTTTTCTTCTTCTTCTTCCTCGATCTCAGTGTAAATCGATCACTAGATGTGAGGAAAGCCTAGATTATTTTCAATCCTAGACGAAGTTAAGGACAGCGTTTATTTCAGACTTCCATTTCCTTGACGTAGTCATTCCATCTTGTAAGAAACCGTTCTCGCTATTTTAAAGCTTTACAAATCCTTCGAAATAAATTTTCAAACCAATAAATGATAGGTTTAACAAAATATGTATTTATTTATTCATATTTTTTACCATTTTAAACTATGATTAAGAAAAAAAAATGTGTAATGGACACTTAACAAAATACTTTTTAAAAATATACTTTCTTTTGAAAATGGAAACAGACTGCTTTTTTATTGATCTTTTTTTATTATTATTGTTTTTTGCTTCAACAGTATAGTTTATTCAGTTATTTTAAATAAACATAGCATTATTTCACTATTTGTGGATTGTCATGTAGCGTTAAACTGATAACCTTATCTTTATATAATAAATTATCAAAATTAACTGCATTTATTTGACCAATCCAGTGTTCTATGCACCACTGGGTCCAAATAAGAAAATGATTATAATGACTCATATAAAATGTAAAATACAGTTTAAAAAACTCGTAGATCTCCACCGGCAAGCCATAATGATTGTCTTAGTGATTATTTAAATGCATAACTTGTTTGTGAACATGTGTTTTATGAAAGTCGTATTAAAACTGTTTTAGTTTTAAGAAAAATTTTAAATTATAAATCAACTGTTTTCAAAACGTGTACAGAAAACTCAGTACAATTGGTTCGTAAAAAAATGGTAATAAACATGTTGTTGTTAAAAAATGTTGAAAAAAAATATTTAAAAATTAAACATGATATTGAATGTAAATAAATGTCGAAACCTGTAATGTCACTTGTATACATGAAAAATATTATTAAAAATAAAATTCTACGAACTTATTAAAAGTTAATAACGTGAAACGACGAAGATGTTCTCATTTCCCATTCTGACAAGCGTTTTATTTCAATTTAAAATACGGCACTTCAGAAAGATATCTGAAATCGGGACATGTTTTATATTAGTGACAAGTTCTCGTAACTTTATTATGTGGGGTAGCTATTCTTGGCAGGGCGTTCGCTCGCCGTACATAAAGTCAAGTGTGACAGCACGCCCCGTATATAAATCAGAAGTGTTGACAAAGATCTAAGAAAGCCTCGCTAACAACAATTCACGTCCCACTACTGCTTACTATGCAACAAATGTGCAATATCAAGTAATCTGCAATGCAGAAAACTTGCAACGGAGAAATGATAACTTTTCGTATGCATGCTTAGCATTATATATTTCAAACATAACCGCTGTGGAAACATTGTAAGAAAGTTGCAGAGGTTCCAGATCTTAATGTGATATTTGACGAGAGACTTGACTTCAAAAGTCATGTCAATTACATCACTTCTAATAGTATAAAAACATGGGATTCTAGGTATAGAATCTTAAATCAGTTGTAATGAAACTTTTGTGTTTATCCCAGGTTATAAATCAGTTGGAATACGACTCTAAACTACATGTAGTCCCATTTTTACCAAGTCCGCATAAAAAATGTTGAAAGCGGTCAACAAAATTTTTGAGATTATTTATAATCGAATTGCATGTTATGTTACGTAAACCTCGTATATTTGAAACATTTAAGGATAATTTTAAAAATATATTTAATACCTACTCCATATAATAGGTGCAGAAGAGAACTAACAATCTTGATTCAGAATAACAGAGAATAGACGTTTCGTCCTTTTTTGATATTTTTTGCTTTTTTTTTCTCGTCATCAAATTAAATGCAATCTAACACTCCAACTTTTCTTTATTCATCTTTAACCACTACTTATCACTTTTCTTCGTTTTATTCGCACTATCTCCTTGTTTCGTCTCTATTTTTTTATTATACTTTATATGAATAACATTGTTTCAATTACTTATCATTTTATTTTTTATATTATTCTTAGTAGTGGAAGTCACTGCTATGCAAGCTCTTGACGTCACTGTGACCTGTGAAGGTCAATTGTGACGGGTCCCCGTGAATAATTCTTGCCCTCTAAGCCTAGGTCTATAAAGAGCCTGGCTACTGTGTGGAAGGCGAGAGTTTGAATTTTGCTAAATTTATCCTTCCAAACCCAGATCCGTAAAGTATCAGGCTATTAGATAGGGGGCGAGCTCTTTAACATCCTGAGGTTTAACCAGTGGTCCCCTGAGGATGCGGCTCCTTTTTATGATATAAAGCATCACATTTGCATAGAATGTGTATAAGTGTTTGATCATCTGCACTGCAGAACCTCAATCCAGAAGCTTTGGAAAAGTTCATTCTAGCAAGGTGTTTGTTCAATCTGCAGTGCCCTGTACTGGCATTAGTGATGATCCTCACTTGCTTTCGGCTGAGCTTTATTAGGTCAAAAGCAAGTATAAGTTCTTTCATATTATTTTTCATATAGTTTAAACCACCATTTGTGTTTGTGTTTTTTTCAATAGTCTCTATACATTCATATTTAACAAGTACATCTTTTTGTATTCTAAATAAATAAAAAAATTCAATGCATTCAGTTATATTTTTTTATTCTATTATTTTTAATATTTTTTATTATTATTATTTATTTAGGAAAAACAACAGTTGTTTCAACATCCATTTTTTTTTTCCTTATTTTCGAATTACTTCTATAATCTCCTCACAAAAATGTTTTCCCACTGTATATAAAGGGTTTTTCAATTGGGGCGCGTAGATTTTGACGGCCCGTGGCGGCCATTTTGTTTTGATGATATCTGTGAAATATTTTTTTTATTTTTTAATTACTTATGTCAAATCACCATATCAAGTAACACAATTGAACAGCACGTTCTAATGGTATTTTTTTTATCAAAATGAGTGTTCGTTAGTGCAAACGTTGCGCACATTGCGCTCATTTTACGGTAGACTTGGTGGCCTTTCACAGGGCTTTTCGACGTTAGGTGGCCAAATTTGAAACGATTGGTTTAGTAATTAATCAAATAACACTCGTACGTTAAAAAAACGCAATATTGGCCAAGAATATTGCCGCTGTCCGTGAAAGTGTACAGCAGAACCCGAGGCAGTCGATTCCTTGCCGTCCACAAGAACTCGGTCTTTCGCAGACTTTAACTTGGCGAATATTGCGTCGAGACTTAATCCTATACCCGTACCCAACAACGCCGTTTGTTTGCTGACTGGGCTTCGAATCGTTTGGAAGACCACCCAAAATTTTGCCGAAAAATCATTTTTAGCGACGAGGCGCATTTTTTGATAAATGGCTGTGTTAACAAGCAAAATAGCCGTATATGAGACAACACCAACCCACATGAGGCTCACCAGGTGATAATGCCTCCTCAAAAATTTACGGTGTGAGTTTTGGGCCAGCGGCGTCAGTGGTACGTACTTTTTCGAAAACATCGTTGGTGAGGCGGTCACCGTCAGATTTCACACTTAATGGCACATATTGGCCTTCTAAATTAAAAAAAAATGTAAACTATCTCAAACACAATTTGTTTTATTTCTAATATAAAAAACAAAGAAAAATAGTACATATATCCAATTAAAGTGATAGTATAATAAATGATAATATTGTCTTGAACCTTCCTATTTTTTTAAAGTAACATACATATAATAATCGGGTTGTGGTCCTGTGGCTAGTATCTCGGACTCACGAACCAAAGTTTCGTGGTTAGAATCCTTCTCTACCACAACTTGATTCCCATTTTCTAATAGTGAGTTATTTATAACTCTTTGAAAATGGCCCTCAAAATTGAATATTTGGGTAAATCATAAGAACGCAAATATTTCTTTTTAATAAAAAAAATATATATATATATCATCTGAATCACCTTAGTATTAATGAAATCTGTTGAGATCAGGACAAATGTTTCTTTCTTTTCACAAAATTTTCTGTTATGCATTAAAATTAATAGCCTCTGTATATTGCGATCGTAGTAAACAATCTTCTTGGATTTTTGGAGCTACGTTGCAAAGTCCTTGATTACACGTGCTTAATTACTCATTCTACTTTTTCTTACATCTGCCTTTACATAATAATAGATATTTTCAATAGCCTCACCATATCCAGATAAAACAGGTTTAACTTTTTCGTATAAAATAATTCATTCTTAATTTGATTGTTGCAAACTGCTAGATTTAATAAACATTAGCATACTACCACGTAGAATTAGATAAAAAGCGCTTTATTATTGTCACCTTTATCAAAATAACTATCTCTGTCACTCACTTATATTTAGGGCCTATATCTGCCTTTCAAAAAGAGCAGCCCTGGAAATTTTGGAGAATACGATGTTCAAATTAAAAATATATATATATAAATGGGAATATTTTTTTTTCTCACCTTAAATTTAATGCATTTTACAAATTACAACACAACTTGAACAATGCTACTAAGCCCAGCTTGATTATTATAACATATATTTTATCTGTGTGTGATTTTTCTAGTAACTTTTCTTACTCTGGTTTTTTTTTAATTGAAAAATTCGTGGCATGTCATATTATAATAATATTAATCATTCTACTTAACTCGACTTCAGTTTGTCGACTGATAAGCAGTTTTACTAGTTTGACCATAAATTCCCCATTAAGGTCAAACAGCACTCCGCGCTAAGCACGTCGTTGCACATGGGGTGCCCGCGCAGTGTCGTGCAGCTGTAATTTTTTTTCATACAAAACAGCGAAAAAAATATTTCATGTTTCCGCGACGTGCCGTCCAGTGCCGCGCAGTGCAGCGCAGTGCCGCTCTAGTGTTTTTCGACTTTTAAGAAAACGCGCTTTTTTTGAAATCCGGACTTATGGGGACTAAGGAAAGAAAATTCGGCTCCTCAATACCAAAGAACTCGCGTTCCGGTCGAGCTGGCAGATAAGCGTCTCATTCTCCGCTCAGCCTTCTGTTTCGCTGTGGGAAAGGTGATATAATCTCATTTACGCCAGTTCCAGAGTTCTTAATTAGGTGATAGAGCTTTTGTAATAACCGGAACTTAAGCGTGGAATGCTCTACCTCCAGAAGTTTAAAATTATGACTTGAATCGTTTTTCAGAAAAAAAGTAAACTTGTTTATTTGTGAAATCGTTTCCTGGCTTGAAAGGTGATACTTTTTAGAAGCACAAACACAAGTGTTTTACATGATTTGTGAAATTCGTCTGTAAGTAAATAATAATTAAGAGTTAGCCTATAGATAGATCTATTTTTTTATATTAAGTATAATGTACAGCGCCCTTAAAGTAATTACTCACGAAAGCAACGCTATAAAAATTGACGAAATTTATTATTATTAAACGAATCGAGTACATATTTGCTTCACATTGATCTCGTAATAAAACCAATCCTCATATATATTTCATCCTAGATTTTACAGCTTCTAAATCATCTTCTTAGGTGTTTGAACTTTTGAGATCAAATTTAAAGTATATTTTGTAAACAGAATTCTCCAAGTCATGAAATTGACGCCATGACAGTTCAGATCCGGAAGCTTTTGAGACAAGTGTGCGAACGTCAAATATGAAGTCAAATTAAATCGGGAATGAATTGTAATTGTTACGAATCTCATATTGACATATTTAACTTTAGACGGAATTCAAATCATCGTAATTAACGATTTATAAAAGGCACTTGTGCCGTATTTTTAACAAGTGTTTTATATAAGTACCAATGACAACTTTTATTAGTATACTATTTTTAGATTTTTAAATTAGCTAATACTTTATTTTATTGTTATCAAAAACATTTTTCACTTTGTGGTATGACATTTTACATTTATTTGTTTATAAATTTATTTGTTACGTTTATTTGTTACGATATAATATGTACAAATAAAGACTTTAGTATCAAAGTGGGACAGTTACCATTTTCACAATTTTTCAGCAGAGATTATTTTCTGTTTCGAACATACAAGAAACCAATATGAAATATATTTTTTTGCCTTTATGAAAAAAATAGATAGAGATTATTTTGTGAACTTCAAATATCTAAGAATTGTTAATTTAAATAAAAAAACATGAATTAAAAATCTATCTGTCCATTTTTGAAACCAAAACACGCAATTGTCCGTTTTTGAAAGCCATAAAACTGGAAGTGTCCGTTTTTAAAAAGAATGTTTACTGTAGTCAA
The DNA here is from genome assembly GCF_059751315.1 of Micrasema longulum. Classification (NCBI taxonomy): domain Eukaryota; kingdom Metazoa; phylum Arthropoda; class Insecta; order Trichoptera; family Brachycentridae; genus Micrasema; species Micrasema longulum. The sequence continues at coordinate 388,832 of NW_028277737.1, forward strand.
TATTCATAAAATATTGATAAAGGGTGGTTTATGTTTAGTACATAGAAATAGCTTTTCATTTTATACTTTTACTACATAGTAACACTCTCTTTAACTCTAAAAATGACAAAGACGCTCCCATTTTGGCGGTTAATTTTTAATTGTCAAAAGAAGACGAAATAACGGCCGCTATGACACTTGAGCGCCCATAACGCATGAAATGTCTGCTTTTGATGCAAATATGGTAAGTAAATGTCCGTTTCGTTATACAAGTTACATATTTATTACTTAAATTTCTACACCTAATGGCCATTTTCGATATGTATCTTCAGTTTTTTGTCAAGAAAATCGTTTTTTCTATCATAACCAATAAAAAAACATATTTTGAAAAAATGGTGATTATCTGACTTTGAAACTAGGGTTCTCAATATGAAGTTATTTTTTTGCTTTTTTCTTTTTCATAAAATATTTATACACACTGTTCATTACTGTTCTAATATATATATTTTAACACTATGCTATTAAATAAATTAATTATATATATTTTTACACTTACTTGTTGTTTATTATTTTGTAAATTACATACGGAAAGTTGCTACAGAACCGTGTTTAAGGAATATTTTGTATTCAGATACGGTGTGCGGTATGTAGTAGGCAAGTTGTTTATAAATCCAGCACACTTTACATTATTAGATGCGGATAAGGGAATATGTATGTGGTTATACATTTTCTTGTAGGTGCTGTCAAACCAATACCTAGAAACAAATGTGAGCCATAATATAGCATTTACGGACAGGCACCCTGCTTTTTTAAAAGTTTAGGTACCTCTTCCTAATCAATTATAACTGATCTGTTAAGTTTTGTATAAATAGATTTTTTTTTTATATGCTTTTTTTTTAAAATTACTAGTAATGTTAATAATTTTGAAATATATTTTAAAAGTAATAAAATTTCAATGTTGTTAAATATTTGTATATAACCATTTACCGACTTTTCTATGTTTACCGGTTTCGAGACGTACGCGTCTCTTCGTCAGGACACCAATTAAACCAGCATGCAAACCAACATGCGAAACCCACTATACACCTTCACCATAGTTGTTACACAAAAATACAAAACCAACACGACATGCATTTTAATAAGCACATGTACTGATTAGGACAAACATTTACTGATTAAATTATGAAAATATTATTTTGTTTGAGAATTCATGAAGAAAGTAGAGGGGATGGAGGGGGGGAATAGGTTGACCATTACAGTGGAACATCGTATAAAGAACTATATTGGAAGTTTGTTTGATTATTGATCAAAGGAACATTATTTTTTAAAGCTTTCCCAATGTGAAATATTTCCATATTATTTACTTTTGACCCTTTTTTATTTGTATGTAAGATTTTAACTCCTGTGTTTTTATTAAAGTCATAATTTAAATTGATTGGGTGATTTGCGAATTCAGAGAAATTATTTATGTGAAGACTCCTCATATGTTCTTTAACACGAATATCATAATTTCTTGATGTCCTTCCAACGTAAACTAAAGGACAAGAATTGCATTTTAATTGGTAAACACCTGAATTATTTTTAAAACTATTTTCATCTTTATTATTAAGCAATAATTTACTTATATTGTCATTTGTATAAAAGACAGGTTTGATATTATGTAAACATTAATAATAATAAAATCAATTACTTTACACATTTTCAAAATAGCTCATTACATCAAATAGGACCTATAAAACATTGGCTATAACACGGAACCATTGTACATATTAAAGGTACTTTTTCTTCAATCATCTGGCTGCATAGCGTATATTTGTTTCTGAATCAAATTGATTTTCTGCAAGTTCGGATACAATCGAGTTCACGTTTTCCTGGCTCTATAACTCGTTATATTACGGGAAATAGTTTTCCGAGTAGGTACAATAAAAATCTGTACCGCGTGTTTCCGCGCCTCAAATTGCTGATAACAGAACCATCCAAAAGTTATTTCTCTGAGTAAATTTCATAAGCAGAATAATCTAAAGACGCTTTTTAAGTTGATCAAACTCTTTTAACCTTATTGCTGGATAAAATCAATAAATTGTCAATAACCGTGCCAGAAAACCAGAAAATAAGTTCGGACCTCTGTGTCCGACTAATTAAATTTGTTTACACAACTGAACCATTAAATTATATATCGTCTAAATTTAGGTCATCATCAGACCCATATCTGCATCTGACGGTACATAGGGCACTATTAAGGTAAAGTTAATACTGCATATCTCGATCATCTGTTACAGGAAAGTACGGTGATCAGTCTTACGCTTCAAGAGCTAGTCCATAGACAGTGAAATAATGCAACATAAAACCACCTCATCTTACGTTTGCTGATACTTATTTGTCGTAAAATACACCAAAATATTAGTCTTTACATATAAAAATTTATCCTAAATATGGGTCGGCTGACCTTAAAGCGAGGCGGTAGGCTAGCGACCGCGCGTTAATTAGGTATTTTTTACCATGCACAAAACTACGTTTCTCGTAGATAGATGTGCCAACAATACTTCAACCAACGTGACGTCCGTCTAGCTCCAACGTTTATCTCAAAACAAATTCTTTAAAACAATGCTTGCGCTCGACATTAAATAATTATTCATTTGGTTCACTCCATACAAATTTATGTGAAAATTGCGCACGGCAAAATCATGAAAAATTAATAGCGTTTGTATGGGAAAACAAGTACATATACTTATTTAAATTTCATTGTCTTTATATTGTGTTTCTTATTAACATTTTAATATTAAAGAAAATCATGTATTTTAAGACTTTTAGAGTCGGGTTGTGGTTCTGTGGCTAGTGTCTCGGACTCACAGATCAAAGGTCCGTGGTTCAAATCCCACTCTACCCTAACTTGATTCCCATTTTCTAATAGTGAATTGTTTTCAACTCGTTGAAAATGGCCCTCAAAATGAAATATTTGTGTTAATCAAAAGAACGCAAATATTTATTTTTATTAAGAAAATAAAATAAAAAATTATGCCTATAGAGAAGAAACTTTTTACCATTTTCGTCCAGGTATGATTAGTTGTGTTCACGTATTACATATTTGCAATATTTTGTATTTGTGGACAAAAAACTATATTGTTAAGGTTTTAAGTCTTTAACTTTGCTAAAATAAACAGTTTTAAGAATTTAAGAAATATGGATGTTCAAACACAGGCAAAATGATAAATGATACACAGTGTGTAAAGTGGCTACTTGAACTAGCCAATGACAGGTCATAAGCCCTGTAACTACCTAGACTTCCATATTTTGTTCTCTTAAATGTTCTCCATTTCTGTTGTAGTTTGTTAATATTACATATTTATGTGAATAATAGTTTGTTTATGATAAACATTGCAACTTTTTTCTAGTGTCTATATTTTTTTGCCACAGTACACCATGTTTGCCTATTTTGCGTCCTTAATATAGTGGATTTAATTGAATAATTCATTATATAAGGTAACTTGTTTCAAATTTTATGACTATGAATAAAATAAAGAAAATCGCATGCGACTTAACTTAGTAGTTGGAACTTATTGTCACATAATATACTTATGTACACGTTGTTGGGACCTATGTACACATAAATGCAAATAAATCAATCAATAAATGAATAAATAAATAATAAACGATATACAACCATAATTTTGTCAAGAATGTCAAAGTCTCTGTGTAGCATAGTACTAAACTAAACTGTTGATATAAATAAATTTTTGTATACGATAAAATGATATTTGAAAATTTTAAACTTCCGATCAAAATACCGTTATGTCATATTCCTGAAATAAATAACATTCATTGTGAAATATTTATTTCGTTATCTGAATTGGAATGACTGCATTCAATTTCATTTTTATACTCTATTTATATTCGTGTCTCAATTTAAGTTATTCATGTGAAATATGCCCAAACATTGTATTTACAATCATTGATGTAAAGTGTACTATGTAAATTCAATATTGAGTTATCATTTTAATTCATAAATTACCTCTACTCAATTAATTGCTTTGACTAATGGATAATGACAATGCTTAACGGCATGGAAAACCAAAACAATTAATACATGATTTAATTTTTATAACATTAACCGGGGCGTTAAAATATTTTGTAATTTATAATTTCAAAGTTTTAAGTATGCCCAAATTGTTGCGGATAAGCACTGAATTCAGCCCTTATTCAATGAAATGTTATCAAATAAGAGTTAGATATCAATTGTACTCAAATAAGGGTTTTTGCAGATAAGAAGGTACAGAAAGCAGCCCTCTTGAGTTACAGGGATTATTTTTGAACTTACTTTAGAGTTGTTTTCACGTTTTATTATTTTTTGTATATTTTTGTTGAACGCCCAGGACCCAAGGGGCTTTTACAATAAAAAGATGCTTACCTAATAAATAAAAAGTCATGGACAAATAATATGATTTTCAGTTATACCTTAATATGGAAGTCTAGACATTAACAGGATTTATGAGATGTCATTGGCTGGTTTAAGTGGCAGTTTGATTTTTTTAAGAATTATTTACGTTCTTATGATTTACCCAAATATAAAATTTTGAGGGCCGTTTTCAAGGAGTTGTTAATAACTTACTATTAAAAAATGGGATAAAGTTGGGGGTAGAGATAACCGTGGACCTTTGAGCTGTGAGTCCGATATACTAGCCACGGGATCACAACCAGATCTAGTGAAGTAAAAGAGCTGATTAAAGAAATATGGACGTTCAAACATAAGCGAAATTGTGAATGTTACACAGTGTGTAAAACGGTCACTTAAACCAGCCAATGACAGGTCACAAGCCCTAAAAATGTCTAGACTTCTATATTCCCTTCTCTTTTTTTTTTTTTTTTATTTTTATATATATTTGGACCCCTGTATTTAGTAGCCTTACGTGTCATGTACAAGGCTAAGGTACTCGGAAAAAAAAGTTTTTGTTTGTCTTGGAAATGGGATGTTCGATCACTGATTTTGGTTTATTACCTTTATGAGTCCAATCACCATTGTTGCAAAGTTCAAGAACAATGGCGCATGATAACTACTTTTTACTACAGTGTGGATATCTGTTAAGGATATTCCATCTTTCCTGCATTCTGCTTCAAGATTATGGCGTTGCAAACTGAAAAATGGGCACTGAAATAACAGATGTTCTATACTCTGTGAAGAAATATCCCTTCTCTTAAATCGTCTCCATGTTTTGATTTATTAGTCTTAATGACTTTGTGGGGAATAAAATCCAGTCTTTTATCTACAAACATCTGGACAAACTGCAAAAACTCAAAATATTGTAATGAAAATAGTTAGTTATAGTGTAAATAATAATCAGTATCAGTTATCAATATTATAAATATTTTTTATAGAGCCTTTGTTGCGAAAAAACCTCAAGGGTGCTAAATCTCACCCCCACCGACAATGTTTTCAGTCGCATTAATTCACGAAAATCAAATGGTTAAACAATTTAAAAACAGAATGTTAATCACTTTTTCATACCTAGGTTGTCTTGTCAGTAATATTTTTTTCCTGAATATGGTATAATGTAACTGACGATGGACCACTCACCAGTGTGAAGTATGTGTTATTAGTGATGGCAAAAAAAATGCACGTTTAAAAATTAAATTAAAGACGTAACCAATTACCTTCTAAAATAAATTAAATAAACATTTCTTAAACTATCTAAAAAGAATATGAATGAAAACTTTTTTGTTTTTTAAAAATAATTATGTAAGTAAAAGTTTTTACTCTACTTTATATAATTTCATTATTTTAATACGAAGCATTTGATAGATATTTTATTTTTATAAACTCAAAGTGCAATGATTCTCTTTCGCAAGATATTTTCTTTTTTGGTAATGCACTGACAAATTCATGGAAATATCAATGCTTGGTATAATTTTGAGAGAGGAAAAAAATGAACAAAACCAGAATAGCGGATATCATGGATCGCGTACCAAGACTGTAGTGGCAATGGGCAAAACATGTTGCGAGACAAGACTCCACAAAATAGACCCCTAAAATTTTTAAATGGAGACCTCGGAAGAATAAGAGAGGCGTCGGAAAACCTCAAAAAAGATGGTCCGCCGACATGACCGCTGTGGGGGGAAAAATTGTCTGCAAGCAGCAACTGATCGAAAGAAAAGGAAGGGTATGGAAGAGGCCTATATCCAGCAGTGGAGGACAGAAGGCTGAATAAGAAGAAGAAGAAGAAGAAGACTGGCGAATTTGAATATCATAGGTAAATTTAAAAATTGCAGTAAATGTGTATTTAACCTAAAATAAATATCAAAATGCTTACAAACCAGCCAATGACAGGTCATATGCCCTGTAAATGCCTAGACTTCCATATTTCCTTATTTAAGGTATTCTCTATCCCTGTTATAATTTATTAAATACATATAGGTTTATACATATAAAAATGTTATTTTCATGTACTCGTAAATATTTTTTAATAATCATTTTTTTTTTAATAACAGTAAGTCATTGTAAATTGGGCGGAATTAGGACAAGGATGCTTGAAGAGAGGATAAGGATATTAAACAATAAAATGAAATTATTTTGTTGTCTTTTTCACAGTCCAGAATCCCAAAACAAAATACTTCATTATATATTCTGAAAGAAAAAACATGTTTTAATAAAATGGTCAAACAAATTAGTAGCTTGGTGTTATTTTAATTGTTAAAAAAATATATATGTATTTTAATTAGTTAAAAATATTTTTTAATCCAAAAACTTTTAATACATTTCTTTTAGATTCTTCCTTTTACCTGATTCTTCCAGAATATACGGGAAGCTGGGTTCGTTTTCTACATTCCGCCCTGCCCGCCCGCCCATAGCCGCCCAGGAAAGTTGGCGGCCACGAAATAACTCCCACCCTAACGACGTCACTTGATCAACAAACTTTTACGCGGGAATTATTCAAATCAAAGTGACCTGCACCGGGAAATACGCGACTAATTCCAGGTGTTTCCTTTTGCTTGATTTCTAACAGAGATTTTTATGAAGGAAAACTTTCGTCACAAACTAATTCAATAATAAAGTTGAATTGGTTTTTATTTTTTGTCAACGAATTCAATTTTTATTCTCGTTTTCCGTATTTTTCAGCCATCAAAATACTTTTTTATTTAAAAAAAAAAAAGAAATATTTGCGTTTTTATTATTTACCCAAATTTTTCTATTTTGGGGCCATTGTCAACGAGTTGTAAATAGCTCACTATTAGAAAATGGAAATCAAGTTGGGGTAGAGTTGGGTTCGAACCTCGGACCTCTGATCCGTGAGTCCGCAACACTAGCCACGTGACCACAACCCGATTTTGAATTAATTTAATTTTCATTAATTTTAATTGTTTTTTCAGTACCTACCCTTAGGGGGGTTATGGTTTATTAATCAATGACAGACACACGAGCAATGATTTCACCTTAAATGTGTAACGTGATGTTTAAATATTTAGATAGTTGTATAAAAAATCTTAAACAACTAGTAATAACTTAATACTCAATATATACAAAATAATTTCATTTTCTATTATTACATATGTTTATTACAAGTTATTAAATGCACACGAATTATGTTTCCTAATTTGTTTTGTGTTTCCCGTTCTTCACCTGATTATATTATTTGAGCAACTTTGTATGCATTGTCTCTCTATTTCTGAAGTTCAAATAAGGGTTGTTGTATACCATTGTTAGTTATTTTTTTTTAATAGGCACTATAAATAACTTTCATCACAAAACTATACTCTTAATCGTTTACTGCAAATGTATATGTTTCATTCTTCTAATTTTTTTGATTTCTGTGGCTAGTGTCTCGGACTCACGGATCAAAGGTCCGTGGTTCGAATCCTTCTCTACCACAACTTGATTCCCACTTTCTAATAGTGAGTTATTTACAGCTCGTTGAAAATGGCCCTCAAAATTAAATATTTGGGTAAATCCTAAGAACGCAAATATTTCTTTTTTATAATTTTTTTTTTTTTTTTAAGTAATAAATAAAAAATATATTTTTTTCTTTTATTGCATGTTTTTTGACACCAATCTTCGAAGAAATCCAATGAAAATTTACGGTCATGATTTGGAGAATGACACACCTCTGAATAAATATGTTCCCGTTATAAATTTATTCTCAACTTGTATAACGAGCATCGTGAGCTTTGTTTCTTGCAGAACAAAAACACACAAACATATAAACAAACCATCACGATGTTTCGTAGGCAGAGAGGATAAAACGCTACATAACTCTACCTTTGTATACACATCTTGCTCCCTCTACTTTCATACATCTTCTCATGCACGCGCGCCGATCATTCTGACTTTTGACATGACCATATTCAAGTATTTTATTGAATTTGGTCATGCATTGTCTTTTTCGGTCTTCTTTTTTTTCTGCATCCATCAACATTCACTTTGTAAATATTCTTAGCCGTTTTATTGCTGTCCATTCGCCCTACATGTCCAAGCCAGGACAGAGCTCCTTTCTTGATTTTGTTGATTATGCCTATCGCCTTACATAATGTACGGATCTCGACATTTGTGCATCTATTGTACATAGTTTTACCACAAATTCGGTTAAGAAATCGCACTTCAACAGCATGCAGCCTACTTTCATCCCTGTTTTTCCAAGTCTTTACTTCGCTCCCATACAACATCAGGGTCGGGACCAGGACTCCATTATGAACTGCTTATTTTGCCTCTTTCGGCAAACATTCATATGCAAAACCTCATTTGAAATTATCTAGCATGAAATTTTACCTTGGATTACGATCGTTACGCCTCCTGTATGCCCATTTAACGAATCACATCTAACAGTCTGTATCCCGTGTAATATATCCCGGAAACATCACTTCATTATTTGTTATTTCTTTAGTTACATACATGGTTTATACTTATACAATAATACTTCCAGTTCTTCACAATGAGCTTAAACACTTATTTTATACACATAAAACGTCATCTACATATGAGCAACGTCCTGCTGTACATTAACATCGTTCCTACCGTGGAGACGTGAAAAACCAAGGAACGCGGCCTTTAAAGTGACCACAGGGTACGGTAACGTCAGTTAGCCCAACCACATTACTTATAGCATCAAACATTTTGAAAGGTCCATCTCAATTCTCCTTTTTTCTAATAAAGACAGATTAAGAGATTGCTCTATTTCAAAATAGAAATAAGAACCCCTTTGCAGTCCGAGCAACCATGCCACTTTTCTTAGAAAACGGTGTTGGACAGATCGATACAGTCAATATGAGTCCTATAGAATGGAGACCAAATTGGAGAAGCATATTTTAGATGGAATTGAACTAGAGAGCTGGAAAGGATTTTGATGTTATTAGTATCAAAGACATATTTAAAAATCACAAGACGGAGCTCCGTCTTGTGATTTTTGCGCGGCGGTGAAGAGCACCGTGGAATTAATTGTAAATTGTTTGTACATTTTTAATGGAACAACCTTCTAAGATTCTATTTTAGGGTTTTTTAGGGGAAAAAGAAAAGAGGAGATCAAAGATAATTATATTTAAAAAATCTGAAATACCCAAAATAATTGAAAAAATCTTTATAATAAAATAAATAAAACAACTTTGTTTTTAACCACTAATTTTTATTTTCCACCGACCGGTTTCAAAGTAAACAAGCTTCCTCGTCAAGATTTATGTAACTAATGTATTGATTCCTTTTTTTTTATCATGTTCACTAAATACTACACGTAGACCCTTGACGAAGAAGCTTGTTTGCTTTGAAACCGGTCGGTGGAAAATAAAAATTAGTGGTTAAAAACAAAGTTGTTTTATTTATTTTATTATAATGAATAACCACAAAGTCTTCCATTCATAAAACCACAAAGTGGATTTATGAATGGAAGAGGATGTATGGATCAAATATTTGCTCTGCGAAATATGACAGAAAAGTTTCTGGCTAAACACCAGAAACTTTTCTGCGCATTAGTCGATCTGCAAAAGGCATTTGATAGAGTTGACAGAGAGAAATTGTGGAAGGTTTTATCGGAGTATGGAGTAAATGGTAACCTGACAAGGGCTATTGCGTCACTGTATAAGGACAGCACAGCATGTTTGAAGGTGAATGGGTCATTCACATCATGGTTTAATATTCCGAAAGGAATCGAACAGGAATGTGTAATGTCACCATGGTTGTTCAACATATATAACTGTACATCAATAACTGTATAAAAGAACTGAAAGATTTAAGAATGGGAGCAAAAATGAGTGGTACAACAGTTAACTGTCTTCTGTATGCAGATGATGCCGTGTTTCTTGCTAGCAGCAAAGAAGACCTTCAATTCTTGGTAACAAAAGTCTACGATGTATGCAAGAAAAGCGATTTGCTTATGAATGTTGATAAATCGAAAGTAATGGTTTTTGAAAGGGATGAAAATATAACTAAATGTGAGATCAGCGTGAACGGAGATATTCTGAATCAGGTAGAAGAATTTGTGTACCTGGGAAGTATGTTTACTAGGGACGGAAAGGCCGAGAAATATATTGAAAGGAGGGTGAGCGCTGGGAACAGGGTGAACGGTGCACTAAAATCTACTTTGGCAAACAAATGTTTATCGCAGGAGGCTAAACTAGCAGTTCACAACGGAGCTCTAGTTCCAACTCTAATGTATGGGAGTAAGAATGGAATTGGAAAAATGATGGTGAAAGTTGGTTGAATGCTGTCGAAATGCGATCCTTCAGGCGAATATGTGGTAAAACGATATATGATAGGTGCACAAATGTCGAGATCTGTTAAGTGTGTAAGGCTGAGACATGCATTATTGACAGAATCAAGAAAGGGGTGCTGCGTTGGTTTGGAGAGCGTATGGACAGCGAAAGAACGGCTAAAAGGATCTACGATGCAAATGTTGATGGATGAAGAAAACGAGGAAGACCGAGAAAGACATGGCACGATCAAGTCCATCAAATACTTGAAGATGGACATGTCAAAAGTAGGAATAATCGACTTGCGTGCATGAAAAGATGTTTGGATAAAGAAGAAGCGAGGTCTGTATGCCAAGATAGAGTGTCATGGCGTTCTATCCTCTCTGCCTACCCCTACGGGGAAACGGCGTGATGGTTTGTTTGTTTGATTGTTTGAATAACCACAAAGTTAGTGCTTCAAATATAAACTTTATAAAAGAAAAAATCTTTTTTTGATTATTTAAAATTGTGCTGGATTTCTCATAACTTACTTGCATCCCTCTTTCTTATCTGCTGACAAACCTAAAAAATAGAGACTTAGTCAGTTATTCCTTAAAATACAAATGTGTTTTATTACGATCAACAAGTTTTTTAATGATAATTTTAAATAACAATAACGGGATACATACTCGGGATACTCGGGAATATCATCAAGAGTCAAAAGAACCTAAAATGATTGTGTAATCTGACATTTAAATCGTGAATAATGTAACAATCATTAGTTCCCGATTCCTCCCACTTGTTCAATACGGCAGGTACATTACGACTTCGTAAATCTTTGGCTTACATGACAGAAAATGAACTTTCTAGCGCCTAAAAAACCATTACCGATCCAGTTTTTTTCGAACGCTCTCCATTATTCTTACTTTTTATACATTCTTCTTTTCAGACATAAAAAAGAGTTATTCCTCCTTAGAAATAATGGATTTATGTGGGATAAAGCATTTCGCTAGAAAATGCTGGAAAGCCTTGTAGAAGATTTCGTGGCCCAAAGAGTAGAGATTTATGGCTTTATTTCGCTAGTCTGGAAAGATATTCTTCACCCGGAAACACACCTCAGAGGAACTATTATTTATATATCCATCCCATTCAAATTCAATTAGCAAAGTTGATTATTTTATGTATAAATATATATAGTTGCACCGTACACATCGATATTTGTTTCCTGATCAGTTATAATCACTGTTTTTCAAACGGTGGCACGCAAACAACTATGAAACATAAATGGTAAAAATACCTTTTAAATTCAACAATACTTTTAGTCAATCCAATTTTTTGTAGACAAGAACTGGATTTCACTCCCTTAGGAGCTATTAATATTTAAATATAACAACAGAGATAATGCACATTTTACAGAAGGGAATAAAGAATGTTAGGCATTAACCGGGCTTATAAACTGTCATTGTGCCCCGACACAATTCGGATTGTCTAGCAAGTTGGAGCAAGTTCACAGCCATGAGTCTTTCTTAGTTGTGTCACTACAAACTGTGTTTCTAATCAACTTATATGTGTACAATGTTTGTAATTATAAAAAAAAGTGTAATTAAAATTGGCTGGTTTAAGTAGTTACTTTTGACACAGTGTAACATTTACCATTCTGCCCATGGTTGAACATCTATATTCCTTCAATTCTTACATCTGTTGGTCTTAATAGAGTTAAACAACTAAAACCTTTTTTGATGTGGGTGACATTCTGACAGAATTATTTCACCTACACTTCTATACTTCTTCTTGAACCAGCTGGTTTTATCAATAATATTTTGAGTATCCAAATTTTAACAGCGACAGATTGTAAGCCTTGTAAATGTCTAGATTTTTATTGTCTCTTTTTTAAAATGTTCTTTATCTCTGGTGTGATGTATTTATCTCAATTGTTTACAATTTAATACTTTGTTGTTTTTCTAGTCTGACATAAAGACAAGATATTATTATGTAATTAATGATTAAGCCGACGATAAAATACTTATGAATACAGATACCTATGCAACTGAAGGAATGGAAAGAACAAGATTTATCTCTCTGTTTTATGCAACCCAATTATTTCAATGTTGACAAAAACCCAACCAATATTTAACAATACGTATCGTCTTTTTGGGTGATCTTAATTAGGTTGAATTTATTCTAAGGTTTCGATAAAAAAATATGCGTTCATTTACTTGTAGTTTGTACCATGTCGCAGTCAGCAGTAGGTACATTCAAAGTCATTTTGTTATTATTTTTCGTTTTAGTCCCAGAAACCATGTTGAGTGCGATTGAAGCTCGCCATCTACAATTATGTTATTATTTGTCCGATCCGTTCACTCAGAAACTACAGTGCTGGTAAATAAATTCCTTTTTTTTTGTTCACACAACACATAATTTACATTGAAAATGGCCATTTCAACGTTAGCTAAAACGTCAGATCGAATTCACCCTACACGAAATCACTCAAAAAAGACCATACAAATTGATAACCGTGAAATTATTTAACCTTTTCCAAGATATTATTTGCAGCAGCTGTCTAAGAAAAAGCTTTTAAATATATACGAGTATTTATTTTCCTCTTTCAGAATTAAGTATACAATATGCTTTAACTTCCTGGGCGGCGATTAAAAACACTATCTTTATTGGTACATATGGAGACGTTATAAAGAAAAAAATATATTTATCTACGAAACTGTTTATATTTGTATAAAGATTTTAACTATTTTTGTTGGTAAGCTGTGATTGAACATGTTTAGACAAAAAAATAAAAATACATTATAATTTTCGTGTAGAAAACTCCATTTTACTCCGCAGTAAATTGAAGATAAATGTTAACTTTTCATTGTAATACGGACCCTGGGAGGCCAAACAAAACTTATATCATTTTATCCAAAATTTGCCAAATACAATTATCAAATTACTAATTATAAATATGCTTATCGCCAATATTTCAATATCACTAATGTATAAATTTGTAAATAGATTACCAGTAAGAGCTCTACTCTGGTTACCCAAGTAAAACTTAATTTGTCAGCATGCGTCACACTCGGAGCATATTATAAACACAAAATGGTGAAAGTTTACAATACCAAGTTTACTAGTGCGGAGGACTAGCTGTCCTAAAGTTGTAATATATATAACAAAATGACACTGCGATAAAGTAAACCTAAATATGTAACATCTTACTAAACACCTAAACAGTATTGTAAATAGTGCGTTGAATAGAGAACAAGGACGTATACTCAAATAACTGTGGTCAATGTTTTTTTTTTTAATTGCTGAACCGGGGTCATAGCCAGGGGTACGCCAGGACAGGCGTAAGAGTTTGTGCCAGCCCTAGTCACTAGCTAGAACTTTCTCTATTTCTAAATATTATTATGAACATTTGTTCTAATTAGAGACGAAAATAATTTAATTAATTTACTAACAGAATTATTAATGACGACGCTCTTAAACATCATATACTATACATTACAAAACATAAAGATCATTTCGTGGTATATTTAATTTTCATTTGATTTATTCATTTTTTCAAAATTACACTCGTTTTCAGATTCATGAATTAATTACAGCTGTTTAGGTTGTGCCCGCGTAAAGTCATAATAACTAACAAAAATAAAAAATACACAGTTCAAAAAATTACTATAATAGCACGTGATTCAGTAAAATAACAATCCAGAAAAATAACGTTTAAAGAATGATGAATCAAACGATCAATAATAAAAATTCAAAAAAAATAACAAAAAAAATAATTATACATAAATATTAAAATATAGGTTATTTAAATTTAGTTACGTAAACAAATATATGAAATAATATAATAATTGAAATCAGTGGAGAATAATACAAATACATAATTGAAAAAGTAATTTATATGTGCATTATAAAGTAAAAAATTTAAGTAATAAATAATTTGCCAAATAACAGTGAGTACTAAATTAAAAATTATAAAACAAAAAGGAAAAAATATCACAATATCAAGATATATAATAAACAAAAAAATATATGGAAGGAAAGCAGATTAATAAATGTTAGTGAACATTATTATTTATTTAATATAATGTATTAATGAATTAGTTGCTGCATGTCGATAGGGACGAGGTTGTCTATCTTTTAAAAGTTCGAGACTCACTAGTCTCGAACTTTTAAAAGATAATCTCAGTTAATTAATTAGAATCTCAGGCACTGCGAAATTTCACTTTTTTGAGCCTAACAATTCATTTTTTGGTATTAGGAGCAATCTAAATATAATAATGAACCAATGTGTTATCCCGTGGCTAGTGTCGTGGACCCAGGGATCAGAGGTCTGAACTTCGCACCCCGCTCTACCATAACTTGTTTCTTATTTTTTAATAAATAAATAGTTTGGGTTAATCATAAGAACACAAATATTTGTTTTAAAAAAAAGAATAATCTGTCACTCAGAATAATGCTTCCAAAACCACACAGTTTTAATACATTACATATCGTGATTAAGATGCTTAAATCACGGATAGAAGGTTCTGGGTTCGATTCCTGTTGAGAATACAAAAATCAAATGTGATTTAATTTAACTTCACCACAAATCAAATAATATCTTTTTTCTGTTTTTTTTTGGAAAGATACTTTTTCTAAATAGTTTGACGCTACTTTTTCTGCCATTATTTTTTTAAAATTACACCACAAACCAAATATTCACTTTTTTCTGTTTTCTCAGAAAGCTATTTTTTTGCCTGTATTTTAGTTTTTTTTTTTAATTACACCACTATTGCCATTTAGCGGCCGACCTGAGTAATGGTAAATCCCAATTTTATCTAATGTTCGAACCATTACGATATCAAATCAACTCGTTCACGAAACTTTTTGCCTCAGCAGTACAAATACTAAAAAAAAATTCACCAGCGAGCAAAATAAGCCCGTACAGGACAGACGCAATCAATCATTTCTAAAGAAATAATATTGTTTTGTCCCATACATGTTTTCCGGTACATACGAGTATATGTACGTTTTTTTAAGTCAGCCTTCCTTGATATTAATTTATTGAGTTTGCCCTGATTACAAAATTTGATTACGGCCCTGTGCTGAACTATTGTTTAATCAATGCTTCTTCAATTTAAGTTATCAATGTAGGTAAGTATGTGATTCAACAAATCACATAAGATCCTGCTGACGAATTGCATTCGTGCAATTCAGCAAGGCATTAATTTTACGGTTATTTTCGTAAACATTTTCGTCAATTTTTTTAAAAAATTAATGGTTATATAACACGGTTTGAGGATCACATTAAATAAATATATCTTGTTCGCAATCTGTAACTTTACTGTAAAACCGAAGCGGCTCTAATACCAGGTATTTCCGCTTCTTATTTGCATTTGGGTAATTGAAAAATCTCATCGAGTCAGATCCGTTATTAAAACCAACGATACTGGTGGGTGAAAAATTTAACCCCTTAATGTGTTAATGCAGTTTTAAAAAAAATACACTTATTTTTAATTCAATCTTAATTATTCTCTTATTATAAATATGAAAACATTTTTTTATTATTATTTATTATTAAAATAAATCATTAACTTTATGGTCAAACATTTTATTAAGTGTTATTAAATATTTGTATTACCACTTACTGACTTTTTTAAGTCTACCGGTTTTGAGACGTACCCGTCTGTTTGTCGGGACACTAAATGAACGTAGTTATGCAGAAAGCAGCCAGTCCACAATTTTGAAAAAATGATATACTGATGTTATCGGGTGCAGTAAGATCAATTCTATGTTCTGTTAAAAATAGCAAGACCGCTTTCATACAAAAAATTGTTTTAATCACCTTTTGAAAATGGTGTCCATTACAAAAACAACATTTCTCAATTTGCGGAAAACACCCCCAGCACTTGAAAAATCTTAACAAATTTTGAAAATAATTAAAACTGGTCAAACATATAATTAGATTCTTGTATGTAATATTAAAAAAACTAATATATTAATTGTTTATAATTTGTCAAAGTCAAAAAGATTCCAAATTTTGTGAAGATTTGTTTATTCACTCATTTCACAAAGGTGCTTTTATCTCAGTTTCACTTTTCTATGGCTGGCTGCTTTCTGCATAACTACGTTCAATTTAACTAACATGCAAAACCTACTAGGGGAGCGGGGTAATGAGAGCGGACGGGTAATCAGAGCGATGGCGATTGTACGGAACGTATGCACAATCGAGTGACCTTAAGCACTCGGCCGTTTCTGACAACCATCGAGAAAGTTCGTCTGATGCACATGAGCCGTTAGTGCCCTGCATCGAATCACGAGAGACATTTGTGAGTTTTTCGGTCCGCATTTATACAAAACGACCAATAGGGTATTATCACCCGGGAGGAATATCGGATTTAACATATTGTACATATAAAGGATTTCTCAAAGACTCTTTTGGTGTTTATAAAAGCTCTAATAATCAATAATTTCATTCATAACTTTTGTTTACTATTTTCAACATCTCATAAAAGCTATTTTATTCGGTTGGTAATAAATTCGATCATCCAAACCCACCCAACAGTACACCACGAATCGTGCATTTGTTTGAAATGTTGGTAAAACCGAATAGATATTGAAACGACGCGTATTGTTGTCTATGATTTTTTCCCTCTCTCTAGCCAACCTTGAAATAAATGGCGACCGTAAAATGGGGCGACATTTAAATCGTAAGGCGACTTTGATCAGCGGATATATTGTTTATATTTATCTCTATAACTACTGATCATTAATAAATTTCGGTCAATTTTAACTGTTTTTTTAATGGTAATACGGAATACGATTCAAATGAAATTGTCAAATAACTTTATTTCAAGTAAGATTTCAAGAAGTTTGAAGTGGAATCGTCAAGATATTTTTTAATTTTTAAAATTTAGTAATAGACTTTTTTTAATTATACAAGTAATTTCGTAATTTGCATTGTCTTGACATTACTGGTACTTATATCACTGAGTGTTCATTATTATGATTGTTTTGATATTTTAATTTTTATTTAACGAATAATAAGAAGTTTTCTAAAATGAGCTGAAATTTATCATTTTATATACATCTTTTTTTTAGAGCGACATGATTCGAACTTATGAATAAAAATTTTGAGACAGGGCCTACAAAAAAATATTCTCATTCTGTTTCGATAATAATGTCAGTCAATGAACAAATTCCTATACACAATAATACATTCATTAACTGATAATTTTATTCCATCAAAAAGCAAGGTATATTATGTTATCTTTATCAATTATTTAAAATATTTCATAAATACATTTTTTTAATCACCATAATATTTTTCAATTTTAATCTTGATTTATATAAAAATTCCATTTTTTGGTTTACAATAATTAGAAAAATAATTTTTGTTTTATGTGAAATTAAAGTATATTATTTTTAATTATTTCATGAGATTCGACTTAAACGCTCATTAAATACACGCCTAATCATAATTTGCTGATACCTGAGTGTTTTTTTTTGCAAGTAATTTACTATCGGAGGATGGATAATATAATTAAAAAAGAAGTGAAAAGTTATATTTATAATTCTTTTTTGTGAAGCACTGACTTAAAACACCGTTTTTTTTATAATTTATATGTTATACTAAAAATATTTACCGATTAAAAATAAAATAAACAAATTATTGTAAAACGTCACTCCCCATTTTATACACAAGAATCGTTTTTTTTTTACGTAAAGCGAAACGTTAATGTAAATATATGTATTAAATTAATATAAAATTGTATTTAGTAGTAATGTTGTATCCGTTGTATACTTATATTTTTTATCTAAATAAAGTAAAAAATAAAATGAAACAACAAAACAAACGCATAAAATCATGATGTATCAAAGCGACCCCACTCCGAAGGGTTGAATTTGATCACAAAGTTTTCATTATTTTCTCGCTCACACAACATAATATTTTCTCATTTAAAAAATAAGAATTTTAATTTTTCTTTTACGAAGGTTTGAAGTTCGAAACTGAACAAAGTCACCCCATCCCACTTACTCTACTCGAATCATAAATTTTTACGTAAAAACTATCTTCGCATACGATGACGTCAAACTTGGTGACGTCATGAATTGTCTGTTTTTATTTATATTCAAATGACTAGACTTTAATCCTTTATATCTCCCTTATTTCTTAACGGATTTTAATAAGAGTAGTACCGATTGTCTTGTGATTTTTCAAATTAATTTATAAGCTAATAAAAAAAAACCGTGATAATAGCCCATTGCCAGCGTTCACATAAGGATGAAGATATATCTTTATTGTATTATGTTTACGCTTATTACATACCTAGATTTGTCTTCTTTCAAGTGCCATTCATCATATGGTGATTTAAAGTCGAATAAGATATTTGTGTTATTTATTTTAAAGATGGTAGTCAGCGGGTAATGGGAGCCTAATGCCACAAACATACATCAATAAAAACAAGATATTGAAGATTGTCTTTTTTTTTTTTTCATTTCATTTTTTTTTTAGGCCCAATTACAGTGGTGAATTACATTACAGAACAACCAGGCTTGAGAAAAATCACATTTTTAATTTTTGTGTTCTCACCGAGAATCGAACCCGGAACGTCAAGCGTCTTGACCACTACACCACGGAGGCCGGAGATCAAACTTCATTCTAAAATCTTAACAAAAACATAACTAAGATTTGCTTTTAAAATAAGTTGAGCTTTATTTTTTGGAGAAGTAAAAATTATGACTCCCATTTACCATATGAGTATTAAATGAGCTCTCATTACCCGAATGTATGGGGTGAAGGAAGCGATTGACTTTTTAAAATTAAATCTTTATTATACCTTAATGCATGGCTGTAGTTGATTTAAACTGTGATGAAAAGATAGTCAAATAAACGAGGTTTAAGTTACTAATAAAAAAATATACCAAAGTAAACAAATGTGGTTTATTATTTTCTTTAGTAGGCTCCAATTCCCCCGCTCTCCCCTATATATCTTCACCATAGTTGATTTACAAAAAAAAAATGAAATAACGATTTAAAACTACATGCTTTTAGTAGGTAACCATTACATGCACTGATAATAGTTTATGGAAATGTTTGATGTTGCGGTAGAAGTAGTTTTAAAAAAAGTATTTTTTAAGAAGCTACTATTACTCCGACAACATCAAACATTTCCATAGTAATCAGTGCATGTATGGGTTGTCTTCTAAATGCATGTGGTTTCAAATCGGCTTGTTGGTTTTATATTTTTTTGCAACAACTCTAGTAAAGGGTGGTGTATATTAGGTTTTGCATGTTAGTTTAATTGGTGGTCTATACTGGGTGTATAAAGTGGTGTAAACTGGGTGAATACGAAGGCGTATACTGAGTGTATAAGGTGGTGTAAGCTGGGCGTATAAGATGGTGTATACTAGGTTTTGCACGAATGTTTAATAATTGTCCTGGCGAAAAGACGGGTTATATACACGTATTTTATAACATTTACTAAATATAATAAATAATATAACAATGGCTTCTATGGCCTTACTTGATTTTGTGAGTATTATGTGAAATTAGGGTTTTTTTTCGATGCTATTACATATTGCAATTAAATTAAAATTGAAATAAATTAATTCAAATTACATTTATAAATATGCTGTTATTTTATTTTTTAAATTATTTACTTTAATTGTTCGTCCGAATAGTGACACTTAATAATGGGAAATATCAATTTTTTTCACATTTTTAAAGTAGTGAAAAGGCCTTGTGTTGTTATGGTCAGCTTGTTTGCCTACAATTCAAGAGGTCTCGGGTTCAATTCCTGAAATGGTAAATCTAAAATATTTATTTAAAAGGGTGTTTTCACCCTAGAATATTTCATAGTCCCTGGACTGGTACCTGAACAGTAAGACTGATCATATTATCTTCATGTAAAAAAAGTATATCACGATACGCTGCGATTGGTGTACCAATGCAGTGCTCTATGCACCATTGCGGAAAGGGAATGATGATGAGAGTAATAAAAGTCGATGAAATTCTGTCCAGTAAAAAAAAAAATTATGCTACTTATTTATTTAACACCTTATAAACATATACATATAAGGGCAAGCATATTGCCTTAAGGCAATTTCTTGCACTTATTAGTAGCATAAAAAATATTTTTAAATTTGTAATTTTGAATTCCCGCAAAAGCGGTTACTTCATTGGTCACGCCCCTGATACGTCACAACTTTTAAGGCCAAACAGGTCGCGTTTTTCTACTGACGTATTTTTTTAAATTTTATTTTTTAAATTTATGTATGTAAACATTTCTCAACAATAACCATATTAATTTTGAAAATACAATTAATTATTTTTAATCCATTTCGTATATTTTTATCAGTATTCGTAGTATGTGATATTTCCCTATTTGTAAATGTGTTTCAACTATTGCTAATTAATGTTACACAGTATGTAAAGTGGCCACTTAAACCAGCCAATGACAGGTCATAAGCCCTGTAAATGCATAGACTTTCATATTTCCTTATTTAAGGTATTCTTCGTCCCTGTTGTAATTTGCCATTCTTTAATTTAAAAAATCTCAAAATTAGATAGAGTTTTGACTTTGCATTCAAATAAATATAATATTTAAAAAGGGGTTCAAGGGTTGAATTATACTGGAGTTAATAGAAAACTGATGAGGAGAAACAGTCAGTTTAGCGTGAAATGATGTCACTTATTTTATGCTCAGGAAATGAGAATTTTTAATTAAATGCACCAAAGTGCTTATTTTTCCAATAAAACCTCTCAAACGATCCCAGACATTTAATCGCGGCTCAGTTTGATGATAATATAAAATGTACAGCCGGGGATTTCCACTTCGTATATTAAAAAAATTAGTCAATACAATGCATGTGCAAAATGATCATCGACATCATACCCTTACCCACACCTAATGATGCTTTGGGCACTGAATTAGTAAATCAAATGCAGCGCATCTTAATTTTCTATCATATTGAGAGATCGTGATCAGTTTTTTGCTTAAGGGGATTAAAAATCCCAACCTCGAATGGTTAGAGTCTTGGGGGACTCTCATATTATTCATAACAAATACAAATACGAGCACAAACATTACTCTCTACCTTCCATAACTTCTTTCACAAATACAAGAGTTACTAGATACTCCACCCTGATGCTGCAAAAAAAGAATGAATCCAACCTTCGGTCAGAGAGGGTTGGCCTACTACTCGGTTAAAGTGAACAATCTACTTCCATTATCCATAAGGACAATTAGTAAGTACTCACAATATAAAATTGCTTTTCAGAAATGGATAGTGGAGGTGGGTTGCGCACGGATCGATGAGTGGATCAAGCCAAATAGGTAAAATGTGTGTACTGTTTATGAAATTCGGTCTATTGGTCTATATAAATTTGTTATGTTTTTTATGATTTTTTAGTTTATATTGCTCATTATGCTAATGATAATTAGGTTAATTAGATTCATTACTTTTTTATTATTACTATTATGTTAACTTTGTTAAATAACTAATTTAAGGCATGTTTCACTTTTTGTAAAATGTTTCCGTCGGCACGGGACACCCCCATAATTCTGTATAAAAAAAGAATACAAATAATGTAAAAGTATTAATAAATGAATACATTAAAATTTTCAGGGAAAAGATCTCAATTAAGACGAAGAACTTTTTAAAAGAGAAAAATGAAGTACAGGGATTTGGGGGACTTAAGTTAGTTCATTTTACTCACTGTATAATATTCATCATTCTGTCTATGTTTAAACAGTCATATTGAATTTATTTTTGTAGTTTAAACCTAAATCATTTATTTCAGTGTCCAGATTTTTTATCAGTATGCAATGGTTTTCTCAATATTCTCTGTCATAAATCAGATTTTAGAGGCATACGAGTATCTCAAGATTGGTTTTATCAGAGTTTTGTACAGTATTATTTTAATATCTTTTCATACTAGTTTGGACCGTAATTATATTTGAACTTAGCTTCGCTTACATAGTAATTATTAACTTGAAATACAATCATTTTAATATTAAAAATACAAAATACCCAATATTTTTTTTTTTTAATCTGCCAAAGAAAAATAATAATAAATCGCTTCAGTTAATTAAATTTTGTAACAGCCAATTTCTAAGGAGTTACAAAAATTAATTAAATTTCATTTTATCTTTCCTTCTTGAAAGCAATAAAAATAATTGAATCCACAGTTCATCATACTCGTAATTAACATACCTTCTTTTTGAACTAGAATCCACTTGTAAAGATTTTTAAAATCTCTGTAACGGAATGATTTTAATTCATTTAATTGGCAAAGAAAATTATTTCACTTACAAAATGGTTTCTCGGAGAAATACTTAACAGTTTTTTGATACTCGAAGTTCTAGGAATCATTAATTTTATGAGTCATTAATAAGGCTTCAATTAATATTTTCTAATGTCAAGGAAGATAAAATTTTCGGCTCAATCCTCAATAAGCATAATTTATTCGAGGAAATTAGTATCAAAAAGATATAAATATAAGTATTACAGTTTTTTTCAAATATTCTTCGTGTTTTAAAATAAACTATTTCTTTCAAAGACATAAGTTATATCATAAAAAATGCAAAAAATAGATAGCAGTAATTTGCAATCGACGTATATCTTAAAAACCTGGATAAAAGTAGGCTTAAAACTGTCAAAATGCGATATTTCAGTCTAATTTGTGGTAAAACCACAGAGATTCAGTGGGTAAAACTGTGTACGATAGATGCACAAATCTCGAAATTGGTGCTAAATGTAAAATTTACAGCTTGGCCAGAAGGGGCGAATTCGCCGCGAAACGTTTCGCGCGAATTCATTCGCGCATTAGCGAGATACTAGGCGCCAATACATCGCGTCCACAAGCATCGCGCGAATTCAAAATACGTGCGTAAATCGCGTGCACTTCGCCAGACTCGACTCGCGCTTAATTCGGGATTACGTATTACGCAGAGAGAATCGCGGTGAATTCACCCTTTCTGGACAAGCTCTAAGACAAGCATTATCGATATAGTCAAGAGACGAATGCCGCGTTTGGAAATGTAGAGCAAATGGTCAGCAAAAGAACGCCCATAAACCTTGATACAAATGAACACGGAAAATAAGGAAGACCTTGCAAGACATGGCACGATGAAATCTGACATATTTTTTAAGAAAAACAAATCAAAAGTTAGAATAATCCATATGCATGCATGAGAAGATTTATACATGCACTATTTTTATTTATAAAATTACTATCAGTTTATACATGAATTATTTTACAAAATATGTAATCGTAAATAGCACTTGTTCGTTTGTTAATTTCATCGATTCTAATAACTCAAGACATTGATTATGAACCAAAAGATCATTTTTAATATATACAATAAGGAATCATTTTTTTTACAATTATGAATTAATAAGGGTCTATTGTAAAGAAAAAAAAAATTCTTCTCATATAAACAATATTTTTAAATTTCTAATTTTAAGATCCCGCAAAAACACTTCATTGCATTGTCATTTAAATAGACCGTCGTATATTTCATGAATCTTGACGTCACAATTGTCAAGACCAATCTTGTAGCGTTTTTCTGGAGGCGTATTGTTTAACAATTTTATTTTTTAAATTATAAATGAAAACATTTCTCCAAATTGTTCAAAATCCATTTCACATATTTTAATCGGTATTTGTAGTATGTGATAATTTCCAATCATCAAAGGGAAATATAAAAAACTACGAATACCAATAAAAATAAATGAAATGAATTTAGAATAATGATTTGTATTTTCAAAATCAACATGGATATTGTGGAGTCATGTTTTCATACTTAAATGTAAAAATGAAATTTAATAAAAATACGTTCGTAGAAAAAGGCGACGTGTTTGGCCTTGGTTATTGTGACGTCAAGATTTGTGAGATTGTTGTTCACAAATTTTAACGGCCACGAATAAATATACATGAATTGTGCCGTATTAGGGGCATGGTCAATGGAATCACCGTTTTTGCAGGAATTAAAAATTACAATTTTTTTTTTTTTTATGTCACTAATAATTGGCTAAAAAATTTTTTTTTACTCGTCGGTATTTCATAGACCTTTATTACTTAAAATGTATTTTTTTAAAACACGTGAAATTTCCTTATTGTTTTAGGCAGGAACCGATTACACGTCCATGTCTCGGCAAATACTCGTGTTATTAGCAGTTTAAATCTTCCATTTATATATCGGATTAGGGAGGTCTTTTAGAGGACTCTGACAGGTTATTAAAATAGTATATAACGCATTTATACTCGCCGGGGACAATAGGGGCTACCTGTTCACTTTTTATCATGTTATTGTTGGAACCTGATATAAAGATGTCACTTGCAATGAATATAAGAATATGGTGAGCAGGTGGATAAAAATCAGACTTTCTAATATCCTGTGAATCGTTTTTTTTTCTGTAGCTTGGATCTAAATCCCATCTTGTGGAGTTATAACAAACTATTTGACGAGTTTGAAACAAAAATAAATAAAGAAATAGTACCACATAAATATGTAAGTATACTAATGTATTTGTAAAGTAGTTTTTTTTTTAAGCCAATCAACAGACTTATGAAAGCCCTAACAGATTGGCATTATTGAGTATTTATTATAAAGTAACACTTAATCTAAACTATTTTTAATTTACAAAGGTATAATTATGGCATAATCTAAGCGGTCATGGCAAATGTGTCATCGCGAATCAGGAGTGACAACACCGCTGGTTTCTTGAATGCTTTCTTTTGTTGTAGGAACACATCGACAGTACCATTTAGTGCGATTTTGTTCGCTGTTCTAAAGATCCTTGGCAGAAGGGAAAAGAATCCGTTGTTAGTTTTATAATTTCCTACAGCAAAGACAGGATTGGTACGCAAGTTACGGCGAGGTACATTAAGGTTTATCTGAGCAAGGATATCATATAGTTTAATATCAATTTGTGTAAGAATATTAAACCAGCTAAAATCCTTCTGAATTCTAAACTAAAGATATGAAAGTACTCTATACGATCATAATAGTTCATTAATAAAAAGACTTTAATAAAATAAATACGTACCACTTTTTTATTTCTACCAACCGCCTTTAAAGCTATACAAGCTTCTTCATCAAGGTATACTAAATTAATGAATTTTATCCTATTTTGTTTACTAAATCTTTTGCTGCGTATGGAGCTAATAAATCAAGTATTTTTGTCTTGTCAGGATGGAAAGCGTAATGTGAGATGGATACGATCTTTAAAACTAGACAGGAGTAGACTAAAAGAAAAATAGTTTATTTGGTTATTTTATATTTTTCTAATTATGAATTGTTTTATTTATTTCTAAGATTTACAAGTTGTCTAATTTTAATATTTTATTTTCAACATGAAGACCTTTGAATCCGGTGTCTTTATTGAAATTATGATCATTTTCAATCAGATAGTTGGCGAATCGCCAAAAAATATCACATTTTACTTTAATATTAAAGTTTATTTTATTTTTCCAATGTAGATTGAATCACAATCAATACAATTTAATTGGTATAAGCCAGATTTATTGTATTAAGAGACTTTGTCTTTGTGAGTTTTTAACCACGTTCCTTTATTTATTAATTAGATAATTATCAGTAGGAAAAAAAGTGATTAAAAACAAAGTTGTTTTAATTATTATGATAAAATTATAAATAAATTTATAAATGAAACTTCTTGGTTTAGTTTTACTTTTTATTATTTTGACAAACGAGCACTTTTGCCAAGAAGTTTCATTAATAAGTTTATTTATAATTTTATCATATTCATTAACTATGGAGTTTTATCAAGAAATATCAACAAAAAACATCAATATTAAGTTTATATTTGAAGGACTAACTTTGTGGTTATTCATTATTATTATTTTATTTTAATGAAAAACCACAAAGTTGGTACTACAAACGGGTGAAGTACTAACTTTGTACCTTAGGGCATTTGCCTACCATGCAAGAAGTCTCGGGTTTGATTCCCAACATGGTTGATATAATATATTTGTTTTGTTGAGGAATGGACGAGGTGTAAAGGATACCTTGTCCTAGGAGGATGAAAATTTAGTAAGTGGACTGTATTGTTGGGGAAGGAAAGTTGCGCAACTCCACTAACCTGCTGATGGATGAAGCGTGACGAATGCTGGATCCCTGGTGAAGCTGG